>NC_139145.1:46014118-46546618 GCF_964270905.1 Leucopleurus acutus | reverse complement strand
CACTTTGGTCCTCGCTTGTGAGTGAGCTTGGCCAACCACTGAGTCTCCACTCCCAGGAAATAACCAACCACTCAGGAAAATGGCACCTAAGCCCAAACTATAAGGTTTGGAAAAGCACAAGAGAAAGCCTACTGGAGCAGAAAGGCTAATAGGTAGAAGAAGGGTTGGACTATGCTCATGGCCCTGAAAGGCAAAGTCAGGTTACAGATTCAGCATGGGATGGATTGCAAGAGCCCCTAAAACTTCAGCTGTACACACATCAGAAAATCTGTGGAAGGCAGAGGAAAACAGAAGCTGCAGCCTTTACTTCTTGGGGGTTCAAACTCTCACACCAGGAAGAAAAGAAGGAACGGAAGCATTTGGAGAAAGCTGAAGCTTGGTCCAGATTTAGTAGACCTCACGTGATGGGCAACACCAGTCTCCATAGGAGGGACTGGTCTTATGGCCAAAGACCTTGGCTTCTCCTTAGAACTTCCTACTTACGCCATTAAAAAGCATCAAGTCTCTCTGCCTCAGACCTGGCTCAACCCTGCCCATGAAGATTTAAGCCATCTCTGCATTCTTGGAAGGGATGTTAGCTCAGAAACACAGAGGGAGCCTGGGACAGTCCCCCATTATGTGGGAAGAGCAAGGAAAAATATGAAAAAGAAAAAAATCTCTCTTGCACATGGGGAAGGTGACAAAACAAGACAATAGGTTAAGGGGAACAGATGAAGGGAGGGGCCTCGTCACCATAACAACAAGCCCAACAATTCTGAAAGATGGGATTTTTGTTTTTCTTTGCACCTGTCATTCTTCTCAGTACTGTCACTCTCCCCGCTCCTGGCAGAAGATAAGTTGTGAGTTTTTCACACCCACCAACAAGCTGCCTGGCTCTGGGGAGTGCAGCTGCTAAGGGAGGGGAAGAGAATGGGGTCTCCCAGAGGGTGCTCAGGGAGACCAGGATTCTGTCTTTTGCCTCCCCGGTCAAAGCTGGGAAGCACGTAGCTTCCTCATGAAACATGAACATGGCTGTTTGTACACAAATGTGTCAGAAAGTCCCCTCTTATATGGATACAGAGGAATCAGAGCTCTGGTCCTTAACTAAAAGGAATTTTTGTTCCTGCCCCAGGATACCCATAGTCGAAGAGAGTCAGTCATTAACGGCAGCTCAATGGAAGGCTATGGCCTTGGGCTTCCAGGAGGGTGGGAGGGAGATGCAAGAGGGAGGGGATATGGGGATATATGTATACGTATAGCTGATTCACTTTGTTATACAGCAGAAGCTAACACAACATTGTAAAGCAATTATACTCCAATAAAGATGTTTAAAAAAAAAAAAACCAACGGCGCACATAAGGGAAATTAGAAACCTTGCCTAAATGTAAACTCCTCAACGATGTGAGCTAAGAAGACACCAGGACCAGCCCTTCATTCTAATCCTATCAAATTATGCCAAATTTAGACAGTAGGGCTTCATCTAAGTTTGCTTTCTGACACTGGTGGTGATAGGGCCCAGGTGCTCCCTTGATTCTAGAGGTCTTCCCAGGACTGTGTGAACATAAAGAAGGATCAGTAGCACTGTGTCCTGCAAGAGGTGGCAGGGCCCATACCATCTGGCTGCCCTTTGTGTGGCATATGTCCCCTCACCAACATACACTGCCATCCCCATGGACCAGAGAGACCTCCTTCAGAAGTGAGGGATGCTCTCCACCTCCAGACACAATCAAATTCTCAGTCATTGGACCTTCCTCCTTCTGCAGATACATAGAATATGCCTCCTACTCTCACTTCCCTATGAAGATCTGACCATACTTCCTTCCAAGATATATTAGAAATGGACATTCCACCTTTTACATTCAGGGAGGCAGATGGCCTCTTAAGGTTTTTTGAAGACAGTAACAAAAAAAAAAAGATGCCCACCACTCCCTTATCCTGGAAGACAATCCACAACCAAAGTGAACTTGAAAAGACCATGAGGAAGGAAACAGAAACCACTTTGGTGACCAGGAGGCAAGATGCACTTCAGCTACTGAAAGGCTGATCAGCTGGTGAAGTCAGCGGGACTCAAGCCTTTCCTCCTGGCCTTCTTGTCTACCACCTTCCCCCAGGCCTGCTCCCCATCCATTCTCTCTGAGCTTCACTGTCAACCACTCTTCTCTAAGGTGTGAGCTGATAAGATATTAACATGCCTCCCCACCCACAGAAGAGTTTTATAGGAACTTCTATAAACCGTAAGTCCTCCAAGAACTCTAAAGACTTACTTTCCAGCAGAATTACAGAACTCCCAAACAACGAAGAGGGAGACATTTTGAGCATTCTGAAAAATCAGGCCAAGTGGGAATTTATTTGTTCAGCCAACTCTTGAACCAAGCACCCAACTCATTTTTGCACATTTCCTTTATCAGGCCGTGATACCAGAGGAGGAGAAATTCTACCCCTTTGAATAATCATTTCCACTGCTTCCAAAGCCAGACTATGCCTTGCCAAGCGTAACCCATATTCAAGAACCATCTGCTTTAGCAATACAGGAAGCCACCAGAGGGGTATGCTTTAGATAATCCTACAGCTCTGCTGGCCCAGGCTGCTTCTGGGGAGGGAAGGGATGCTGCTATCTGCCAGCTGCAGTCCCCAAGCTCAGCCCTGCTGAATCCTGTACAATGCACCGAGTAGAACTAGGGCAGAGGCCACTGACTTGGTCAAATTACTGGCCCCTTTCCCCACGCCCAGATTCCAATAGGCAGATGTCAGAGAAGTCCCTAGGACATGACATTTCACCTTTGCGTGGCTCGCCTACAACCCCACCTGAAAAAGAACACATGGAGAGACGTAAAAGCTTCATCCCACCCAGTGCCACCAACCAACCTCCCAACCATGCCATGTGCCTGTGCCAGCTGAGGCATGCATTTCATTTTAATTTGATGAGAAATCTGTACCTGAGCAAACAATATAAACAAAGGTGTTGGAGCCACTGTGACATCTGGGGATGAGTATGCTTCTAAGATTTAAAGATGTTCTCTTGCCTGTGTCAAGAGTTTGATTGATCCCACTCTCCCCAAACCATTACCTTCTCCCATGACCAGCAGTTTTGTTTGGTTATTCTCGCCACCTGGGGAGATGTTGTCCCTCAGTCCCCCACTTTTGAACCCCACTAGAGGTGACAGAACTCAGGGATGGTCTCACTAACCGATGACCTTTCTCAGGCTCCACGAAATGAGCTCTGTCCACCTCCTACTGAACATGGACACTTGTCCCCAGGACCCTAGGAATTAAGTACCCTGTTCCACGATCCTGTTCATGCAGAACCAGTGCGAGATCTTTTAGCCCAGGCAACAGAGCTTTCTAAATTCAGCTACCGAGTCTGCCTACAGTGTTTTTCAGCAAGCACCTCCACGAGAAAAATGACTCCAATTAAGCATAATTACTAGGATTTAATAGAGCCATTTTTCTATCTCAGTGCCTTTTTTCTGTTACAAGCCCCACAGTTTTCTTTTTCCCTCAATTGGGACTCAGCACAGTAAGTTAAAGGTATACATTTGTTGATCTTTGTTATACATACAATAACTGTCTTATTAAATTGAATTCAAATGCACATCTAGAAGAAAGTTCATTTTAAGTACCAACTCGCAGAAAAACACTCACAGGCATAAACAATAAGCAAGGCCAATGTGTTGCGAAGCAGCCATGGGGTTGGGGGGCAGGAACTGAGCTGAAAAGGAAGGGACACAGTTTCCTGAAAGAATGGAGTAAGCGCAAGCGTGCACATCTTGGTAGAAGCTGCCCTGACTTCTTGTGTCATTTCCCACCCTCAAACGTGCATTGGGGAGGAGGGGGAATCTAACTCTACATTAAATGTAAACCGGGATGCTCGAAAAATTGTTATTCACACATATGCTCGCACACGCATACATTTTTTCCTGGGAAATGTTTAACACACTGTCAATAAACACAAAGCCTTTCCAACTATTGTGAATGTTAAAGAGGGTGATGGGGTTGAGTGTATGTGTGTTAAAATGCTCTTTCTTGGATGGTCTCTAGCCCCTTGGCTCACTTGACTCTCCCCCCACCCCCTCCTCTTCCTAGGACAAGACAAGCGCTCTGAGCCTCAGCAATGTGGCCGGCGTGTTCTACATCCTGATCGGAGGACTTGGACTAGCCATGCTGGTTGCCTTAATCGAGTTCTGCTACAAATCGCGTAGCGAATCCAAGCGGATGAAGGTGGCATCGTCTTCCCAGGCCTTTTTCCTAACTTGTTCTGTGATACAGCTGGGTTTTCTGGGAGTCCTTTTACTAAAAAGGGTGGGGAGTGGCAGGAGGTTGAGGTCAACCCGAGGCATGGGATGACAGGAAGCTGTTTTGAGGAAGGTGACAGGGAAAGACACAGCGGTGAGAGAAGAAAGAAGATGGCATGTGTCAGGGTAAACGTAAGGCCTGAGAAAACAAATGCATCAGCCAGAGATGGGGGGCTGAGATGAAAAGTTAGCGGTTAAGTGGGCATTCAAGATAGTGTGAGGCAAGAGTGACTGCTACAAAGGTAGATCCTCCCTGAGGTCACGTTAACTGAAGTGCAGCTCCCAAGATGGGGTGGGGTGGGGGCGGGTTGGTATCCTCCCTCTACAAGGTGGACGATCTTGCCATGCTCAGTGAGGGAGGTCTTCTCTTAGCCACCGTATGGTAAGGTGGACCTTGGCAAAGAGGATCATGCCCCCAGAATGGTAAGCACATTAATTAGATGACCCCAAACTACATCAAATATGGCTGAAGGCAACTAAACTGGAAAAGAGAGGAATTATGGATGATATGAGAGCTGTCTGTAAAAACAGGAAGATCTTTCAGGGGGGAAAGAAAACATATTAGTTCTGTGGGGTCCCAAAGTATACAACAAGAACTAAGGACTAAAAGCCATGGAGAACAGATATGAACACAGTGAGTGAGATCTACTTCTCTTTCAGAGCTGCCTACCCCACAGTGGGATGGATTACCCCAATGAGTAGCAAGCAGCCCATCACTGGAGGCACACACACAGAGGCCGAACAATTCCTGACAAGGCTATAGATTCAAGTATCCAAAGGGAGTTTGGATTACATGGCCTTGAAGGCCCCTCACATGTCATCATTTAGTTTCAGTAAGAAAATATTTTTGGAAGGAAGTGTTCTTCATGTGAGCAACACATAAGCAAGACATCAGGAGGAGGAAGAGAGCACTAAGACGCAATCTGTAACCTTCAGCATTTTTAACAAAGAGTGACACAGAAAAACTACCCAGGGAACCAAACCGTGACATAGAGAGGAAGGCCTATAGGGATATCCGGGAGGGAGGAAATAGAGGAGGCTTCTAGGATTCAAACCAACAGAAGTGGAAAGAAGCACAGTCATTCTGAGCAATGACCCCTAGGCTGTTACCTTCACTTGACTAGACTAAGAGGACTCATCGGTAGGATTTGCTCTCCTAGAATCTCATGCTTTCCACCCATGCGCCTTTATGCAGGTCAATCCCTCTCCCTGTCTTCTGTCCCACAGGACCCATTTAAAAGGCAACTTCCCAAGATATAATAACAAGGAATAATTAAGGGATGGTAATGTGATGGTATTCAGCCAGGGAAACTAGGAGCACCTCCATCCTACCCTTGACCAGGTCACTCAAATCCAGGTCCTCTCAGAAAGGACAAAGCACAGCAAAAGCATGGGCCTCAGATCCTAAACGCAGTGTAGACCTCCAAGGAGCTTGGCTGGACACAGCAAAGTCTCCTAGAACCTAAAAAGCTTTCTTTGCCTACTCCATCCAAAACATAAGCCTAAAGACTCTCCTATCTTACCCTCCAAAGTGAGGAAAGTTTACTCCAGAGGCAGAAAGGGGAACAGGAGACGAACTGGGTGAGCACAACTTTTACAACCCTCCAAAACCTTCCCCATGGGCCATGACACAAACCAGTGTCGCAGGATTGGCCCAGTACACATTGTAGGAACTCCCCTAGAACATACTGCAGTGTAGGGTCTAAAGCAAGGCTCTGGCGACTGAATGTCTGACCACAAATCTTGCCTGTTCCTCATGTTAACTGTGTCATCTTGAACAAGTTTCAATAGCTCTCTGATCCTCCTTTTCTATAAAATGGAGCTAGTGGTAGTACAGACCTCATAAAACTGTTGTGGTTTGTATGAAAAAATTGATACAAAGGGCTCTGCAAAATGCTTGGCCCACAGTAAGCCCTCAATAAATAAGAATAACTAGAATTTATAATAATATATTATTATTAGTGGCCAGCTACAGCCTCCTTAAGACTTCCCTTTTATAGTCCCTACTTATATGTCCTAGGCTTTTTTAAGCTACAGAGACTGTCAGTTCCTTAAGGTAAGAAGGTGTGTCTGATTTCTCTTTGGGCATCCCACATACGTAGGGTATTAGTAAAAATTAACATGGAATTGTATCTAGAGAAAATCTCTTGGAGGACGAAGTGAGGCATTGGAAGGAGCTGCTGTTAGGTTAAGCAAACACAAGCATCAAAACAGCCCAGCCTGGAAGCACACACACCACCATCCAAAGTGCTTTTGTTCCCATCTGTTTGTGCTCCCAAGATCTGATGAGACCAGGCATCCCCAAGCAGGAAAGCTGGACTTCCGGCCCTTACTATGGGATGACCATGTCCCACTAATCATAGTCAGTGCCAGGTGGTGGTACCAGGGTGGCTAATGACTAAGATCCTCTTAAACCTGTACAATGTTGACCTTCACTGCTGAAGTCACAACATTCAGGTAAAGACAGGAATCCTTCTAAGAGGCCACTGAATCACGTCACAACTTCTGGAGACATTCTCACCCTTCCCTTTCCAAAGAAAATATTGAATTTCTCAGGAGCCAACATCAGGATCTCTTGGAATCATTAATGCAAGGTCTTTCATCACAATCTTCTATAGTTAATTCCATCGGTTGGCATAACTTCTGTCCAACTCACCGAGGCTCCTAATAGAATTATTAATCTTCCACCTGCAAAAAAGATGCCTCTATGGTCCTTATTAGTTAACCCAACCCTTAATTTTCAAAGCTCCATCAACTTCTCTCTTAGCCAAAGGAGATAAGTGATCACATTCTGCTTGCCTCTCAGACTTTCCAGGTTTGCAGTTCTCTTTATCATTCTGTACTTTGCCTTCTCCAAAGGCAGATTAACTCTTTCCAGAAGTGCAGCCTCCAGCCTCACACAGTGGACCACAATGACAGTGTCCAGGGCCTTTGGCAAGAATCTTCCCTCTTGTTTCTTTCCTTAGTCACAGTATGTGGCCAACTCTTAAGACCTGGAGCCCCTAAACCTAGTTCATGATCAGCCTCCTACTTCTCAAGAGTGTATAAGGAGCCCTTCCCCACTCTGCATGAAAAAGAGAAGAAAGAGGAAGAGGGGGTGGAAAAGAGAAAGAAGGGAAGGAAGGCGAGAGAAGAAAGGAAGGAATAAAGGAAAGATATCTTTTCAGTAACTTCCATGTTCAAAGCACTTTATATAGCACTTTATATACACTTTCATTAACCCTGTTCTTGCAATTCAACAGATGAAGAAAATACGGGTTCAGAGAAGCTCAGTAGTTTTTCCAACAAGGTCACGTAAGCTCGGAGCTGGAGGAACAGGAATTAGACCTCCAGCACGGCCCCTGCAAAGCCTGGGCTCTTGGTACCAGCCAAGCTACTTCTCATAAATTTCTCTCTCCTCTCCAACCACATGGCAACAGATAATTTTTATCACCTGCTACCTCCCGTCAAAACCCCGCCCACAGTGCAGAGACAAATAAGATGCAGCCCTTATCCTTAGGTTTGCCTGATCTAGCTGTTGAGGCCATCCATGGGACGTGATCCTTTGCTTGTGCATTATTGAGACCCTTTCCCCTTCGATGTCACATGAGCAGGACACAGAACAAGTGTCACAGGGATGGCAGGAGGGCACCCTGCAGGCAGTCCTTCCACAGAGACATATGGAGCACCACTGCCTGCTAGGCATTGCTCAGCGCTGGGGATACAGTCAGGAACAAACCAGGTACAACTTCTGATTTCAGGAAGCTGAGAATTTAATTGGAAGACAGAAACAAGCAAATACGTATATGTTCAATGAGTGTTTGAAGAAAAAGGTCCATGCTCTCCAGTCCTGATCGGGGAATGGAGTGTGGGGCAGGACAGACAGGCTTCCCTGAGAAACTGATGTTTAACAGAATTGAAACAGGAAAAGAATTAACCAGGGGAAGATAATTGCTACCAAAGGATGCACAAGTATCACAGAGCCAAAGACCAGAACTCTTGCCCAGAAATGAGTGGAAAGCCAGGGAGACTGGGCACAGGAAGACTGAGGGAAAAGGAGAGCATGGGAGAGTTGGGGACTCAGAGAGGGACTTCAGGCGACCACAACATTTCAGTATAATTGAAACTGTCATACAGTAGCAGAAATATAAAACCCAATACATACTCCAAATTGAATAAAGTCTCAGATGCCCTGTCCCTCCCCTCTGCCCAGGAAAACAGACAGGAACCTGAGCCCTTAGTTGATATTAAGGACAACCAGGGTGTTTATTATTCACCTTGCTCCCCCAAAGAAATAATCCCCAGCCACTCCCACCCCCAGAAGAGCCTACTGACTTTTCATAATTGTAGTGGCTGTGCTGACACGGGCTGTGTGGAAACCACACATTGAGGCTTTGCACATTTCCCTGCAATTAACGCACAGCTGAGTGACCTGGTCAGGCGGAGAAGGGGGGCAACCTCCACAGCAGGCGGTCCCTCTGGCTCTCAGCACGCATGCTAGGATGAGGTCATCACCCAGGGCTGAGCTTTTATTAGGCTGTTCTATGACATGCTGAGGCTGGGCAGACTTTTCTTAGAAAAGCAAGTAGCTGAGAAGTTAGGACGTAATCACTGCTGCAGAAGTGAGTCTCTGAAGCACCAACTTGGGGGACTTTGAGGTTGGACTTTCCACTCACCCTTTTCTCCCTGAGTATCAGTTTCAAAAACAACTTATAAGGATGAACTTAAAGAATGGCTGGTATGCCAAGGATGGACAGGAGAGAACCTCGGCTCCTAGAGGCAAGGGGAGAAATGACATCAGCTTACGACTGGTTAGCTACAGGCGGGGAGCAGGACACACAGTCAGGAGGTCATCCACTTTGACCCTAGGTCACAGATAACTGTAACTTGAAGCAAGTCAGTAACAAGTCCTCAGTTTGTCTATAAAGTGAAATCAACTCCATCAGTGTATTTCCACCTTGCTTGCGTATTAAAATCACCTGGGGAGTTTTTAAAACTCCAGACGTCCAGGCCACACACCATACCTATTAAGTCAGCATCCCTGGGGTAGGTCTCAGGCATCAGTGCTTTTTTTCCCCAGAACTCCCCAGATGATACCAACGTGTGGCCAAGTTTGAGAACTAGTGAAATAGTCATTTCTAGAAGTGCTTCCCAGGCCAAAGTTTTGACTCTATTCCTCCCTTCTCCTGAGATTAGAAAGAAAACCAGTAAGTAGGTAATCCCTACCATCAATGTCAGTATGGAGTCAGTGACCTCTGAGAATCCTTCACCTTCCTTGAAAACCAATTCTCAATGACATGAACTTGGAGGGTTTTAGCTACATGCCTGGCTAAATTATCTCAGATTTTGATAGGCACCAATAGATTATGACACCAGCCTTCTCCTTTAAGATGAATTTGTCAAGTACCACCAACTTCCATGGAATATTACGGAAATAGGTGAGACCTTTTGAGAAACAAAGCCCAGGGTGATCTGTGTGAACTTTAAACTTTTTTTTTTTAATTAAAGGGGTGTGGCAAAGGAAAATCAGAAGATAGACATTCCAAGCTAATCCATAGAAGGTTCCACACTGCCCACACACAAAAATAAGTCGTTATTTTCTTTTCAACATTTTAAAAGTGAGAATAAGTAACCATGGATTCATCATGTTTTCTTTTCACATTTCCCCCATAGAGCATCACAGTGGTGTTTATGGGACCTTGACTTAGAAGAATGCTATCCAGGTCACACTTCCTCTTCAGTGAAGGACAACCAGGCAGAATGTAAATTAATCACATCCAGGAGTCTGAAGCGGAGACAGAACCCATGTGGGTGGAGCATCATATGGGGCAGATCTGTCTGAATCATGGATTTTTTAAAAGAAAGAATATTTTAAAACACTGTCAGAACTGCCAGTAATAAGAGGATCCTCCCAGCATAGTACAGCAGAAAGAGTAACAATTGGGTCAAAACTGCCCTGCTTACATCCGTGAGGCCACAGCAGGTTGACTGATTTCTCTGATCACTAGAATCATGCCAATGTTTAAAAGAGGAAGCCATCAACTTTTTGAGAATGGCCCTATGTGTTCGGCTTTTCTTAGACAAATTCAAGGATATCTATGGGGCCTCTAACAACATGCTAGACACGCTGGCAGGTAGCTAAGGATTGAGAAGACACGGCCCTTGCCCTTCTCCAGACATTTAGTTCTCTTAAAGAAGACGGAAGTTACATACCTGAAGCAGAATCATTGCGAGCAAATATATAATGCATGAGTACTGGCAGGGGTAGGGGGCAGGACTTGCTGGGGCAGTCTAAGACAACTTCAAGGAGGTAGGAGTAAACTGAGTCTTGAAGGATGGGTAGGTTGATCTTAGAGAAAGAAACCTCTCAACTCATATACCCCTCAACTCATTCTCCTTTGTGTTGATTCCCACCAAGAAACTAAGCCCTACCTCAAAATTTCTATAGGTATCTTTCAACGGGAAGTTGGAAGTGATAGGAAGAGGGTTTAAATTTCATGTATGAAGTTTCTTTCTCGAAAGGATCTTGGAACAGAACACTTCCTCTTGTCTAACAGGATATGGTTCTAATTACAGACTGTGGTCTTGAGCATTCTCTCTAACTCATCTGATCCTGGGGTGATCATTGGAGTTCTTTTCACACCTAGAATTCCAACATTCTAGAAGTCACAAGCTTTCACAAATCAGTAGCACTGATCTGATGTGTCGGTTTAGAAGGACAGGTTACATGTGCTGATGGGAAGCAGATGACGTGCAGATATTGATCTTTGGAATTCATTCTCACTTTCTTTAGCACATGCTTCTTTCCAATTACATTATGCTGACTGTATTATTCAAACAAGTCCGACATTCCCTTAACATACTGCTAGAGGTAGGATAGCATTTTTCTCTGATCAGAGGTAGTTTTAAATTTTAAGCTAACAGTGATACACCCTCAATTTTCTGTTAACATTTCAACTCATTTTTCATGCAGTATAGTACCATTCTTGCTAATAAAATCAGTAGGTGCATAGATAATTACATTTTGACAAACATGGAGATTTAAAAGGTCTAGAGAGATAAGGAAACAAGCACAAGGTCACACAACTAGCTGATGTCAGAACCAGGGCTAAAACCCAAGTTTCCTAAACCCCATTTCTAGAGTCTTCTACTTGGTCGTGTTGCTATGTTTATTATCATCAATACTACCATGGATCTGTTGTACCTTTAGAAATCACAGAAGATAAGAACAGGAAAGGAGGTTAGAGATCACCCAATCCAGCACACCTTACTGAACCAAGAGCACGTGAGGTCCAGAGAGGTGATCAGACTTGTCCAGGGCCACAAAACAGTTTTGCGGGTTCCAGGGATGTCAAGACTAGCATTACACATTTGGAAAAAAGTTGGACGGGGAGGAGAGTGGGGTGACATTTTAAGTCCAGTGTTGACTCATTCTCCTTGCCAATCACTGCCAAGGACCTGGGGAAGAACCCCCGGTCCTCCTGAAAAGGGTTTCTGTTTGATCCCACAGCAATCCATCAACGAAGCCATACGGACATCGACACTCCCCCGAAACAGCGGGGCAGGAGCCAGCGGTGGCGGTAGTGGAGAGAACGGCCGGGTGGTCAGCCATGACTTCCCCAAGTCCATGCAATCGATCCCCTGCATGAGCCACAGTTCAGGGATGCCCTTGGGAGCCACCGGATTGTAACTGGAGCGGACGGAGACCCCTTGGGGAGTATGCCCAGGCTCCCCCAGTTCCATCCCAAACCCTTCAGTGCCAAAAACAACAAAATGAAATGCCACCGCCACCAACCACCATGACCACAAGGAGGACGATTCAACCGATTTTCCTGAAGAATTGAGAAAACACTTTGCGGCCCCTTTTCCTTTTCTGATGTTCTTTCACCCTTTTCCTTTTGCTAAGTGAGGATGACAAATAACACTGTACTGCAATAAGGGGAGAATAACCCTGTTACATAGAGCCTGTGTCTCTGAACGTGGAGTCACTGGCGCACTAATGAGGAAGCTGTCCTGATTTCTTTGAATTTGGTTATTCATGCGTCTTAGTGTGTGCACTATATATTTTTTCGTATTAATATCCATGGTTTGCAGGTTCTGTTAGGCCCCTTCCTTTTCCTTCTTACTCCCAACTCCCTACCCATCCCACTTTAGTTTAGTTTTTAGTTTAGTTTTCAGATTGGAGATTCAAGATTCGTTCCACCTGACAAGCAAGCAAAAAGAAAAAAGCAATTTTCAAACGAATTCATCATGGGAGCTCTCCAGATTCCCCTCCACACCTCGGCCCCAAGCCGTGGGTGGAGACCGATGCTGTTGCAGGAGTGGGCTGCCTCCCACACACAGGGCACTGCCTAGGCACTGATTTAGTTGAGAACACGTATGAAGCAACTCAGACCCAGGGTGGCGGAGAAGGTAAAGGCAGGTGTGCAGTCAGAAGAGGACTCGTGAAGTTACTGCCAGAGGCTCGGATAAAGCTTCTTTGAATGTGTAACAGCCATCTCATAGGCCTTAGGTGGAACAGTGTGCTTCTTCACAGAGTCAAGCTCAGCCACGAGGACTGTGTCCTTCTGCTACGCTCAAGCCCTAAAGGCACTCTGGTGGCTGAAGGGCAACTGGCCTCCTGAACCACGTAGAGCCTTGAGAAGAGCTGACATCCAGGGAGATAGCACCCCTGATTCTCACCTGCCATTTGCTTGACATCTGAGCAGGAACCCCATTGTAGAATAGACCCTCTCTTCAGAGCATCTGATGTGGGGGGGGAAATGTTATACAAGCTAAATGCAAAAGCTGATGGAAGAACTTTGGAAAAGGAAGCTTCCTCAAAGCCCACAAGCAATAGAACCTTCCACGGTGTGCCCTGTCCTACGACTGAGCGACCAAGTATGAAACTTAGAGTTTTGGTGACCTAGGAAACTTGAGTTTTTATGTCCATATAAAAGTGGTGTTTTAGCAGGTAGCCAGATGACCTCCTGTCATCTTTAGAAAGTAAAATGCCCCAGGCTGAATGATTTGAAGGAGGATAGGGAGATGGAATACATTGATAATAACACTGTGGGGGGGGACCTTAAGATTCCTGACCCCAACTTCTCACCCAAGGAGGCCAACCTTCCCCCTGGCTAAGAAAGAATGAGGACGTTGTATTCCAATGACCAGAATCAACAGGCCCATGTGTGTGACTACAACCTGAATGAAACCAAGATTGGAGAAGTGACAGGGTTTATGGAGAGAAATCCAGGCTGACTACAACTATGGCTGGGGTCTTGGGGAGGTGTGTCCAGGCACATAGCTATCTTGGAGATCCCAGCTCTCATTCTTGGTGCGATCGGCTTCCAGCTCTCCAGCAGCCACTCTCCTGGGTGCATGATTCAGTGCGTGCCATGTGTCATCAGCTCTCATTGACCACCATATTCTGGCTTTTTCCCTTACTCCCTACTTCTATCCAGTCTCTCTGCTACGGGTTATCATTAGCAATTGACAAACGGAAGGTTCTGGAGCCTACCTACAAGTGGAGGCAGCAGGACCGGCTTCATCTGTGGATTCTCTCTGTGGACACCCACCATCTCTATGTCTCTTCCATCCTCCTTTCATCAGCCATAGCAAAGAACCATCAAACTCTTTGCCCTTTCAACTCAAGTGTTGTTGTTCAGTCTCTCACGTGTCAATGTGGGCATGGTACGTGAAGCAGGACCCTCAGGATGGATTGTCACTTTTTGCTACTGCCAGCTGGTGTCCTCCCCATCCCTTGACCTCTCACCAGATCCTTCCCAACCCTTCACCTACCACTGCAGAATCTGATATGAGCCACCATTAGGGAGTCTGCGTTTTGGAGGAGTTGGAAATAACCCTCTACCATCAACTTGCTTCAAAGACCTTTTGCCTTTGGCCTGGTAAGATGCCTCTTCAGCCAGTGAGCTCGCCAGTAACATGATCTGATAGGAAGAGACCACCGATGCTAGAAATGAGGGTCTGTGCTATGTGGGGGTCCAAGACTCCAGCAGAAGATGTTTTTCATCGATGGAGGGGTGATGGGGAAAACAAAAGTAAGAAAAAAGTTAACTTGTATTATGTATTTTTACTACACTTTTCTTAAAAATAGAGCAATGGGAAAACTCTGAAAGAGACTGACATTTTTCTCAACAGGAATCCATACTTAACAGTTCTGGCTTTCATTAAATTTTGCTCTTTGGTACCTGGGCCTTTTATTTAACATCTCTATTTGTTTTAACTCTCTTGGCAGATGTGTGAAAGGATTTTTGCTTGATCAAACACTAAATATTTTTCTTGGTTCCTGTTTTTCTTTCAAATAACCAGGTTTTTTTTTTCTTTTGGTATTTGCATAAAATGAAAATATCACCAAGAATTAAATCACTGTGGATCCATTATCTACTTTTCATATTTGTCCATTCCATTTTTGTGCCATTTCTGAAGCCAGAGCTCTAAACTGTTATTTTCTTCTTGCTAAGCCTAAGTTCATTTTTAATGGTGACCAGTACTCCTGACTCACAAACAGCTCTTCAAACAAGTCATTTCAGACGAACTAGATCATTGTGAGTTATTCATCCAAGTAAGATAACAGCAACAAAAAGACAGAATGGTATTGGTTTTCAAGGGCCATGGTTCCAATTGCATAAGGAACAGGGTTCGACTTGCAGTGGTCACGGTACCCCTAGGGAACTGGATGGCTCACAGAGGATGTCTTCCAGACATCCCCAAGTTGGAGTCCAGGTATATTTGTGATGTGCAGGTCACAACCAAAACCAAATCTAGACCAGCCTTATAAATAGATAATCTTGGCCCTCAGACCACATGAGCCCCCCTTCCTGCCTGAAATCTATTCTTCCACTCATTTGCTGACACTTAAATACCAGTGATTAAGAACGGCTTCAAGTGCTTTCTTTCCCAGAGGACTCTGCACATTAGCAGGGGTCAGAGGTCTCAAATAACAGTGGCATTTCAGGCAGCGACTGCCATGGTTTAAAAGGGCTGGGGGAAGGGAAAGTAGCTAGCAGACTTGTGTGAAGCTCCGGTCACTGTTCAGACCCACCTGCAGTCACCTCCAGCATCTAGGGTGCTTCTGAATGAAGAAGCCCTTAGCACCAGCTGCCACGTGCAGAAAACTGATCTCTGTCATCTTACCATCAAATAGTTGGGATAATGATCATAATGGCTACAAGAGCACAGGTTACCATGCATTGAGCACTTACTATGTTAAGTAAACTTCATATCTTCTATATCATGACAGTGGCCTGCTAAGAAATGAGGCATCTCACACTTAAAGGGATATCACAACCTCCTCACAGTCTTGTAAGTAACAGAGCCGAGATTCTGCCTGGAATCCAAAGGCTTTACGTTGCTCATCTCCCTGTTAACCAGGTTATGATACGTGGTGGACAGGAAAATCACAAGCAAACAGTTCTCTGCCTTCCTGTAATACCAGAGCAACCGAAAATAGAATTGTTCAAGCTACACCTGCCACACCTTTGGGAAAGCCGATCTATCCTCTCGGGGCATGAGTGATCACTAATCCAGACAGGATTAGCCCAAAAGGAGAAGAGGAGGAAGAGTCACTTTGGGCTCCTTTAAAATAGATCCAGGCTAAAGAGCAGGAAGCAGGTTGGAAAGGGGACTGAAAAGCAGATCTCCTGCAAAATAGTTGGGTCAGCCTGGAGAAGGATCCTCATGGCTGTTCCGGGAAGTGGAGCTAGCTTTCTGTGCGGACAAGACCAGGATCAGTTCTGGGACTAAACAAGGAGTTCCCAACGCTCAAAGTATCCCCATGGTAGGATCAGGCTGCCCCTGGAGTCAGAACAAACCCCGGTTGAGGAGATGCCACTGGTGTGAAAGTTGAAATATATAGGCTCTAATGTTCCTTACTTTATCTTTGCACCTTTTACAGCCCTGTTCAGGTTATCTGCTGAGTAACACTCTGATACACGCTAAAAGGGGGTCAACAAGGCCCAACACAAATGGGCATGAATATCACTAAAATAGTGTCAAAAATCAACTTGTCCTCATCGAGAGACAAGATGGCAAGTTCCTTCCTTACCAAATGCTAATGTTCCCTCTAGGAAAGCACATCTACGGAGGTCCATTCCTATCCTACACTACAGGTAAGAAAGCTGAGGTTCTGGAGTAAGAAGCCACTTTCTTTGCTCCTATCAGATGACTAGAATAACATTTTCTCCCTTGGGATCATGGAGATTTGACTGCCATCTGGTAACTTGGGTTCTAGTGTGAGTCTGGCCACTGACAAATAACCCTAATATAGTGCTTTATAATTTTCAAACAAGTTTTGTTTCTTGAAGTTTCTAGATCACACCCTGAGCAGAGAAGTAATGTACTGGAGTGGAAAGTGCAAAGGCCAGTAGATGAGATCAGGATTCACAATACCTGGCTTCTCCTCCTCCTGCCTTTTTAACCTAGGATAAGAAAATTAACTACCTGAGCCTCATTTTCCTATCAAAGATATGGGACATCTGGTGTCAAAAGAGGCAGTGCTCTTGACCCTAACTGCACACTGGAGTCACGTAGGGAACTTTAAACAAAATCACCAATGCCCAAGATGCATCTCCAAATACACAACCGTGCACGCACGGTTGTCATCCTTTCATTGCTGTTGTTTTGTTTTGAACTTTCAGGTGATTATAATGTGCAGCCAGGATTGAGAACCACTACAATCAGGCCACCCTGGGGATAAAAAAAATGCTCATCATGAAAACTGTGAAAATTTCAAAGCATCATATTAGGGTTGTCTGTGGCCAGACTAACACCAGAACCCAGGTTACCTGATAGCAGTCAAATCTCCAGGAGAGAAAATACCATTATATTCATCTGATACAAGGGAAGGCTAGGATACAGTCCTCAACTTGGGCTCTAAATGCTCCTTTTTACCCTTTAGGCATGTCTGTAATAATAACATTCTGCTGGGGGAAGAAAGAGACACAGGATGTTAAGAGATAAGATATAATCATCAGAGGAGCATCCTCAGGAAAGAGGGGGAGAGGAAACCACTCTAATGAGTCAGCTTTCAACACAGCCAGTTATTTTCCAAACTGGAAAACTACTTGGCTGTTTCCATTATAGACACCAAATTCCACTACCTGCATTTTTAACACTGTCCACTGGAAAGCACTGCCTATCAGCCCTATCTTCCACGGGCACTGAGTCCTGCTGGCAACAACTCTACTTCTCCTCAACAGCATGCTTGCCATTTTTATAACACTACATACAAGGGAGGAGGGAACCAGCATTTACTTAGATTAACTGCATACCAGGTAAGATTTTAGAGCTTTACAAACATCTCATTTAGTCCTCAACACAATTCTGTGAGGTGGGAATTTATCACCCCTCCTTTGCATGTGAGGAAATGGAAGCTCAGAGTGGTTCAGAACCCAAGGTCATGCAGCCAACCAATGACTTGATCTCCATTCTAATCCCAGTTTGTCTCTCTCCAAAGTCACGACCTTTTCACTTTACTTGACGGTCTCTTAAGGAGATTTCACCATGCTAAGGAAAAGCACTGGACTAAGACAGAAAAGATACAAAGTCTATGGCCTCCATCACTGCCAATCTGTGGTTCGATCTCGGGCAACTCATTTCCCTCCTCTAGGCCTCAGTGACCTTGTTTGTGAAATGAGAGAAGGGGGATTAATCTAACTGACCTCAAAGATCCCTGGGTATAGCCTTAGGTCAGTGGTTCTCAACCAGATGCAATGTCATGCCCCCTGGGACATTTGGCAATGTCTGGAGATATTTTTGGTTACCATAACTGGGGGTAGATGTTGCTACTGGAATTTAGTGGGTAGAGGCCCAGGGATGCTGTTAAACATCCGACAACACACAGGGAAGCCTCCCACAACAAAGAATTATCCAGCCCAAAATGTCAATAGTGCTGTGGTTGAGAAACTCTGTCTTCCGTAATTATAGCATCTCAGTAGCATGTCAGGATACGGATGATAGTGAGACAAGCCTGAATAGAGAAAGATCAAGGATTCTAAGTCAGGTGAACCATCAGAGAAGATGAACAGTTACATCAATTTAGACAAGGAAGAAACTGCTGAGGCCAGAGGAGATTAGCCCACAGTGTAAATCTAGACAGGGCCGAGAAGCCAAGGCTGGTGAGTCCATCAGGCATCTAGACAGAGCTGACAGTTGTGACTGAGGAGAGAGCAGAGGTCTCTGCCTGCAGAAGTGGCTCACACTCTGGCCAGTCTCTTTTTACAAGCGACTCTACAGCCAGGACCAGTTGAGGGACCTACAGGTGAGCCTTATCTATTCCCCCAAAGCTTAACTTTTAATCCCAGAATATACATTCTTGCTTCTAACAAACACAGGCAACAAGCACCCATGTCCACAGGTAGATGTCAGATGTCATGGGGACTACAGAGGCAAATAAGAGATAGTCCGGTCTCTTGGAGAGTTGATAGAAAGGAAAAATAAGACTCATAAACACAATTAAGTATAACACGAGGTCGAAGGTAGATGGATAAAAAGGCAAAGTGCCTTTCCAGCTTCTAGAAAGGGAACTCTGAAGGCTATCTCTTCCCATCTAGATGATGCATTCACAAGACCAGGGACCTTGTCTGCCTCAGCACAATGCCTGGTACATAAGTGATCCTCAATCAACATTTGTTGAATGACTTGATGAATGGGAGACGTATAGCTGAAACGCTCTTTGGGGAAATCAGGGAAGGAGGTGATGCCGTGTGTGTTGCCTTGAGTGCCTGTAGACCTTACACAGCCATAGAGAAAAGAGAAGACCTTCAAAGAAGGGGAAACAGAACAAGCCAGGGCATGAAGGCAGGATTAGGCAGGGCCTGTTTGGGAAAAAGGGCAAGTTCCTAATGCAGCTGGTACCACACAGCCAGGGCAAGCAAAGAGAAGGCTGGACTGCATGCGGGGAGCTGTTACTTAATTCATCCTGAAGTAGGGAATTGAAGTTTTCTGGGCAGGGAAAGAAATTCACTCAGGTATCAGGTATTGAGTTCAGCAAGAAACATATTTTAGTCATCTACTATATGCCAGGCACAGTGTAGGCATTTCACACCACACCTCTCACTTAATCTCCACAGCAGGAAGCCTGTGAGGCAGAATGACCACCCCAATTCCATACCTGAGCCAACTGAGGCCCAGAGGCAGAAGGAGAAATTCAGCCACCTAGAATTCCGGTAATTCCTACAACACAGGAACACATCATAGGAAGCCATCTGTCCTCATGACAGAGTCCAATAAAAAGCCCAGAAGGACACTACCAGATGGAAAGAGACCCACCACCCATGGGTGGCATTTGCTTGACTATGCATGCAGCCACCAGAGAAGGAGCCAGTGACTTCTAGGGCACCAAGAGGGATCGTGCCACCAAAGACACTGTGATGAGAGGGGTTCTGGGCCCTGTCTGTACTCAGTAAAAGGGAACGATGATGGATTCATAAAGCAAGTCATGAACACAAGATGAGGAAGGACAGCTGCTTTGCAACATGTTCACCATTCCTGCCTCAGCAAAACATTCTCCTCAATTCTTAAAGGACTGTAGGGTTTCTGACCCATGGGAAATGTTGACAATAGTATCTTATACGCATCACATGGCAGGGGATCATTGGCTGTAGGTAAGGATTCTATATATGTGTGTTTGGACTATTGTCACAGTAAGGCTGCTATTACCAACAAAGCAAACAGGACACAAAATCAGTCCATAAACACCAAGATACAGGAACCACGTGGTACAATAATTAGTGGTGGTTTGTTGAACATCTGCTCTGGGCTGGGCATTTTACATGCACTGTCTGATTTCATGATCACATGTCCTTGGGGGAGAGAGACTTGCATTTCCATTGGATGAGTGTTTTACATAAATGAATGAGAGTCAGAACAGTTAAAAAGAGTTGGTAGGGACCTTAGAAACCATCTAATCATTATTTTATCCAACCATATTTTATAAATAAGTAAACTTGAGGCCCTGGAGAGTGACTTGCCCAGGGCCACATAAGTTCCTGGTTAGACCAAGACTACCTAGAAGCTAGCTGTCCTGGCTCAAAGTCCAGGGTACTTTGCATGCAGCAAAGAGATCTTCTAACGTTCAAACAACCCTACAACTCAATGTCTGGCTTTTTTTTCTAGCCCTGTAGGTAGGGCTAGTTAAGTGTATCTGGATAAACTGGACCATTATCTGAGGAAGGTGGGGGGAGTTTTGTTTTGGGGTTGTTTTTTGCTTTTTGTCTGTTTGTTTGGTTTAAAGCAGCTAAAATTATAATCAAGACTAGTCTCAAATCTAAATAAAGCAGGCATATACCTAGATGGTGGGACTTCAGGACTGTGATAAAAATCTCCCCCAACCAAAAACATTTCCTTGGTGTTTACTGTGTTTCCAAAATTCCTTATCCAGGACAAAGCCCTTTATTCCACAAAGTTAAGTTTCTTTGCAAGTGCTCTTGGTAGGCAAAAATATCTGGCAAATTCAAACTGTGCTTAAATGCCTGTTACAAGGGGTTTTTTTAATAGTACCTTTTGATAGGAATAGCAAAGAGGCACTTGAAGGACAGGACAGGCACAGGGAGGCGAGCAAAGAATTCCGAATGGAAAGCTAAAGGTTACTGAAGGCAGGAAGAGAAAATCAAGTATCGCGTATTAACGCATATATGTGGAATCTAGAATAATGGTACAGATGAACCGGTTTGCAGGGCAGAAACAGAGACAGAGATATAGAGAACAAATGTATGGACACTAAGGGGGAAAATGGGGGGGGTGAATTGGGAGATTGGGATCAAAAAATTTTTTTAATTAAAAAAGTTTTTTAAACAGTTACTGAAGGCAAATGTCATGTTTTTACATTTAGAAAGCCCTTGTTTTAATGCAGTTATCCAAAAAAGCAATCATGAAGAGACAGCAGAAATTGATCATTCAGCGCAAAAGCCTGAGCTTGGATGTACATGGCGTTTGAAGTGGAAATTTAAGCAGTTATCTAAACAATTCTGGGAGGAAAAAATGATTTTTTTCATTTAATTATCTATATTAAAAAATAAAATAGCCATTAGCCTTTTCTTCATCTTGCCTTGCAACTATGATCATAAAAAACAATGATTTTGGTTTTTCTTTCAAAAAAATGGGTTGTGACCTAGAGGTTCTGTCTTCACACACAGACTCACTTAGGAAGAAAAGAAAGAAGCTGTTAATTTAATTTGATGGAGCGATCGCCTAATGAACTGCTTAGAAACCATTTAGCAATGATATAAAAACTAACTTCTCAGCCATGGGAAAACCATTAGAAAGAAACCAGTGTAATACTGAAAGTAAACACCTGTGGGTTTCGGCAACCTGGCATCCCTTCCTTTGGGGAACTGCTCCTGTTACCCTGTAATCATGTGGTCCTGGTCATGCTGCCAGTCTTAGTACCCTGCCCTTCCCCACATTCCTGGACCAGGCAATTATAGTCCCTTTTTTGCCTCAGCCACAATGATTGGACTAGACATGATCTCGTGGCCCAAGTCTGGCCAATTAAAATCCTTCCCTGGGACATTTTTAATCTGCAGTTTGAATGAGCAGCGGGCCTACATTTTGAGTCCAAACTAAAACTATCCAAGGGCTATCTTCTGAATCATTGAGATTGAGACTCCTCTGCAGGAGAAGAGAAAAAAGCCAACTCAGACAAGTCAAGATGCAAACTGGAGGGAAAGAGTGCTGTCGGCCTTTGAGCCCCCGAACCCAGGTGCTCCAGAGGCTAGCCCTTACCAGGACTTCTCAGTGGTGGGAGTTAATCAATGGCCTGTATTGCCTATGCTATTTTGAGTTATATTTCCATCTCTGACAACAAGAGGAATTCTGATTCATCTATCAGTGACCAGCTAGGAACCACATAATAACTAATTAAGGAAGTCAGTAACTGACTTCAGAAACCAGTTGTTTCTATGGTAGCAACTGGCTTCAGACAGGTTTGACTGAATCCAAATTTTTCCTGTCCAAACCCATTTGCAGGCACCAATGTCACCATCCTGGATTCTATGCACCTCCATTTTGTTCTCTGCTGTCAGGGAAAAGAAGACCGTCCTGCTAACCTGTCTTCTGGGGGATGCTGTGATGGTTCACTCACAAATAAGGGAAAGTTCTCTGAAAAGATATGGTGTTAAGGAAGCAATAAAGCCTCAAATGGGTTCCTTTCTGCCCATAAAATTCTATTTTCTTCACCCTTTGGGGAAGGGCATATTAGCAGAGGGTCTCTCTCTACTTTCTCTCCCCCCACTCCTCTGTCTCTGTCTCTACCCGACTCTCTCTTTGAATTCTTTCAGAGAGAGAAGGGGAGCTTTTATTGTTCATGTTTATTTCTGTTCTGCAGCAGAGATTGGACACCTACCGTTGGCTATCAACTTTGCCTTAAATGTGTTGCCTTTGATGGAAAGAAACAGGCCAAATGCTTAAATTCCGTGAGGATTTGAGGGCGATTGCAGAGATAAATGAGCGTATATAAAGAGAAAATGATAGAGGCAAACTGTACTGATACACAGGCCAGCAAGGCCAGGCAGCAGTTGAATGCTTTCGGAAGTCCCTGAAAAATCTCTTCCCACTCTGTTGGCTTACACACACACAAAATTCCACTCACTCTGTTTGAACCTTTTCCTTAAAGTGATGGTTGTTCTGGAATAACAATCTTTCACGTTGGCACAGAATTCTGCAGCCACAAAGCTCTTTCATAGCTATGGTCTGTCTTGATCCACAGCAATGTCCTGAACTGTGGGCAGAGTAGAGATAATTATACCCATTTTCTAAACTACAACCCAAGACTTAGGAAGGTCAAGAGACTTGTCCAGGTTCACAGAAGAAGCAAAAGTGGGTCAGCGGGGACTGGCACATGAACCCCTGACTCATCATTTCTGTCCTCTATCAAATGATAACCCCAGACAGCTGCTGGTGATGGGATACCCCTACTGTGGAGGGAAAAAGCAAAAGTATGCATCAGCTAACTTGAAGACGTCTTTGGCTCGGGGCTGGCCCTACAAACAAAAGAATGAAAAGAAGAAAACTGATATTGTTTTGCAGGCAGAGCCAGACTGGGGTGGTCTGACAGATGTTTCTGTTGCCATCACCAGAAATTTAAGGAAGTGGCGAAGATTCTGCTTGCCACCAGAATGCCTCAAGGGGAGGCCTCCAGATGGTTGCAATGAATGCCTTCTAGGAGTGAACCAGGAGCCTTTTGAATTCCTCTCTGGGATAGGCAACCAGAGACGGTGCTGCCATCTTCCCTAATAGCACAGCCTCTGTCCTCTATATAGTGATGAAAAATATTTAAAGACATTCGATCAGAAGAGTGTCGGCTTCTCAGTCATATAACTTTCTAGAAGCCAGCCCCTCTCTGATGGCGTTACATATACTCTCTCTTTCCATGCCCATGAAAGTGGTCAGAGAGGCAGCCACAAAGCCTGCCTGTTTTCCCTTGGCCAGCATCACAGAACTGCCAGTTGGTGGAGCCAGTTTGCATTTCAGAGTTGTCTGGCTCCAAACCTGCCTTTATCCAAGCCTGGCAGAAAGATAAATGCTCAATCTTTATTAAGAACCCAGAATCATAACCTTGTAAACTGGCTCATGTTTCCTTTTTTGGAGACAGGGATTTACAATGAAAATCAGTTCTTTATCATGCCCTCTTTTCTCTCATACCCACTAAAGAAAGGATTGCTGCAGGGCCACATACATGGCCTGATTCCAGCCTCAAAATAACACTGTGAGGGGCACAGGGCAAGCATTCATATCCCCATTTTACAAATGAGCAAACAGAGGCTCAGAGGGATTTAATGGGTGGCCCAAAGTCAAACCAGAACATTTAACTACAACTCCAGAAATCTTTCCACTCCACTACCTCAACAAGCCTAGCACATGTTTAATACTCCATGAATTAATGAATTAAAAATGGATGACTCAATTCAAGGACTGCATCTCAGAAGGACTGTGCTTTCAAATTCTCAACATGCAGTCTGCCTGTCTCCTTGCCACAGAAAACCAAGACTCATTAAATGGTCAAATCTGCAGAAGCCCCTCCTCCAGTGGACCCCCCAAGGCAGGCGGCAGCAGTGCCATTGCCTTTCGACTCGGCATTCCCCATCCCCACAGAGCGCCACCATCCCACCCGCAGGTGTGATTCCATTTGCTCTCTTCCCATCTATCTTACCACTTGCTCCCTTCCACTGGCCAGCACTCTGCCAATGCCTACACTTCCCATCACCCCCCACCTTGACACTGGCACACAGAGCCATCTCTGCCCATCCCTCTCCCAGTCCGGCACAACAAGAGCAAAGTGGCAAGAAGCATACGTGGAAAAGAAACGAAATTGAGTTATTTGTAGTGAGGCGGATGGACCTAGAGTCTGTCCTACAGAGCAAAGGAAGTCAGAAAGATAAAAACAAATACCATATGCTAACACATATATATGGAATCTAAAAAAGAAAAAATCGTTCTGAAGAACCTAAGGGCAGGACAGGAATAAAGACGCAGATGTAGAGAATAGACTTGAGGATATGGGGAGGGGGAAGGGTAAGCTGGGACACGAAGTGAGAGAGTGTCATGGGCATATATACACTACCAAATGTAAAACAGATAGCTAGTGAGAAGCAGCCGCATAGCACAGGGAGATCAGCTCGGTGCTTTGTGACCACCTAGAGGGGTGGGATAGGGAGGGTGGCAGGGAGACACAATAGGGAGGAGATATGGGGATATATGTATACATATAGCTGATTCACTTTGTGATACAGCAGCAACTAACACACCATTGTAAAGCAATTATACTCCAATAAAGATGTTAAAAAAAAAAGAAGCGTCTGTGGAATTCAAGTCAGAAGGCTGCAGGCAGACCAGATTGGCAGCCGCAGTCCCACAGAAATGACATCCCTACCGTGCTAATCTTATTACGAAGGTGCAGCCGTGTCCGTGCCAAGGAGCAGAAGGTGCAGAGAGAGCACGGATGTATGTCTAGGACTCATAGGATTAACATTTTCTACCTGTCGAGTTAACCATACACAATTTCCCAGATTCCTGGACTCTCACCAGAAAGCCAGCTAGAGAGCTGGGCGGAATGGTCACCATCTAACACATGCCTCTTGCGTGCATACTTCCAGGAGCGTGGAAACTCACCACCTCCTCCAAGTAGCTGTATCCACACTTAGCCTGCTCTGACTTTAAAAATGCAGTATATGAACTAGAGACGGTCCCTAGGCACTGGTTCTTGGTTTGCCCTCCCAAGTGTCCCCCCTCTTCCCAGAGATGTGAAAGTAGTTCTCACCTCCTCCTATACTGTACCCATCTGGGTAAACATGGCCATGGTCTCAATAATATATCGTGTGATACAGTCTCCTTACTCTCCAGGGTCATGTGAAGGATCAACTAAGGCTATATATGTGTCTATGTATGCATATATGCATATACGTGCATTTTGCAAAATGCAGTGAGCTACACCAGTTGTAAGGGAGCATTACTATTACTTCCATGGTTTGCATCCCTCCTCTGCATTCTAGTGATGCCCTAACTCATCACTCTACCCCTAAAGTGTAGCCCAAGACAGCTCAGTATCACCAACTCCCTCAGCCTCAGGATGAAAAGGAAGATACTAGCTCAGATTTCATGAGCACAATGTTAAATAAACATTTTCATCATTACCCACTTAATCCTCACAAGAACCTGGGCTGTAAGAGACTGAGAGTGTCCTATTATAAATGAGGAAACTGAGGCCAAGAGAAAGTAAGTCATCTGGCCAAAACTGAAAGTTATAAAGGGCAGAATCAAAATTAGGGTCCACATCTGTAGGACCCCAGAGCCTAACCATCTAACCATGAGGCTAGCAGGTTTCAGAAGTTATCTGATGTCAGAAGCCATCGTTCTGTTGTTCTGTTCATTCATTAGGAGTTGAGAACTTTGAAAAAGGTTCCTATCCCCAAGGAGGAAGTGGTCTGGAGACCACTGGGGAGGGCAGCAGGTGGTCTGGGGTACCTCTGTCACTGTCATCCTCGGCAGCTGGAGGTCAACCTGGACACAGAGTGCTGAAGAAGCCCCACCTCTGCACGAGGCCCAGATGTTTTTTGGAGGGAGGAAAAATTGGTCATCAGTGAAAGTACGAAGACCTGGCCTCCACTCTCACAGAGACCCAGCTCTTCTCCAAGACCACTGAAGGAGTTAATTCTGGGGAGGGGGAGTCCACAGAATCTCAAAACATAAGCTCTGGAAGGGATCTTCATGTTTGGGGACGAGCTGAAAGCCAGGACGGCATGGTAGCTAAGAGTCAGGAATATGGGGTGTTGTGCTCAAATCCTGGCAGTTGGATAACATCGGGCAATTAGTTAATCTCTCCAAGCCTCTGTGCTCTCATCCCTAAAACGGGGATAAAGATGCCTTCCACAAAGGCTTCACTAAACCACCTCAAGCATGTTAAGCACTTTGCACAATATTGGGCACAATCTAGTCCTCACATATAATAAATGTTAGTTACGATGACCAAGGAGAAGTTAAGCAACTTCCGTGCAGCTTTTGGTTCTCTAAGTGTCATTTTCATTTTGAATTGGAGAAAGAAGAAGCATTTTCCAAACCTTGTCATCATTTTGCTTTTCCTCAGTTGGCTCTCATGCAAAAAAACAAAGACAAACACACCTCTTATCTCTTGTTTTGTCCAAATCTCTGTTTCACAAATAAGGAACTGCGTCCCATAGGAGGAACAGGACTTGTCCAGTTGCCACAGAACGAGTGGCACAGAGTGTAGAACTCCCAGAGTCTTCCCTGACATTGGTTTCCAAGGCCCAAGATCCTTGAGGGGAATTAGGAGAGGAAAGGGAGGTGGGAAATCTGCCACCCTGTGACCATTGAGGCCATCTGAGCTGATAACATGGGCTGCTTCTGCATCTGACAGAATGCCCCAAAGAGGGGATTCAGGGTGCTGAAACTGCTCTCTCTCCTCCTGGGCCTCTCAGACTGGCATTAAGGAAGTTAGCATCAAATCCCCAAAGGGTGTAAATAAGCTGTGCTTAGAATCAAAACCTAAAATGAGTGATTTTGTGGCAAAGCCAGGACTAAAATTGAGATCTCCTAAATATTTCGCTCAAGAAATTGACCAACCTAGACTGCTGCCCTGTTTTGATTTTTTATTAAGACTTTATTTTTAGAGCAATTTTCGACTCATAGCAAAACTGAGAGGAAGGTACAGAGATTCCCACACACTGTGCCCCTCACACAGACACAGCCTCCCGCATTATCAACAACCCCACAAGAGCGGTACATTTGTTATAATCAATGAACCTACGATGACACATCACCATCACCCCCAGCCCATAGTTTACATTAGGGTTCACTGTTGGTGCTGTACATTCTGTGGGTTTGGATAAAGGTATCCACCATTACAATATCATACAGAATAGTTTCACTACCCTAAAACTCCTGTGTTCTGCCTATTCATTCTTCCCTCCTTCCCCACTCCTGGCAAACACTCATCTTTTTACTGTCTTCACAGTTTCACTTTTCCCAGAATGTCATACAGTTGTAATCATACAGTGCACAGCCTTTGCAGAATGACTTTGGCTACTCTGGTTTTACTGCTGTGTTAACAAACTGCACCAAAATGTAGTCACTTCAAATAATCAGATTCTGTGGGGCAGGGATTTGAACAGAGCACAACTCCTCTCTGATCCATGATGTCTGGGACCTCAGGTGGGAAGCCTCAAAGGCTAAGCATGGCTCACAGCCAGGGGGCTGGAATCATCTACAGGTTCCTTTAGCCTCACATCTGGCACCTGCACTGGGATGACTCAAAGACTAGGTCTGCCACTTGTAGAGATTACATGTGGCCTCTCCACATGGCTTGCACTCCCTCACAGTGTGGTGGTTCCCAGATAGTCATGAGGTTCAGGCTCCAAGCGTAAGTGTGATGGTGAACGAGGCATTTCCCTTTATAATCTTCCCTCAGAAATCACGTGGCATCTCTCTCACTACACTCTCTCAATCAAAGCAGTCACAAGCTTACCCAGAGTCAACGGGAAGGGATGAAGATGCTACATCTCAATGGAAGGAGTGTCCAAGAATTTGCAAGCTTCTTTTTTAACGCACAGCTGCCATTGTGTGTGCACCTCACCAGCCTAAAAACAACCTTAAGCTTCTCGAGGTCAGGGCCGTATCTTACACTTCCCTTCTCCTCAACCCTAAGCTGAAGCAGGGACTCTATGCTTAAATAAAATTAACATTTTTAAACATTTTTATTGGAGTATAGTTGCCTTAAAATATTGTGTCAGCTTCTACTGTTACAGCAAATTGAATAAGCAATACGTATACATATATCCGCCCTTTTTTGGAGCATTGAGTAGAGCTCCCTGTGCTACTGATATTGAAATTAACACTGATCCAAGCCCCAACCTGTGACTGTGGGTTCCTGGCAGGGCTCTGGTCAGGGTTGGCTCTTAGTTGTATACTATCCTTCCTCCCTTTTTTGCCCCACTTGCCTCACCTACTCCATTGCTGAGACCTGTCACAGTTCTACTTCAAGATATATCAAAAGTCCCCACCTCCACTGATGACATCGGAGCACAATTCTCCAGCTAAAAATCTTTCACCGACATTTAATGCTCTTAGAACCATAGGATGGGTAGTCTGCAGGCCCTGGCGCATGCCGACCCCTCTGACCTCACTCAGCTTTTTTCCACTCCCACTCACTGTGCTCCAGCCTCCTCCGATGCACTAAGCCCTTCCCACCTCCAGACCTTTGTACTTGCCCTGCTTCTCAGAATGCAACTTCTTGCACTGCAGATACTTGCACACCTGCTCATTCTTACCCTTCAGATGTCAGCTCGAATGTTTCCTAAGAAAGGCTACTTGAGCAGCACCTATGGTCCTGACATACCAGTTATTCTAACCCGTGATGACTATGATGTTTTTATACTTTTTTTTTCTGTACTGTTTCTCACAGGTGCGGGGGCCCTTGTCACTCGTGTTCACTGCTCTGCCCTCTGCACCTAGAATCCTCTCTGGACCCACAGTATGTGCTCAATAAGTGTCTGTGAAATGAATGAGCCAGATGCAATGCTTCATTGCTTCTGGGAGCAGAAGAAATTAAGCCTATAACTTTATTTACTCTTAAAAAGCAAGTTACAGTGATTCCCTACACTTGCCGGTGATCTGGTCGACAGAGGCTGCACTTGATCAGATAGAACGGAAAGAATTGGAGACTATTAGTGCTTTGGCAGTGTCCTCAGAGATCATTTAATTTCTCACTTTGGAAATGAGAAGACTGGAACCCAGAGAGGCCACAGGATTTTACCCAAGACCATATCCATTTCTTCATAATACAATATTTCTTGGTGTTTAATTTCTTTAATTAAATAAGCAATTGTCCATTGAAAAAAATGAAAACTATACAGAAATTTGTCTCATAAAGATTGGAGCTCCTGTATTTCCACTCTCTTCTCCAAGGGAGACTGCTATTTCTGCTTTGGAGAGAATCCTCCCAGAAGTCTTTGCGTGTGCTTATAAATAAATATATGTGCATATTGATACGTCTATAGCTTCACCATAACACTTGCCTATCTTGCAAATTAGCTTAGACTTAGAAATAAAAAGGCTTCTTTATGAATGTATTGTTTTTAAATACCAGCAACCACAGAAGTTTCAAGGAAAGGGATTCCATTCTGTGCTCTCCAGTGACAGAGGGAAGACCTCCGTGCAGATGGCTGGCTGAAAGGACTCTAGGGGATTGACCACACAGGAGCCAGGGAACAAATGAACTTTGCTCTCTTCAGCTACTCAGGTCTGGCTGATTTGGGTGGTGAGTGAAATTCTAAACTTTCCTGGTGACTGAACACTGACTGATTTACAGGAATGGATTCATCTCAAAAACCTCCTATACCTTCGATTGTAGGAGTCAAAACTAGAAGAAGGGGAAAAAAAACGGTTACAAAAGGAAACTAGTGGAGGGGAGCCATAAGAAGGGAGGGAGAGGAGTTTACCAATTAAGAAGAGAAAGCTGGACTCAGGCTGGACTCAAACCTTGAGGCCTCACTGAGCCTCAGTTTCCCCATCTGTAAAGTGGGGACAACAGCAGTTCTAGTGGCATGGAACCTGATACGTATATACCACCCCAACAGAGGAGTCATTTGTAAAGTGAAGAGGTGGCATTGACTGTGCCCCAGATCCTTCTCTGTTACATTTGATTGATCAGGTGAGACAATAATTAGACTTTGTCACGAATCATAAATATTCAAAATCTTTAAAAGATAGAAGTTTTTCATTATACCAGGCTCAAAGAGATGCTGGGACCAGGAAGTGGCATAACAGGCCCTGCATTCTTGTTCTCTGTAGCAAGAGGAGTATGGAGAAACCCCACACGCGGCTTCTGAGTCCAAGATGGTGCATCTGTGAAACAAACATAACACATCTTGCCCTCCCCTAAGGACCAAATGTGGTCTGGGATGCTGGGGTGCAGTGCGCCTGATGCAGTAGATGCCTTACCAAACACGGAATGTGTGAGTAAAGGAGTGGATGGGTGAGTGGAAAAGGCACGGGATATGGAAACAGTGGCCCAGGCTCCATCACTTACCTACCAAAAGTCCTTGTAAGTCACCCTCTCTCATCTTAAGTTCCCTCATCTATGATCCACAGATATTCCACCATTAATTCTAAGACACACATTTTTCACTTTTACCATCTCCGATGAGGGCAGTGAGCAAGCTCAGTTCAGGGTCAGCTTAGTGGATGCACTGTGAGGACAGGGGATGCGCTGTGCAGGGCCCACTATTCTTTTAGTGACTCACAAAAATGTTTAATTTCTTCTAAAATTGGAAGAAAGAATGTACTTTTAGGTCAAATAAAATGTGTCAATATATAATTATACATTGTATACCAATACAGACATAAAATGTAATTTTTAATATTTTTTATGGAAGAAGGGGCCCATGGAAGTCATAACATGACCCTGGCTTAGCCCTCCTCCCAGCCCAAGAAGATGACCCTTTTGTGGGACCCTAGAACTCCACAGCACACTGCCTGAGAACCACAACACTGCCCTAGGGGTGTTAGATAAAAAAGGGAACAGACTTGTTTTGAATGTCCCCGAAGAATAGAACTTAGATGACTACTCAACATGCTACGAAAGAAACTGAAGTGAAGGGTAGTTTGCACCCACTTCCAATGCCAACAGCCTATGATTCTCAACAGTTACTGAATTTGTGTCTTCCTAACTTCCAAACATAGATCCTAGTGTTTCCCCAACTAGATGTTTCCTCTGCATTGAGGGTGAGAAGACAGAGTCCAACAAGAAATTGGACTCAGAAGACCAATTTCTGGTTTCTCAGAAGACCAGGGAAAACCTCCCTGGACCTCATGTGTAAATTAAGGGCAAGTGAATTTTAGCGTCCTTCACCCTTTCAAATTCTTAGATTTAAACTTGAAAGAGAAAAAGGAAATGGGCTATATGAAGGTATACAAAATAAATGGTTACATTTTGCAATAGTGTTTCTCCTATATTAGAAAACAGAAAAGCCTTTTAGACTGCCGAATTTCTATATTTCTTTTTTCAAAAAAAAAAATGGTAGTGACTAAAAGCTGCTAACCAAAATCCATTTTCTCTTCTTCCTAGGCACACATGTAGACTACATTTCCCACCATCCCTTGCATGTAGCCATGTGACTGAGCTTAGCCAATGAAAGATAAGCAGAAAGATGTATGCCACTTCCAGGCTGACCCATTAAAAAGCTCCATGAATAGTACTCCATGCTTTTCTCCTTATACAGCTAAGGCCTGGATGGCAGCATGGAATAGCTACCTTACCACATCCCACTCATTAGAACTTCTTTTGACTGTATGTGAGCCAGAAATCAACTTCTATTTTGCTGTGCCATACACGTTTTAATCTATTTGTTACTATGATTTGGCGTGCCCTAACTAATACAACCCCAAAACTCAAATCCAGCTTCTTTTAGAATACACAATGGAAAATAGTCTTTAATACAGCATTTTCTTAAAAAGCCCTGAAGCTTGTCTATGCAATAGTCACAGTTGCCTTTTAAAAATATGTAGGACAAATGCATTTAAATAATGACCCAGCTTATCCATCAAAATGTGAACTCCTGATAAAAGAGAAATACAACTTTGGACTTAGATGTGGTCCCTGTGTATGTATCTGACAACCCATTTTTCCTGTCTTCTCTTTGATACTTGCAAGAAGCTTCTTATTTATGATTCATGAAAACTGCTCCTAAAGAGGGAAGATGAATCAATGACCCCATTCAGGCCAGAAGTCATCTTTCCCTTTTCTGATTTCCAGGGCCACTGTATCATTCATATGGAATCCTTCCGATTTACTGTGTAACCTAGTTATTTTGTGCCTATCTTCTCTTCTTAATGAATGCTCATCCGGGGATGTCAGGCACCATCTGCCCACTACTACTAAACTAACTGTCCCACTCACCACCTCTGCTGCGCAAGAAGCTGAACCTAACACAAGTAAAACCAATCCCTAGGCTAGCCGGCAACCTCCTGTGGCCTGGCATCAAGAGAGGGACTGGACCAACCCACATCTGTCTCTAGGGAAGCAGGAAGAGGGGATGTAGGAAAATGAAAGAATTGCTAGCAGAACAAGACCATGAAAGGAGGCATCAGAGCTGAGTCAGGACCACGATGAGGCCAAGCCAGGTGCAAGATTAATTTATGGAGGAATTAGAAGAGCACAGAGGGTGAGGAGGAGCTGCCCTTGGAAGAGGGAAGAATGAAGCAGTTTCACAGAAGGATGTAGAGCCTATAGAGAGTAAACATGAGAACACAAACTGATTAAGAGGCCCAGTCTGGGCTTCCCTGGTGGCGCAGTGGTTGAGAGTCCGCCTGCCGATGCAGGGGACACGGGTTCGTGCCCCGGTTCGGGAAGATCCCACGTGCCACGGAGCGGCTGGGCCCGTGAGCCATGGCCGCTGAGCCTGCGCGTCCGGAGCCTGTGCTCCGCAACGGGAGAGGCCACAGCAGTGAGAGGCCCGCGTACCGCAAAAAAAAAAAAAAAAAAGAGGCCCAGTCTAAGGTCCCCCAAAATCCCCACTTTAAGCTACAGTACCTGTGCCTCTCCAAGGAAAACCCCACCCAGCACTAATACAACTTGAAGGGTTTGTTTGCAACCAAAGTACCTCTCCGGATTAGCTTCCTGGTTCATTCCTATATGCCCCCGTACCCAACAGAATGCCTAGCCTATGTATAGCAGTACTAAAGACTTTCAAATAAAATAGGTTTCCTTTGATATTCATTCATGTGTTTATTCAACAAATAATTAAAATGTTTGAGTACCTACTGTATACCAACTGGAGATGCAGCTGTGAATAAAACAGCAAAGGTCTATACTCAGAACTTACATTTTAATAAGGAAGAGAACATTAATAAGCAATAAGCAAACAAAGAGTTTAACAGGTACTCTGAAAGACACAGAGTGTTGTGACAAACTGGGTGGAGGCGGTGGGGAGGCTTTTCAGTAGAATTATTGGGGAGCCCCTCTAAGATGATGTTTGAGCAGAGAGCTGACCAATGTGAGGTAGCCCGCCATGGGAAGAGGTGAGGGAAGAGCCATATGTGCCAGAGGGCAAAGGGAGAACGTACTTCCTAAGGCTGGAGTGAGCTGGAGGGTCTGAGAATGGAAACAGAGGTCTAGAGCAGGGTAAGTACAATGGAGCTGAGACCAGAGGGAGAGGACCCGGAAGGGAGACCACCTTGGGAGAGCGGTGCAGGAGATCATTTTGGAGGCAGTAATGGTAAAGTGGAAGGGAACTAAGAAGGAACCCATTTAGCAGTCCTTCCTTCGACGGTTTCAATTCCCTATACATACATCAGAGGAGGGGTGATGTTCCATATGGACTCAACACTACAGCCAGAGTCCACTGTCATGCGTCGGTGCACACGCCATACCAGTTGTTAAGTATTGTGAATATCACCCTTGCATCAGAGGCAACTATGTGAGAAGCACAGAATTATCTATCAAGTGCAGGGGAGGAAGAAGAGAGGCATAATTGACATCCCTTATCATCTACAGTCCACAGTCAAGTTAGGTAATAGAGACATACAGGAATAACTCAATTATGACACATCAAAGCCTTTCCTGTGTTCGCGATAGAGAGAGAGTGCTTTAAAAACAAGGGGAAGAAAAAAAAATTAAAAATAAATAAAAAATAAAAACAAGGGAAAGGAAACATGAAGAACTGGGAAAGGAATCTTGGCAGAGGGGAAACCTGAACAGGTACCTGAAGCTATGATGGGATGATACAGGACAGGAGGGTAAAACAAGCAGAGGGGAAAGCCTGAGTGAAAATACAGGGGTTGCATATCAGGGTACATGTGAAGAGCTGTGAAGGGACTGGCATTGAGCGGGGTAGGGGAGGCAAGAAACAGTGTATGAGAGGAGAGAAGAGGCTAGAAATACTAAATTGGGACGAGATCCTGAGGGCTACGTATGCCTGCCTCAGCCTCCACTTTCGTCTGTCGGCCACAGAGAACATGTGAGAAGCGGCATGGCACTGTGTACAATTACCGACTGCTCTTCACCACTTTTCCACTGTTTGAGCTGGCAAACTCTTTTTCTCTGAATCAGTCCCCTCATCAGTAAAAATGACAAAAGACCAAACTTCACTGGGCTGTTGAAGATGAAAATATAAATGTCTATCGTACAGTAAATACTCAATAAATACTGGTAGTTGTACTGTGATGGGAGATTTCTGATGAGGGGAATGACATAGATCTTGTTTTGGAAGTCACTAGTTGAGGTCTGAAGGAGGAGGGACTGGAGGTAGGAGAGAGGTTGGCAGCAGAGAGACCATATTTAAATAATAATTCCCAGAGCTGAAGGGAATCATAAATGTCATCTAGCTTAACCCTCTCATTTTCCAGATAAAGTTCAAAGAGAGGATGTTACTTGCTAGAACCCAGATATCTTAACTCCCAGTATAATGTTCTGTTCCTTACACATTGTTTCCCTGACCTTTTCTTTACCCCTTAGCCAGCCAAAAACTCAGATCCAAAACAAAACAAAATTTACAACTCATACTCGTTTCTGGGACCTGACATCTGGAATTTAAGGCAAACTAGAAAAAGATGCCATTTTTCTGGCTCAAATGAGAGTGACTACCATTAAAAGCCACCTTTACCCCCAAGCTGACATTTGCAAACCTTGAAGTTGATGATTCATTTACATCTGAACCTGAGTCTTAAGGGGGCATTGTAGAGAACAGCCCCTAGACCTGCAACAGCTCATCCCCCTTTGAGGCTAATTGCATGTGAATGCTTGAGTTAAGAAGACATCATTAAAAGTACATTAAGTTTAATTATGCCAGCAGCATCAGGCAGGGAGAGGCACAGCTGAATGCAGAATGCATCGTTAGATAAGACCTAATCCATTAGATTCTTATTTGTTAAGAAAATGTGTCTCATCTGTAAGCGTCACCACAAGTAGTGGCTGGGAAACTACCTCCCAGGTGAGGCCATTTCCACCACCCATGGGGCCTTCAGTGATATACACTGCCAGTATCTCAGAAACTGACATTATAATGCCACTGACTTCTAGTGAGGCATCAACGGGGAGCAGGCTTCCTGGGGACAGGGGCTGGCTTCTGTCCTTTGGGTGGTATGACCAGAGTTCTGGGATAGAAATCAAGGGACTTGGGCTCCATCATTGTCTTACTCACTTCCTAGCTGTGTGATATTTGAGCAAGTTATTTAACCTCTATGTACCTTGGTCTCCTCATCTATAAAGTAAGTTACGAGGATGTGGGAAAAAGGGAACCCTCGTGCATTGTTGGTGGGAATGTGAACTGGTACAGCCACTAGGGAAAACAGCATGAAGGTTCCTCAAGAAATTAAAAATAGAACTAACTACCTTCTGACCCAGGATTCCACTCCTGGGTATATATCCAAAGGAAACAAAACCACTATCTAGAAGAGACATCTGCATTCCCATGTTCAGTGCAGCATTATTCACAATAGCCAAGTATGGAAACAACCTAAACGTCCATTAACAAATGAATGGATAAATAAGACGTGATACACATACACAATGGAATATTATTCAGCCTTAAAAAAGAAAGAGATCCTGTCATTCATGACAACATGAAAGAACTTGGAGAGCATTATGCTAAGTGAAACAAGTCAGACAGAAAGATAAATGCTGCATGATATCACTTATATGTGGAATCTAGAAAAATGATACAAATGAAGTTATTTACAAAACAGAAATAGACTCATAAACATAGAAAACAAACTGACGGTTACCAAAGAGGAAAGGGGGGCTGGGAGGGAAATAAATTAGGAAATTGGGATTAACAGATACATACTACTGTATATAAAATAAACAACAAGGACCTACTGTATAGCAAAGGGAACCATTCAAAATCTTGTAATAACCTATTATGGAAAAGAAGCTGAAAAAGAATATATATAACAAACCCACTTTGCTGTATACCTGAAACACTGTAAACCAACTATACTTCAATTTTTTAAAATGTTAACAAAAAAGAAAGAAAAGAAACCACATATCATCTCAATGCATGCAGAAAAAGCATTCAAGAGAAGTTAAGTATAAAAACCCTTCATAAACTAGCAACAGGAGAATACTTCCTCAATCTAATTGAGGGCATCTATCCAAAAAACTACCGTTAACATCTTATTTAATGGCGAAATACTGAATTCTTTCAATCTAAGATTGAGGAAAAGAAAAAGGATGTCTGTTCTCACACTTCTATTCAACATTGTGCTGAAGTGGCTAGTTACAGCAATAGGCTGGAAAAAAAGATAGAAAAGGCATAAAATCTTGATGAAAAGAAGTAAACCTGTCTTTACTCACAAACAATATGATTTTTTAAATAGATAACTTCAAGGAATCAAAAAAATTCTATTTGAACTAGTAAATGAACTTAGCGAAGTCCAAAAATAAAAAGATGATATGCAAAAAAATTAATTATATTCCTATACATTAGTATAAAGAACTAAAAATTAAAGTTATACCATTTACAACAGCATCAAAAAACTGAAATACACAGGGAGGACCAAGTATATTCCTATCTGCAGGTTCCATATCCTGGGATTCAACCAACCTTGGAATTCAATCTGGGTTGGTTGAACCCACAGAGGCAGAACCCATGAGTAGAAAGAACCAATTGTACTATGACATTTTATATGAATAGAGACTTGAGCATCCCTGAATTTTAGCATGCACAGGGGTGTTGGAACCAGTTCCCTGCTACCCAATACCACATATTGAGGGACGACTGTAAATTTAATTGAGAGAATGAAGACCTGTATGCTGAAAAGTACAAAACATTACTAAAAAAAAATAAATATAAAAAAGAGCTAGTTATATCATGTTCATGGTTTGGGAGATAATATTGTTAAGATGTCAATTTCTCCTCAAATAGATCTGTACCGATTCAGTGTAATGTGAATAGGCTTTTTAAAAAATTGACAAGCTGATTCTAAAATACTGTATAGAAATGTGAGGGACCTAGATTAGCCAAAAGAATTTGGAAAAATACAGAAAAAAAGTTGTAGGACTTACACTTTCTGAAGACTTACTATAAAAACTAAAGAAATCGGGGCTTCCCTGGTGGCGCAGTGGTTGAGAATCTGCCTGCCAGTGCAGGGGACATGGGTTCGAGCCCTGGTCTGGGAAGATCCCACATGCCGCTAAGCAACTGGGCCCGTGAGCCACAACTACTGAGCCTGCGCGTCTGGAGCCTGTGCTCTGCAACAAGAGAGGCCACGACAGTGAGAGGCCCGCGCACCGTGATGAAGAGTGGCCCGCGCTCACCGCAACTAGAGAAAGCCCTCACACAGAAATGAAGACCCAACACAGCCAAAAATAAATTAACTAATTAATTAATTAAATTTTAAAAAACTAAAGAAATCAAGACAATGTGGAATTGATGCAAGGATTAAAAAAATATCACTAGAACAGAAGAAAGAGTTCTCGAATAGACCTAAACATAGATGGCCAATTAATTTTCGACAAAGATGCCACAGTAATTCAATGTGGAGAGGACAGTCTTTTCAACAAGTGGTGCTGAAATGAATGAATATCCATAGAGAGAAAAAAACAACCTGTACTCCCCTCTTTATATCATACTTTAAAAATCAACTCAGCATAAAAGCACAAAACTAAAACCATAAACTTTCTACAAAAAAAAATTGAAGAATATTTTCATGACCTTGGGGTAGATGAAGCACTAACCATAAAAAAAGATGGACTGAATTTGTTAACATTAAAAACTTTAAAACAAAAACTATATTCATATGTTTATGTAACACATCAACATAAATAACTTAAAGACACTGTTAAGAAAATTAAAATGCAGGCTAAAGACTAGGGGATAATATTTGCAATACAATAATTTGACAAAGGACTTATATCCAAAAATATAGAAAGAACACTTACAAATCAGTAGTAGGAAGAAAAGCCACCCCCCAAGAGGCAAACCACTTGGACACTTCACAGAAGTCTATATACGCATGGCCAATAAGCAAACTGAAAGATGCTCAGCATCATTAGCCATGAGAGAAATGTAAATTAAATCCCAAATGGCATACCATGTCATTATCCACCAGATAGACTAAAAGAAAAATGTCTGATAATACCAAGTGTTGAAAAGGATGTGGAGCAACTAGAACTCTCATACATTGCTGGTGGGAATGTCAATTGATACAACTACTTTAGAAACTACCTTAGCAGTTTGGTATACAGTTATTTACTTACACGCCTATTCCGTGACCCAGAAATTCAACTCTGCAGTAGGCAGCCTTTAAGACAGTCCCCAGTAATCTCTCTTTCCTGCTATGCATAGCCTGTACAATTCCCTCCCCTTGAGTAACTTGAGTCTAACCAATGGAATACAGCAACACTGAGGGGATGTGGCTTCCATTATTAATTAATGTGCCTTCCATTTCCATTAGATGACAAGACTGTCATTTCTATCTTGCTAACAGGCTCTCTCTGTTGCCTTCTCAGTGTATATGCTTTCATAAATCAAACTGACATCTTGGAGAGGCCTACATGGCAAGGAACTGAGGACAGCCTCCAGCTAATAGCCTGCTAAAACTGAGGTCCTCAGTTCAACAGCCCCCAGGAACTGAATCCTGCCAACAAGTACATGAGCTTGTAAGTGGATCACTCCTCAATCAAGCCTTCAGATGAGATCCCAACCCTAGCTGACACTTTGACTGCAGGTTTGTAAGAGACTTTGAAACAGAGGACCTAGTTAAGCAGTGCCTAGGTTTCGGATCCACAGAAACTGAGATAATATGTGTTGTTTTAAATCACTAAATTTGTGGTAATTTGTTATGCAACAATAATATTAACTAATAGGCATTTTCCCAAGAGATTAAAACATATGTCCTCACAATGATTTGTACAAGAATTTCCATAGCACCATTATTCATAATAGTCTAAAACTAGCATATTGAAATAGGTGAGTGGATAAACAAATTACAGTGTATCCATGCAATGGACTGCTACTCACCTGTGTTAATAACATGTTAATTACTTTCAGTGGTTTGATTGCTAAAAGGATGCATGAGACTCAAACAGTTTATCCTTAGGAAACAACCTCAACATAAGCAAAGGATAAAAGACAGCAATAATAGGTCATCTTAAGAACAGACTTCTTTCTGCTTCTGTGATTGTGTTGGGTTGCCCAAGACCTGCATTGTCTCCAGTTCTCAAACCACCACTGGTATGCATGCAAAGAATCTCAGAACCAGGAAGCCAAAGGTCTGCTTGGGGTAGGGGTCTCTTACAGTGAAATGGTCTGGTAGGTACATTACAGCCATACGTCCAACATCTACTGTCAGCCCTCCACAGGCTCTACCAAAATCGGGTGCAAACCATCAGTGCAATTATTATCAGTAAGCAAAGATGACAGGCTGGCACATCCTGGCCCAAAACCACTCACATGCACGTGGTTGTAAACATCATCTGTCCCCAGTTATTACATTCTCTAGCTTTGGCCCAGGGTTAATATCAGGCACCTCTAGAGATAAGCATAGGATCATCTGGCTGAGATTAATTCACGCTATCCATGAGCAATTAAAAGAAACAAACTGCTGACAGTCACACAATGATGAATCTCCAAAACATTACGTTAAGCAAAAGAAGCCAGAAATTTACAGTTTTCCTAGAACAGGCAAAACTAAACTAATAGCGATAGAAATCAGAAAGTGCTTGTCTCTGCTGGAGAGAGAGAGAAGGTGCACTAGTGGGGAAGTGAACAGAAGAGCACATCGGGGAACTTTCTTAAGTTATGGGGAAGTTCTAGCTCTTGATGGTGTATCTATTTGGCAGATAAATGCATTGGTCTCTCTCTTCTGTCTTCTTCCATAGTGACTACAGAGACCATGTGTTCCAGATGGTACAAGTATAAAATGGCAGAGTCTCCACAGTCTGGGGCCCTGAGTAACACTGGAGTAGAGTCTGTCACTGACCCATGGTGAATATGTACCATAAATGAGAAATAAATTGTATGTTAATCCAGTGATATTTTGTCATTGTTACTACACTTCAGCATAGCCTAGTTTATCCTAATAATATACTTTTTCTCTATATCCCCCATAGCATTTCATATACTTTCCTGAAACAACAGTTCTCCATGAATAGATGTTGAATGAAAATAATCAAATCCCCATTATGTCTCTGAAAGTAAGAAAATACTTGACTTGGGCAAGGAAAATGGAACAATCTAATGGAAAAAGCTTAAAAACTTTTTCAAGGAACCTATTCCCATCACATCTTCCAAATGAAATGGAAGGCTGTAGACTATAAATGAATCAAAGACCAGGCTCCAGAATCAGGTCTTGGTCCAAGTTCCAACTTCTCCACTTATTAGCTTTGTGTCCTGGGCAAATTAGGTAACCTTTCTGCTAACCTCAATTTGTCTGTAAAATAAGGCTAATAATTAGATGAGGAAATGTATAAAGTGTTTTACCCAGTGCTGGTGCACAGTGGAGATTAATAAATGTTAGCCTCTATTATGGACTGAACTGTTTGTCCCCTCCCCACAAAAAAAAATAATAATTCATATGTTGAAACCCTAAACCCCAATGTTTATTTGGAGACAAAGCCTTCAAGGAGGTAAATAAGATTAAATGAGGTCATAAGGGTGAGGTCCCAATCCAATAAGACTAGTGTACTTATAAGAGGAAAGAGACCCTAGAGATCTCTTTCTCCATGCATGTACACAGAGAAAAGGCCACGTTAGGGTACAGCAAGAAAGTGTGTCAGCAAGCGAAGAGGAGAGGTCTCACCAGAACCCATTCATGCTGGTACCTTCATCTTGGACTTCTAACCTCTAGAAATGTGAGAAAATAAATTTCTGTTGTTAAGCCACCCAGTCTGTGGTATTCTTTTATGGCAGCCAGAGCAGACAAATACAGCCTCTTAACATCCTCCTTTTCACCTTATTAAACATCTTCAATAAATGTTCTTGCTTAGAGGGATTTTTTTTTCATTCTTTTGTTTAACAAATGAATGTGCCTACTATGTGCCTGACACTCTATGGGGCACTGGGTCTTGAACAGTGATTAACACAATGTCACCGCCCTCATGGAAGGCTACGTTCTAGTGGAAAAGACAATAACTAAATGAACAATGATCATACATCATCAGGTATTGATAAATGCAGTGAAGAAAAATAAAGCAACATCAGGGGATAGGGAGTGACAGGAGCTGCCATTTTTTTAAAATAAATTTATTTGTTTGTTTTTATTTTTCGGTTGTGTTGGGTCTTCGTTGCTGTGCACAGGCTTTCTCTAGTTGCAGTGAGCGGGGGCTACGCTTTGTTGCGGTGTACGGGCTTCTCATTGTGGTGGCTTCTCTTGTTGTGGAGCACGGGCTCCAGGCGCGTGGGCTTCAGTAGTTGTGGCCCGCGGGCTCTGTCATTGTGGTTCGCAGAGCACAAGCTCAGTAGTTGTGGTTCATGGGCTTAGTTGCTCCATGGCATGTGGGATCTTCCCAGACCAGGGCTCAAACCCATGTTCCCTGCATTGGCAGGCAGATTCTTAACCACTGCGCCACCAGGGAGGCCCAGGAGCTGCCACTTTATACTAAATGGTCTGACAAGTCTCTGAGGGACCACTCCCAGGTAGAGGGAAGAGCCAGCACTAAGGTTCCCAAATGGTAACACATGCATCAAATTCAGGGATAGCAGAGCCAACGTGGCTGAAGCAGAGGGAGAAGAGAGGAAAAGTAAGTGAGAATGGGAGCAAGAACTGAGATAATGTGGGGCCTTATGGGCCACAGGAGGAACTCTGGCTCTTATTCTGAGAGATGGAAAGCTAGTGGGGCAGGGGGATGGATGTTTAGGCAGAGAACAACTTGATTTGACATATATTTAAAAGAATCACTCGTGGCTCCTGGGCTGCTGAGTGGAGGATGGACTGGGAGCTGGAGGTGGGGGAAAAGGCCACAGCAGGGAGGCCAGTCAGCAGTTTACTGCAACAGACCAGGCAAGAGATAACAGTGGGCTAGTCTAGGGAGGTCAGGTGGGACGGTGAGAAGCGGCTGGATTCTAGATATATTTCCAAGGAGGATTTGCTGCTGGATTCAATGTGGATTATCAGAGAAAGAAACGAGACAGGGCTTCCCTGGTGGCGCAGTGGTTGAGAGTCCGCCTGCCGATGCAGGGGACGCGGGTTTGTGCCCCGGTCCGGGAAGATCCCACATGCCGCGGAGCGGCTGGGCCCGTGAGCCATGGCCGCTGAGCCTGCGCGTCCGGAGCCTGTGCTCCGCAACAGGAGAGGCCACAACAGTGAGAGGCCCGCGTACCGCAAAAAAACAAACAAAAAAAGAAACGAGACAGGGAGGAAATCAAGGATGTGGATGGAGGAGGAAAGGCTCTTGCAAGGAGATAAGAGGATATGGGCTTTAATCCTTGGCCCTGCTTCTGACCTGCCATATATGACCCCACAGCCTCTCTGTGTGTTGGATGATAAATCTTCACAGTGGGATTAACCATACTTGCCATGCCTCTAAGAACCATGTGAAGATCAAATCATGCTCAAAATGCTTTGAAAAGGAAGCAGCACAGACCACTGAAAGGTCATCCTTTATTTATCTCCAAACACAGAACCTCCATCAACTGCCGCTGCTGCTGCCCCCCTGGCTGCCCTGTCTTCCCCTCCTCCCTGGGATGCAGTGCTGCAGCAGGTCATAAATAATGCTGACACAGAAACCATCACTCTCTTGGACAGTGGACAGCATGGGGCTCCCGGTAAGTTATGATGGCCCAGCATCCAACCTCAGGGGGCTCAAGACAATGAGTTCCTCACTTTCCTGGCACAGGCATCCCTGAAAACGAACAAGTGAACAGGATCAGGGGCTTCTGAGGACACCGTCTTTGCCTCTAGCTGCCCACTTGTACAATGGCCATAGCACAGCATGCCTTGTCCCTTCATGGTACTGTGTTCCTAATTTTCAGTGCAAGGAGTTTTGGCACTCGTGGGGAAAATTTAATTCCAATTCAAGAAAAGCAGAAGTCGTCCCCTGGACTCACTGTCCCTGCTTCGTTTTTCTCCATACACCTATCACCACCTGACATAGGATAAATTTTACTCACTAAGTGTCTCTCATCCCCACCTGTAAAATACAAGCTCCTTGAAAGCAGGGACTTCTGCCTGCTCTGTTCTAAGTGCCCAGAAAAGTGCCTGACAAGCAGCAGAGACACAATAAATCTTCATCGAATTAACTGATGGATGGGTTTTTGAAAAGTCCTTAACCATTTCTGGACACCACATTAAAGGTTTCCTTTCTTTTTAAAAAATATACAGACATTCACAAAATTGTGGCATATAAATCCAGGGGGTTTAAAGAACCTTGAAGTCCATCCATGAGCCAATCCCTTCAAAAATCCATAGGATACGGGAGAACCTAGCCCAGAAGCCCCAGATACTAGATTCTAACCCTAGCTTCACCAACACCTTGCCGCGTTGCTCTGGACAAGTCATTTCCATAATCTGAGTTTACTCTTCTGATCTGTAAACCAGCTGGAAGGGGCAAGGTGATCTATAATGTCCCTTTTAGATCAGGCATTTTTAATTTTCTTTCACTCTGCAGGCGGAAAAACTCAGACTCACAGAGTAAAAAGCACTAGTCAGTCCAAATGACACCCATTCCAAACTATTTCCATGGGTTTTCCAACTGGAAAAAGACTTTGGGTGGATCTGGTGTGTTTGCAGATGCATCTCTCTTGCTGCCCTACCTCCTTGCTTCTGAATGAGCCTGAAAACTTGGTGAATAAAACATAATGAAATCTTCTGCTGGCGCCTGCTGATAGGTAGAACACATCCTTAGAGATTCAAAGGGCTTTCCCTCATCTAGTGCAGAGCCCCCAGCCTCCTTCATGCCTCTCCTCTCCCATTTCCTTCTGCCTTTAGAATATTCACAGCTCTCCTTGGTGGCCTGGATTAGATTGTACCAATGTGGCTATATACTTTCAATTAAAATACTTTCTTTAAAAAAAAATAGCCACTGCCCCAGATTGACTCTGGCTTAATCTGGAATGTTTCCATTACCCAAGGCTATGCGTCTCCCTGCTCTTCCACTGACAAGATGTTGATTCCGGCTCAAGACTTAATCATTATTTTGTATTGATTTACCCAATTTCAGAGCTATGGAAATTTGGCCACAGAGTTGATTCAGCTATTCTTATCAGCCTGCCTTTTTTCATATTTTCTTATCCAAGAGACTCATCCATGTGATATAAATTCAAGGTCGTAATCAGGTAAGACAGGTTTGACATATGGAAAAAAGGTATTTGGGAAAGGCCACAAATCTGGGCCTGGCAAAGTGCTTAGTTCATAACAGGTATTCAGTTGTTATAGGGAAAGGTAGAAAAATGGATGGATATTAGATGGCCTCTGGCTGTTGCTTCCACATCTAACTGTCAGATTCTCTGAAGACCAGGGCATTAGGACGATGTTTCCTGCACCTTTTGCTCTTCCCAAATTTTCTGTGTGTTACTTCCCCAAATTAGAGATCAGGACCCTTACTAAGTACAGGGTACTTAGTACTTACTAAGCCAAGTACAGGAAAAAACACCTTTGTAACTGTATCACTTCCTGCAACTGCCGTAACAAATTACAATAAACTTGGTCGCTTAAAACTATAAAAATTTATTCTCTCATAGTTCTAGAGGCCGGAAGTCTGAAATCTGTTCCACTGAGCTGAAATCAAGTGTCAGCTGGGACACATTCCCTCCAGAACCTCTAGGGGAGTATCCCTGCCTTTCCTTTTCCAGCCCCTGGTGGCTGTCAGCATTCCTGAGCTTGTGGTCCCATCATTTCAGTCTTTGCCTCTGTGGCCACTTTGCCCCCTCCTCTTTCATGTATATAAAATCTCCTTCTGCCTTGGTTGTATAAGGACACTTGTGTTGGATTTCAGGACACCATATATTCCAAGTTGATATCCTCATCTCAAGATCTTTAACTTAATAACATCTGCAAAGAGTTTTGTTTTGTTTTTTCAAATAAAGTAACATTTACGGGTTCCAGGAATTAGGATGTGAACGTATCTTTGGGGAGCCATTTTTTTAGCCTACATTCAGAGATGCTCACCCAGGACGGCCAGCCTAGACTGTAACACCCCTGTCCCCACTCTTAACTGGGTATGAAGACAGATCCTTCCTGTCATATTTTTCTCCTTGAAGGTAGTTTTGGAAAGTTACTTTAATCCTTCTTACCACTATTATTATTATTTTAGAAGGAGAAAATTTAGAGAAGAGAATGAAGAGGGAGATCCTTCCTTCCTGCTGGTAGGGGGGCAAACAACTTCATGCTGGCCCAAGACATTAGAAGTCAGACCCATGGATAGTCAGGATGTCAGACAATCTGGGTAAATTACAACTAGAACAAAGTCTGTTAGCAGAGCATGGCAGGAGCAGCAGGGGCCACTATCCTCATTGTTCAAGGCAAGAGGGCCAAATAGTCCCCGGGGCAAAATTAGAAATAAAATAATGGTGAAAGCCCTCGGAGCAAATTTTTTTAGAGATTTTCAGTGGCTTTTAACAATGTGTCCAGATCTTCATGGTCAACCGCTCTTCACTTAAAGGGACCCCACACCTCAGGCCAGGCTCCTTTCCTGATGGGACAAGTAGCCCACTAAGAAGTCCAGCATGGAGCATCCACACTGCCACCTATTTTAGGGCCCAGCTCAGTGCCCTGGCTGCAGGGCCCTGACAGAAACCCACCAAGTTGCCTAGTAGTTGCGTCTTAGGAAGCAGGATGGAGACAGAAACGCCTCTGAGTCTGCCTTCACTCTACCATACGTCCCTGTAAGTGAGGACCAGAAAAAGGAAATTGCGTTAAAGATCATACAAATAGATGGAGAGATATACCATGTTCTTGGATTGGAAGAATCAATATTGTGAAAATGACTCTACTACCCACAGCAATCGACAGATTCAATGCAATCCCTATCAAACTAGCAATGGCATTTTTCACAGAACTAGAAAAAATTTTTCACAATTTGTATGGAAACACAAAAGACCCCGAATAGCCAAAGCAATCTTGAGAACGAAAAACGGAGCTGGAGTAATCAGGCTCCCTGACTTCAGACTATACTACAAAGCTACAGTAATCAAGACAGTATGGTACTGGCACAAAAAAAGAAATATAGATCAATGGAACAGGATACAAAGCCCAGAGACAAACCCATGCACATATAGTCACCTTATTTTTGATAAAGGAGGCAAGAATATACAGTGAAGAAAAGACAGCCTCTTCAATAAGTGGTGCTGGGAAAACTGGACAGCTACATATAAAAGTATGAGATTAGAACACTCGTAACACCATACACAAAAATAAGCTCAAAATGGATTAAAGACCTAAATGTAAGGCCAGAAACTATCAAACTCTTAGAGAAAAACATAGGCAGAACACTCTATGACATAAATCACAGCAAGATCCTTTTTGACCCACCTCCTAGAGAAATGGAAATAAAAACAAAAATAAACAAATGGGACCTAATGAAACTTCAAAGCTTTTGCACAGCAAAGGAAACCATAAACAAGACCAAAAGACAACCCTCAGAATGGGAGAAAATATTTGCAACTGACAAAGGATTAATCTCCACAATTTACAAGCAGCTCAATAACAAAAAAACAAACAACCCAATCCAAAAATGGGCAGAAGACCTAAATAGATATTTCTCCAGAGAAGATATACAGATTGCCAACAAACACATGAAAGAAAGCTCAACATCATTAATCATTAGAGAAATGCAGATCAAAACTACAATGAGATATCATCTCACACTGGTCAGAATGGCCATCATCAAAAAACCTAGAAACAATAAATGCTGGAGAGGGTGTAGAGAAAACGGAACACTCTTGCACTGCTGGTGGGAATGTAGGTTGATACAGCCACTATGGAGAACAGTATGGAGGTTCCTTTAAAAACTACAAATAGAACTACCATACGACCCAGCAATCCCACTACTGGGCATATACCCTGAGAAAACCATAATTCAAAAAGAGTCACGTGGGCTTCCCTGGTGGTGCAGTGGTTGAGAGTCTGCCTGCCGATGCAGGGGGACACGGGTTCGTGCCCTGGTCTGGGAAGATTCCACATGCCACGGAGCGGCTAGGCCCATGAGCCATGGCCACTGAGCCTGCGCGTCCGGAGCCTGTGCTCCGCAACGGGAGAGGCCACAGTGAGAGGCCCGCGTACCGAAAAAAGAAAAAAAGAGTGATGTACCAAAATGTTCATTGCAGCTCTATTTACAATAGCCAGGAGATGGAAGCAACCTAAGTGTCCATCATCAGATGAATGGATAAAGAAGATGTGGTACATATATACAGTGGAATATTACTCAGCCATAAAAAGAAACGAAATTGAGTTATTTGTAGTGAGGTGGATGGACCTAGAGTCTGTCATACAGAGTGAAGTAAGTCAGAAAGAGAAAGACAAATACCATATGCTAACACATATATATGGAATCTAAGGGGGAAAAAAATGTCATGAAGAACCTAGGGGTAAGACGGGAATAAAGACACAGACCTACTAGAGAATGGACTTGAGGATATGGGGAGGGGGAAGGGTAAGCTGTGACAAAGTGAGAGAGTGGCATGGACATATATACACTACCAAACGTAAAATAGATAGCTATTGGGAAGCAGCCGCATAGCACAGGGAGATCAGCTCGGTGCTTTTTGACCACCTAGAGGGGTGGGATAGGGAGGGTGGGAGGGAGGGAGATGCAAGAGGGAAGAGATATGGGGACATATGTATATGCATAACTGATTCACTTTGTTATAAAGCAGAAACTAACACACCATTGTAAAGCAATTATACTCCAATAAAGATGTTAAAAAAAAAAAGGAAATTGCAGATGAAGTAAGGAAATCTTCAAAGCAGAAAGTTGCCCCAGATTTGTGGCCTTGCATTAAATGCACTGCATTTCCTGGGCAACTTCCCATAATTGACTAAGAAATCACGCAGCTGGGGCTTTCGCTCAGCCCAGGGAGATGGAAATGACTTGTAGTTCCCGCAAGCAGAGGTTTTTCATGTTTCTCCCCAGGGTAACCCGACTATTTGCTGCCACACAGAGCATATTACTACCTCGATTTGTTCTTTTTACCTTCCTCAGGAGACAGGATGCCACTAGAGAATATTCTTCTCTTACAGATGCCGTATGTGTCCTCCTACTGGCCTCCTCCAAAGACTTCTTACCACCTTCTCTCTCTCAGATGTCCCATCTTTCCAAGTCCCACTACCAAGAGCTGAGATGGCCCACATCATTTTTCCCCTGGGTTATTGAAATAATCTTCTCAATGATCTCCCTACTCCAGCCTCAACCCCAGTTCATCCTGCACATCCCAAGATTATCTAACAGTTTCATCATGTCACACTCCTGCGGGGAACCCCCCATTGCCAACCACAACAATTCTGTGGGTAGTTTCCATCAACTGTCAAGTGTAATACCAAGTATCAACATGTGAAAAACACTTAAGCTACTGGTAACACCAAGTATCAACATGTGAAAAACACTTTAAGCTACTGGAGATTGCCAACAATGTATTCATTGTGTCTAGTAGGCTAAATTCAAAGGCATCCTTATAATAAAGTAAGTCACTGTCACTGACTCATCCTGATATAATTTCTCAAGTTAGAGAAAAATGGGTGAATTTTTTTAGTCAGCAAAGGGGGAATTTCATATGACTCATGGCCTCCTACGTGTGCTCTTCATTTTGCTACAACTATGAATTACTGAAGTGGTATGGAGTGGACTTTATAGGGACTTCCATTTTTTAGAGTTATACTCATAGGCTAAACCACATCATTACATCTGTTTGGCACCCTCATCTTGTAATAACCACTTGATGAACTTTCTCCGCATTTAAGTGTCTGTGATACAGGAAATGAGAGGAGTCAAAAGCTAGTTCAGATAAAAGATTTGCCAAAGCTAATGACGTGAATGATCAGGAGGACATGTCACCCCCATGAAGCTGCCAGTGACAGGGAAAAGGCACTACAGCTTTGAACATGAGCATCAAACCGAAACTCTTAAGAGCATAATGCAGGTGTAGACACAATGGAGCGGCTTCTCATGCCTGCATCTCCACAGAGCAGGCTCAGCCAGGGGATTTATGAGCTTTCCAATGGCTAATGCATCTCCTGAACACTGAGGACAGCTAATTTCTAATATGGAAAACAGCAGAGAGAGATGATAGAAGAATGAACAGTTTCTCTCTCTGCTCATTGCACATGGATAAGAATACTATAAGACACATCTAGAGCATCAACAAAGCACCTGTACGTGATGGGAGCAAAATCTGCTATAACACAGACAAATTTTATGTCAAAGCTGGTAAATTCTGTGACTTTTCATTTACCTACATAATGTAACAGAATTTATTTATGCCTCTTCTTTCATGAAATATTCTCACTACTATGGAAATACAGTGGATATCTAAATCCAAAACTCTTTTCCTAAAATTTAATTGTGAAAAGATTAATTTATTTATTCTCCTTATAAATTGCGATGTTTAAAGAACCTTCAGTGTTTCATTTTGTTGTTGCCTGCTTGTAAAATTCTCTTACGAATACCAGAATAAAAAAGAGTATGGTAATATCTGCTTTACTTTCCTGGAAATGTGAGTTTTGTGTCTGCTGGGTAGGGGGTGAGTTGGGAGGTGGGGTCAAAATCTATACATGCTTATGACATTGTGTGCATAGAAATATCAAAAGTTATATCTGTATCATCAAACAAATGAAAAAAAATAAAGTACCGAACAGCTGGGTTTTCAAACTCATGTCTCAAATGCTCTTTTCAGTTTTTTCCATATTCCCCAGCTGATTCCATGTGCTCCATCCATATTGCTTTTCTCACTGCCCACGGAGTGGACCTTGCTTAGACGCCTCTCTGCCTTTGTGTCTGGCTCCTCTGTACCTGGAAAGTCGGCCTGCTACTCTCCATCTTTTAATACCAACCTCAGTTCCCACCTCCCACATCTAAGAAGCCTCTCCTGGACACCTTCTGCCAACAGTCCAAATACATCAGTGTACATAAAGAGAAGGAGGGAGGAGAAACCGTTATTTAAAATCCTGAGCCACTCCCCAGAGATTCTGACTCATAGACCTTGGAGCCCAAGAATCTGTATCTTAAAACCTCAAGAAGTCAGAATAAGGTACAGGTTGTCCACCAACCATGTGAGTCACTGCAGTGATGTGGCTGCCATGACCCTGCCCTCTGACTAATACATAAACATCGACTCAGTTAAACCTCATTCAATCCAGGTCTATATTGTGTCCCCACCAGACTACCTTCTTTCCTTTGAATCTTCCAGCACATGGAAAACAAAATAAACCTAAGCTGATGGCAATGGACACTAAACACAATGTTGACAGGCTTTCTGAAATACCACCAAATGCAGGACCCTCGGACGTCACCATATTTGATACAGAATTTCAGGCTCTGGAGTGTCTCTTCCCACACATGGTATTCCTCCATCCTTCCGCATGATTTAGGCGTGGTTCATTCCCTACTGCAGATCATCATAGCAACTCCGCAGGTAATGCAAAAAGTGACAGACGACCCTGCTGGAGAAGGCTGAGGGTAGATTTAATGTAACAGCACTCTGGTGGCTGAAAGAGACGCCCAGTTGATTTCCCCAAAAGGCTAAACACACACACACACACACACATATTTATAAGTATATGTGTGTGTGTATAAAATATATATATATATATATATATATATATATATATATTACATTTTCCAGAAAGAGTGATTTAGATTAAACATACCAAACACTGCCCTGACTAAAATAGTCATCAGGCTGGGATGGGAGATGGAGGTGAATCCCATCATCTCTGGATGATCAGAGACCATCAGATCTAGGAGGAAACATAGCAATCTATCCATTTCCACACACAGAAGTCCTCTTACTAGAGGGGAAAGAAAATGTGTGTGTGTGTGTGTCTCCTGCTACCCCATACTAGCTCCTCTCCCAGTGTCCTGGTCCCACTCCTGTCTTTGACTTCGAGGACTTTGTTCCATCAGTAAAATCCTTATTTATTCTTCTTAAAATTGAGTGTATTTTCTTCTCATCATAACAATATACACAGGCTCTTTTCCTCTAGACATGAGCCAGCAGCCTTCTTCCAACTCCCACAAGGGTGGGGAGGGGGACCCCAACCATGAAGGTACTCTGGAGAAGCTGAGATGAAAGATGGGTCTGGGAGACATCTAATGTATCATGAATCAAGCCAAGCTGTGCATTTTTAGTTTAAATGAGGCAAATTATCTTTTTTAAGAAAATACAAATTCACTGCTGAAATATTAGAAAAAAATAAGAAAGCACAAAGATAAAACAAGCATAAATTCACTACCAAAATATAATGTTAAAATGTGTCTCTTCGGCATTTGTTCTATACACGTATGTATTTACAGGTTTTACAAAATTGATATTCTATAAACAGCCTTGTGAAACATGATCATTTCAAACTTTGGTAATATTTCATGAATATTTTCTCATCAATAAATGCCCTTTTGCAAAATGATTAACAATAACATACTCTTTCGTTAATGAAAGACCGTAATTTATTATAACAATCCCATATTGTTGGCCTTAACCTTGTTTAAAATTTTTCACTATTCTAAAAAGCTTTTATTCACTCATGGGGAACATCTCTTAATATTTCCTTAGGATAAATTCCTAAAGGTGATATTGCTGGGTTAAGAGGTGTGCATTCTTCCCCAATGTTCAAAGCAGCATTATTTATAATTGCCAACGTATGGAAGCAACCTAAGTGTCCATCAACAGATGAATGGATAAAGAAGATGTGGTGTGTGTGTATATATATATATATATATATATATATATATATACACACACACACACAATGGAATACTTCTCAGTCATAAAAAAATGAAATACTGCCTTTTGCAGCAACATGGATGGACTTGGAGGGCATTATGCTACATGAAATTAGTCAGAGAAAGACAAATACTGTATGATAGCACTTATATACGGAATCTAAAAAATACAACTAGCAGGTAAAACAAAAAAAGGAGCAAACTCACAGATATAGACAACAAACTAGTGGTTACTAGTGGGGAGACGGAAGGTGGGGAGGGGCAATATAGACACAGGGGATAAGAAAAAAGGATTATTAGGGGATTATATGAAACAGTGTGTGTGAAACTTTTGAAAATTATAAAGCATTAGAACCTCTAAAAAATCTCTCATTCAGTTAAAAATAAATTTAAAAATAAATGTTATTTTTTAAAAATGTGTTGTTTAAATGCTTTTGGACTATCTTATCTCTGCCTTAACTTCTTCTCAGTGTCCCACAGGTACAGTCAGTTCTGCTATAACACTTGTTTTGAAAGGCTAATTTGTTGCAACATGATTGATATATCAGGGTATAGAATACATATTTGAGCATAATGCAAATTTTACATTTGCTTATGTATAATTTCCTCTACAAGAAACAAAATGTACACATGAAATCACCTTACACATCCAACAGCTGCCTTGATTCACCACATGCATAATGAGGTACATCCATCCACACAAATGTGTTACGACTTCCCTCCAACTTCGGACAGCCCTCCTTCCACTTCACCATAACTCACGAGTGCAATCTTTCTGATGCCCACTTCCACAAGCAAAAGTTCAGGTCTTTTGCAAGGTGAAGGTCCATATATACTGCATTTATTTTAATTTTTTCGAGGGGGGTGCCGAGCCTCATGGCATGTGGGACTGTAGTTCCCCAACCAGGGATCGAACCTGCACCCCCTACATTGGAAGCGCGGCATCTCAACCACTGGACCACCAGGGAAGTCCCTACTGCAGTTTTTACGTATTTCTTAACCATTTAACTTGTAGAAAATTATGCTACCATTTTTGCACATCACATGTGACACGTCACATTATAACAAAACTGACTGTACCTGAAACTTAACATGGCTGAAACAACCTCAATTAGTAATCATGGCACAAACCTCCTCCTTTCCTATGTCATCTCAGAAGATGCTATCAACATCTACCATTACCATTACCAGTTAGAAGCCTGGGCATCACCCTCCAGCACCATGATTAGCAATAGAAACAACAGGTTCCCTTTACTGTGTGCTTATTAAGTGACAGGCAGAGTATTAAGTATTATTCTCTTTGATTTGCCATCGATTCAATTCTACTTCCAAAATATTCATTAGATTGTATTTTTTCCATTCCCGCTTCCTCCATTCTGTCAGGCTCTCATTAACAACTGCACGGACCACTGGAATATCCCCCAACAGATAGCAAATATTCTCTGCTCCAATGCTTACATTAATTATGCTGCTTACTCTGCATGGTATGACCTTCCTCCTTTTTGTACATGATGAAATTCTGCTGAATCCTGAAGCAACAGCTCAAACGGTAAACCCTTCTTCATTTCTCTGGGAAGCTGTTTATCTGTATGTTTACAGCACCATTTTCCCTCAAAATAATTTAAATGAAATATATTACAAATATATGGCCAGCTTTTATTCATATGGCTAATTGTTTCATTAGTTCTTCCTAGTCATGTATGTAGCACTCATGAACCCCCAGCTCCCAATAAACCCTAGGATTCTGACAAAACTCCACCTGTATCAACAAGGACCTTCCCACTACCCAAGCAAACCATTATGCTCAATTTGAGGTTCATCCTTCCCTTGCTTTCATTTTTTACCATTTCATTGCATCTGTGTATATTCCTAAAATTTGTTTTATTTTGACTGTTTTTAACATCATAAAAGGAATAGCATGTTGTAGGTGATTACTGAGAACATTTTTTGCTTAGGATTATATTTTAAGGCTCATCCTCATTGTTTATATCACCATGATTCATTTATTTCACCAGCTAATATATGTCCATCATGTAAAGCTTATTGACTGGGTAATTCAGATCTTTCATCCTCTTGCTTATATTTCTGCATCCTTATCAAAAGAGGAATATTAAAATCTCCCATGATAATGATATATGTATCAATTTCTTCTTGAAGTTTGATCGATTTTTGCATCAAATTCTTTGAGATAATTGTATTTAAATTGTTATATCTTGGTGAATTGAATCTTTCACCATTCCCAGTAAATTTTCCAGTAAATTTTCCACCATTCCCAGTAAATTTTCCATTTTTATATTATTTGTAATCTAACATATTATATAATAAAATGTTATTGTTTAAAGTCTGATATAACTATACCAGCATTCTTTGGTTAGTCTTTATCCAACACGCCTTTTTTTTTTAATTTATTTTATTACTTTCAACCTGTGTGTGCTATTATGCTCTTGGTGCAGATCTCATACATTTTTTTTAAATCCAATCTGTCCATCTTTATCTTTGAACTGGCAAGTTTGGTCCATTTACACTAATTGTGTAAATTGGGGTTATCATACATTTGGAGCTGTCTCTACCATCTTAAATTATTATTTCTTTTTTCACCTTTTCCTATATTTTTTAAATTCTTACTTTATCTTTTTAATTTTAAGACAACATGAGGAATTTAGCACATTCTCACACTATTTGATTTTGCCTTCATACACTTACCACATTGGTATTACCTACTACTGACTTTAATTCTGGGCTACTAAGGATATATTCTTATTCTCTCATTCTCTTTCTCTATTTTAAAAAGTATTTGAAAGTACTCAGTGGTCTTCCTGCAACCAAGATTCTATTAAAAATTCTGTCTTAAACTAACTCCTTTGCAGGGGACCTCTTCTTTGGAAACATTTAGAATTTATCTTTGTCTTTTGATATTCTTAAACATTACTGTAATATTCTTATTTCTTCTTTGATACTCCATACACCCTTTCAATATGAAATATTTCCTCTCTTTTTAATTGAAAGTATAAGATAACTGTAGATGCACATACAGTTGTAAGAGATAATACAGAAAGATGTTCTAGGCTTTGCTCAATTTCCCCAAATGGTAATATTTTGTACAGGAAGATTTTTGCTTGGTTATTTCTCTGATTGGTTGTTCTTATTTCATATTCAGTATCTGTTCTGATCTCCTTTTAGGCTAATTCAAGATTCTTGGTCATCTGGTTTGTTTGTTTTTCTAATATTTCTGCTTCTGACAGAATCGCAATTCTTCTTTTTTTTTTTTTTTTTAATATCATGTCTCCAAAAGTCTTTTTATGTTGGCCTGACCCTGGGGTTATCAGCTACTCCGCCAGGCTCTGAACACAGGATGAAACATGATCCCTATGAGTGTCAACCCAAAGAAGCTTGGGATACGATGAGGCGGTGTAGGGCCCCTGGCACAAGGTCACCCTTGTCAAACCTCCACACCCCACAAAACAGCAGCTCATGAATGGGCTTTAGCCTTTACCTACTCCCCGTCCACTATCAGCCACTGATGAGTAAAAATATTAGAGGGAACAACTCCTTAAATTGTAATTCACTAGTTCTAGGACTAGAGGAGGACATGGGGAAGCCATTACCCTAATAATGAGTCCCCACTGATCTTCCTCAGTTGCTCACAGCATGAGACTTCTGCTGTGTCCTGATTTACTCCTGAAGACACCTGGACCAGAGGTCTGAGCCACTGCTGATGGCAGCCCAGCTAGCTCCAAAGTAACAGGGTAGGGAAAACAGCAGAACTTCAACATTTGGACAAGTTGACGTTGCCCAATGTCACTCAGCAAGTTTTAAACATAATGGTAACGTGGGGATGGGCATTTTTTATATGGCTACTCTATGAGCTATTTATTCATCTAGAAAGATGAATAAAATGGAGTTGACTCATTATAGATAATAAGATTTACTATCCAGACAAGTGAACCTAACTCTGCAGAAGAGACAATCCTCAATCCCACAGGAATGCCAGAGTGAAGGCAAGAAGAAGAACTTAGACTTCTGAAGGTTCATGTAAGAGCCTGTGAAAAACAGAGAAGGAATGGCGAAAACCTTAGGGAAAAATAACTTTACCTACTTTACTTGCTTCTTTTTCATCAACCCTCATCTCCTTAGGTGTAAAACTGGGCTTAGCAAAAAACAGATTGGAGCTAAATCCAAGGAAGGGACCACAGACTGTTCCAAATTGTGGGCATAAACGTGTCCAGCTATTCCTTCTCTTGCCCATTTCTGATTCGCACTCTGGAGAATGGGCTCTTGCCTTTCTACAAACAATGTCACCTCCCAGAATGCGTCTCTGCACCTCTTCATACCAAATTCTGTCATCCTTCAAAAAGACTCAGTAATAACAATTTATAGAAAGTCTATACTGAGAAAGGCACTGTGTTAAATATTCGTATGGATAAATTCCTCACAATAACCCTATTAGTTAGGTACTGCTATTATCTCCATTTTACGAAAGAGGAACAAGCCTTAGAAGGGTAAGTAACTTGCCAAAGGTCACCTGGTCAGTAAGCAATAGAGCTGGGCTTTAATTTGGGCAGGCCAACTATGGAATCTGACATCTAAAACACTTCCCAAATTTCCTGAACATCCAGAGCCAGAGTGGCTGTGCCATGTGTGGCAGTGCTTGTTTATGTTTAATATAGCAGCTGTTCTACTCATTTCTATTATACTATGGCAATCTCAGGCCTGAGATCTTGTCTCTCTAGGGAGATTATTAGAAGACAGAGGCTGAGGGCTTCCCTGGTGGCGCAGTGGTTGAGAGTCCGCCTGCCGGTGCAGGGGACACGGGTTCGTGCCCCGGTCCGGGAAGATCCCACATGCCGCGGAGCGGCTGGGCCCGTGAGCCATGGCCGCTGAGCCTGCGCGTCTGGAGCCTGTGCTCCACAACGAGAGAGGCCACACAACAGTGAGAGGCCCGCATACCACAAAAAAACAAAACAAAACAAAAAACAAACAAACAAAAAAGAAGACAGAGGCTGAGCCACCGACATTTGCTTGTCTCCCCTGGAGTGCTAGGCAAACAGTAGTTGCTGAATGCATTTTTCTTGAAATGAGTCAAATAAAATCAAAATTAGGGAAATTATAGTAAGCAGAGGATAATATAACTCTGGATCAGCAGAGATATTTCTTTTTTTTTAAGGTACATTATTCAAAATCAGAGGTGGAATCCTTTGTTGCTTTAAAGAAAAATAATATACATTGCACTAAAAATTACTTAAGCCTATTCAAACTGAAGAACTTTGATGTACAATTTAATACTTTTGGTAAAATAACTCAAAAATGACCCATAGAAGACAATGTTTCTCCTGTAACTTTTACAGAAGCAAGAGGGAGGAGATATGGGGATATATGTATATATATAGCTGATTTTATTTGTGATACAACAGAAACTAACAAACCATTGTAAAGCAATTATACTCCAATAAAGATGTTAAAAAATATCAAATAAAACAGCTTTACATACGTTATTTTATGCAATTGTTTAAATTCACTCTTTAACAATGTTTAAAAGACATATTTAAAAATATTTTTTTCCAAGTTATCAGTGATCACCAAAATTAAAGTCACCAGAGACACTCACGGAATCTCAGTATTGCTGGGTCCCCTTGGGACTCCTCCATTTGGATCACTAATATTGTAGCATGAGTGGATAAACTGTCCACCAGTTAGTATTCATGTCTAAGAATGCCATGCACCTTTACATTGTCTTCCCACCCATGACCTCCTCTGCAAGTCAAACAACATTACTGATATCCACATTTACAAATTAGAATGCTAGGGCTCAGAGAAGTGACTGGCCAAATTCATGCATCTAATAATTAGTTTCTAGTATGAGGGTGGTAGATGGTACAGAGTTGGATTCAAATCCATTTATTTTCTCATTACCCTTGAAAAACAGACTTGAACTCTTGAGTTTAGTTTCCTCATCTGTAAAATAGAGATAGCACCTTCTCTTTGATAGGATTTTTATCAAGAAAACAGATATTATTTGGAAAGCAAGTAACATTGCCTCAAGCCTAATAAGCACTCAGTACACAGTCACTATTATGATAAGGATGTACCAGGTGTAGTGGACAAGAACATAGCTTGGGAGTCAGAAAGACCTAGATTTAAATCCCAGCTCTGCCATTTACAAGCTATTCGACCTTGGACGATTTACATAACTTTCCCAAGCTTCAATTGTTTCACTTAAAACTGAGATAAAAGACTTTCAAGCCCTACCATGATAGACTAGCTTATCCTAGACTAACTCTCCTGCCAAATACAACTATGAAAGCTGCCCAAAATATGTAAAAAATGTTTGAAGCCACCGTAGATCAATGCAGGCAGAAGTGAGGGGAGGTGGGCTATGATTTTTGAGAGATTCTAGAAAGGGGCTATTTGTTCTGGCTTTTTTCTTTTCCTCTGAGAGCATTTTCCAAATTGTAGTGCAGGTAAATAGAGCCCAAGAAAAAAAATGGCAGCCTCAATGGACTGAAAGGACTAAAGTGAGCATTCAAGACTGACAAAGCAGCTAGGACGTGAGGGTAAAATTTCAGGGAAAATACAACCTGGGCACTGGACACTGGACACATATTCCTCCCAAATTATTGATCAGATCCTAATATGTATTATGCAAAGGAAGACTCCAAGACACCCAGTAGGAAGAAAAATAAAAGCAACTGGAAGCATAAAAATCTGAGAAAATATTTCAGCCATCATATGACTGAAAAGGTGGAATCTGAAGTGTAAGTGCCATCAAAGTGGACAAGCCTTTGCAAAGATCCTAAGGTACCATGATGGTCATACCCTACAAACAAAAGCCACACCCCAGCAGAAAGGACAAAACTGAAAGAGGCCCATCATGAGAAAGCCCATGACAAAATCAAGTTGACTCACCTGTACTCTATCGCCTACTAGGAGAAAGACAACTGAATTTAGAACTTCTACAACATTCTACCCATAACATCCATAACACACAAAAAAATTGATAAGGCAAGCTAAAAAAAAAAAAAAGGGGGTGGGAGGGAGGGAGACGCAAGCGGGAAGAGATATGGGAATATATGTATATATATAACTGATTCATTTTGTTGTGAAGCTGAAACTAACATACCATTGTAAAGCAATTATACTCCAATAAAGATGTTAAAAAAAAAAAAAAAAAGAACCAAATGACTAAATATCAAAAGAAATGGGTCAGTAAAAACAGACCACAGATGAGTCAGTAAGTAAAGGTATCAAACAGGAGCTTCAAAGCAACTGTGATTAATATGTGCAAAATAATAAATAAAAATATACATATTCACCAAAGACCTGGAATCTATTTTAAAAATCAAATGAAAATTTTAGAACTGAAAAACACCATAACTGGTATTAGAATTTGAAACAAAGGTCTATGAGAATATTAGAAAAGGGAGAACAGAGGATCAGTGTGTTCTTTTGTGGGTTTAAAAAGTATATTTTTTACAGACTTCCTGGCTTACAGAAAATAAAATGTGTATAGATTTAAAATATATAACAACAATAGCACAAAAGGTAAAAGGGGTTAAACTGTAGTTAGGTCCTTGCATCACTTGGGAAATGGTAGAATCACTAATCTAAGAGAGTCTATGATAAATCCAGGAAGTATAATGTACTTCTGGGAAACCACTAAAGGAATAATAAGACAATGACTAATTAAAAAGCTAACAAACAACATGGTGGAGTAGAAGGACGTGTGCTCACTCCTGTGAGAACAGCAGAATCACAGCTAACTGCTGAACAATCATCAACAGGAAGACACTGGAACTCACCAAAAACACCTAGAAGAATTAAAGAACAAACAAACAGAGATGAACAATACAATAACAGAAATGAAAAATACACTAGAAGGAATCAATACCAGAATAACTGAGGCAGAAGTACAGATAAGTCACCTGGAAGACAGAATGGTGGAATTCACTGGCACGGAACAGAATAAAGAAAAAGGAATGAACAGAAAAGAAGACAGCCTAAGAGACCTCAGGGACAACATTAAACATAACAACATTCTCATTATAGGGGTCCCAGAAGAAAAGAGAGAGAAAGGACCTGAGAAAATATTTGAAGAGATTATAGTCAGAAAGTTTCCTAACGTGGGAAAGGAAATAGCCACCCAAGTCCAGGAAGCACAGAGAGTCCTACGCAGGATGAACCCAAGGAGTAACTACCAAGACACATAGTAATCAAATTGACAAAAATTAAAGACAAAGAAAAATTATTGAAAGCAACAAGGGAAAAATAACAAACAATGGAACTCACATAAGGTTAACAGCTGATTTCTCAGCAGAAACTCTACAAGCCAGAAGAGAGTGGCATGATATATTTAAAGTGATGAAAGGGAAGAACCTACAACCAAGATTACTCTAACCAGCAAGGATCTCATTCAGATTCGATGGAGAAATCAAAAGCTTTACAGACAAGCAAAAGCTAAGAGAATTCAGCACCACCAAACCAGCTCTGCAACAAATGCTAAAGGAACTTCTTTAAGTGGGAAACACAAGAGAAGAAAAGGACCTACAAAAACAAACCCAAAACAATTAAGAAAATGGTAATAGGAACATACATATCGATAATTACCTTAAATGTGTGAATGGATTAAATGCTCCAACCAAAAGACACAGGCTCACTAAATGGATACAAAAACAAGACCGATCTATATGCTGTCTACAAGAGACCCATTTCAGACCTAGGGACACATACAGACTGAAAGTGAGGGGATGGAAAAAGATATTCCATGCAAATGGAAATCAAAAGAAAGCTGGAGTAGCAATTCTCTTATCGGATAAAATAGACTTTAAAATAAAGAATGTTACAAGAGACAAGGAAGGACACTACATAATGATCAAGGGGTCAATCCAAGAAGAAGATATAACAATTATAAATATATATGCACCCAACACAGGAACACCTCAATACATAAGGCAGCTGCTAACAGCTATAAAAGAGGAAATTGACAGTTACACAACAACAGTGGGGTACTTTGACACCTCACTTACACCAATGGACAGATCATCAAATGGAAAATTAATAAGGAAACAGAAGCTTTAAATGACACAATAGACCAGATAGATTTAATTGATATTTGTAGGACATTCCATCCAAACACAGCAGATTACACTTTCTTCTCAAGTGCACACGGCACATTCTCCAGGATAGATTACATCTTGGGTCACAAATGAAGCCTCCATAAATCTAAGAAAATTGAAACCATATCAAGCATCTTTTCTGACCACAATGCTATGAGATTAGAAATCAATTACAGGGAAAAAACCATAAAAAACACAAACATATGTAGGCTAAACAATACGTTACTAAATAACCAAGAGATCACTGGAGAAATCAAAGGTGAAATCAAAAAATATAGAGAGACAAATTACAACGAAAACACGACAGTCCAAAACCTATGGGATGCACCAAAAGCAGTTCTAAGAGGGAAGTTTATAGCAATAGTAGCCTACCTCAAGAAACAAGAAACATCTCAAATAAAAAATCTAACCTTACACCTAAAGGAACTAGAGAAAGAAGAACGAACAAAACCCAAAGTTAGCAGAAGGAAAGAAATCATAAAGATCAGAGCAGAAAGAAATGAAATAGAAACAAAAAAACAATAACAAAGATCAATAAAACTAAAAGCCGGTTCTTTGAGAAGATAAACAAAATTGATAAACACTTGCCAGACTCATCAAGAAAAATAGGGACAGGACTCAAATCAATAAACTTAGAAATGAAAAAGGAGAAGTTACAACAGACACCGCAGAAATACAAAGCACCCTAAGAGACTACTACAAGCAGCTCTATGCCAATAAAATGGACAACCTGGAAGAAATGGACAACTTCTTAGAAAGGTATAACCTTCCAAGACTGAACCAGGAGGAAGTAGAAAATATGAACAGACCAATCACAAGTAATGAAATTGAAACTGTGATTAAAAATCTTCCAAAAAACAAAAGTCCAGGACCAGATGGCTTCACAGGTGAATTCTATCAAACATTTAGAGAAGAGATAACACCCATCCTTCTCAAAGTCTTCAAAAAGTTTGCAGAGGAAGGAACACTCCCAAACTCATTCTATGAGGCCACCATCACCCTGATACCAAAACCAGACAAAGATACTACAAAACAAGGAAATTACAGACCAATATCACTGATGAATATAGATGCAAAAATCCTCAACAAAATACCAGCAAACAGAATCCAACAGCACATTAAAAGGATCATACAGCATGATCAAGTGGGATTTATCCCAGGGCTGCAAGTATTCTTCAATATATGCAAATCAATCGGTGTGACACACCATATTAACAAATTGAAAAATAAAAGCCACATGGTCATCTCAATAGATGCAGAAAAATCTTTTGACAAAATTCAACACCCATTTATGATAAAAACTCTCCAGAAAGTGGGCGTAGAGGGAATCTACCTCAACATAATAAAGGCCATATATGACAAACCTGCAGCAAACATCATTCTCAATGGTGAAGAGCTGGAAGCATTTCCTCTACGATCAGGAACAAGACAAGGATGTCCACTCTCGCCACTATTATTCAACATAGTTTTGGAAGTCCTAGCCATGGCAATCAGAGAAGAAAAAGAAATAAAAGGAATACAAATTGGAAAAGAAGAAGTAAAATTGTCACTGTTTGCAGATGACATGATACTATACATAGAGAATCCTGAAGATGCCATCAGAAAACTACTAGAGCTAATCAATGAATTTGGTAAAGTTGCAGGATACAAAATTAATGCACAAAATCTCTTGCATTCCTATACACAAATGATAGAAAATCTGAAAGAGAAATTATGGAAATACTCCCATTTACCACTGCAACAAAAAGAATAAAATACGTAGGAATAACCTTACCTAGGGAGACAAAAGACCTTTATGCAGAAAACTATAAGAGACTGCTGAAAGAAATTAAAGATGATACAAATAGATGCCGAGATATACCATGTTTTTGGATGGGAAAAATCAATACTGTGAAAATGACTATACTACCCAAAGCAATCTACAGCTTCAATGCAATCCCTATCAAATTACCAATGGCATATTTTACAGAGCTAGAGCAAAAAAATCTTAAAATTTGTATGGAGACACAAAAGACCCCATATAGCCAAAGCAGTCTTGAGGGAAAAAAACGGAGCTGGAGGAATTAGACTCCCTGACTCCAGACTATACTACAAAGCTACAGTAATCAAGACAATATGGTACTGGCACGAAAACAGAAATATAGATCAATGGAACAGGATTGAAAGCCCAGAGATAAACCCATGCACTTATGGTCAACTAATCTATGACAAAGGAGGCAAGGATATACAATGGAGAGAAGACAGTCTCTTCAATAAGTGGTGCTGGGAAAACTGGACAGCTACATGTAGAAGAATGAAATTAGAACACTCCCTAACACCATACACAAAAATAAACTCAAAATGGATTAGAGACTTAAATGTAAGACTGGACACTATAAAACTCTTAGAGGAAAACATAGGAAGAACATTCTTTGACATATATCACAGCAAGATCTTTTTTGATACACCTTCTAGAATAATGGAAATAAAAATAAATAAATGGGACCTAATGAAACTAGGAAACCATAAACAAGACGAAAAGACAACCCTCAGAATGGGAGAAAATATTTGCAAACGAATCAATGGACAAAGGATTAATCTCCAAAATATATAAACAGCTCATGCAGCTCAATATTAAAGAAACAAAGAACCCAATCCAAAACTGGGCAGAAGACCTAAATAGACATTTCTCCAAAGAAGACATACACATGGCCAAGAAGCACATGAAAAGCTGCTCAACATCACTAATTGTTAGAGAAATGCAAATCAAAACTACAATGAGGTATCACCTCACACCAGTTAGAATGGGCACCATCAGAAAATCTACAAACAACAAATGCTGGAGAAGGTGTAGAGAAAAGGGAACCCTCTTGCACTGTTGGTGGGAATGTAAATTGATACAGCCACTATGCAGAACAGTATTGAGTTTCCTTAAAAAACTAAAAATAGAATTACCATATGACCCAGCAATCCCATTACTGGGCATATACCCAGAGAAAACCATAATTCAGAGAGTCATGTGCCACAGTGTTCATTGCAGCATTATTTACAATAGCCAGGTCATGGAAGCAACCTAAATGCCCATTGACAGATGAATGGATAAATAAGATGTGGTACATATATACAATCAAATATTACTCAGCTATAAAAAGGAACGAAACTAGGTCATTTGTAGAGATGTGGATGGATCTAGATAGGGCCTGTCATACAGAGTGAAGTAAGTCAGAAAGAGAAAAACAAATATCGTATATTAATGCATATATGTGGAACCTAGAAAAATGGTACAGATGAACCAGTTTGCAGGGCAGAAATAGAGACACAGATGTAGAGAACAAATGTAGATGTAGAGATGTAGATGTAGAGATGTGATGTAGAGAACACATACAGACTGAAAGTGAGGGGATGGAAAAAGATATTCCATGCAAATGGAAATCAAAAGAAAGCTGGAGTAGCGATATTCATATCAGATAAAACAGACTTTAAAATAAAGAATGTTACAAGAGACAAGGAAGGACACTACATAATGATCAAGGGATCAATTCAAGAAGAAGATATAACAATTATAAATATATATGCACCCAACATAGGAGCACCTCAATACATAAGGCAACTTCTAACAGCTATAAAAGAGGAAATCAACAGTAACACAGTAATAGTGGGGGACTTTTAACACCTCACTTACACCAATGGACAGATCATCCAAACAGAAAATTAATAAGGAAACAGAAGCTTTAAATGATACAAGAAACCAAATAGATTTAATTGATATTTATAGGACATTCATTCCTAAAACAGCAGATTACACTTTCTTCTCAAGTGCGCACAGAACATTCTCCAGGATAGATCACATCTTGGGTCAGAAATCAAGCCTCAGTAAATTTAAGAAAATTTAAATCATATCAAGCATCTTTTCTGACCACAATGCTATGAGATTAGAAATCAATTACAGGGAAAAAAACGTAAAAAACACAAACACATGGAGGCTGAACAATACATTACTGAATAACCAAGAGATCACTGGAGAAATCAAAGAGGAAATCAAAAAATACCTAGAGACAAGTGACAATGAAAACATGACAATCCAAAACCTATATAGCATGCAGCAAAAGTAGTTCTAAGAGGGAAGTTTACAGCAATACAAGCCTCAAGAAACAAGAAAAATCTCAAGTAAATAATCTAACCTTACACCTAAAGGAACTAGAGAAAGAAGAACAAACAAAACCCAAAGTTAACAGAAGGAAAGAAATCATAAAGATCAGAGTAGAAATAAATGAAATAGAAACAAAAAAACAATAGCAAAGATCAATAAAACTAAAAGCTGGTTCTTTGAGAAGATAAACAAAATTGATAAACATTAGCCAGACTCATCAAGAAAGAGAGGGAGAGGACTAAAATCAGTAAACTTAGAAATGAAAAAGGAGAAGTTACAACAGACACTGCAGAAATACAAAGCACCCTAAGAGACTACTACAAGCAACTCTATGGCAGTAAAATGGACAACCTGGAAGAAATGGACAAATTCTTAGAAAGGTATAACCTTCCAAGACTGAACTAGGAGGAAATAGAAAATATGAACAGACCAATCACAAGTAATGAAATTGAAACTGTGATTAAAAATCTTCCAACAAACAAAAATCCAGGACCAGATGGCTTCACAGGTGAATTCTATCAAACATTTAGAGAAGAGCTACCACCCATCCTTCTCAACCTGTTCCAAAAAATTGCAGAGGAAGGAACACTCCCAAACTCATTCTATGAGGCCACCATCACCCTGATACCAAAACCAGACAAAGATACTACTAAACAAGAAAATTACAGACCAATATCACTGATGAATATAGATGCAAAAATCCTCAACAAAATACTAGTAAACAGAAACCAACAACATATTAAAAATATCATACACCATGATCAAGTGGGATTTATCCCAGGGATGCAAGGATTCTTCAATATATGCAAACAGATCAATGCAATACACTATATTAACAAACTGAAGAATAAAAACCATATGATCATCTCAATAGATGTAGAAAAAGCTTTTCACAAAATTCAACACCCATTTATGACAAAAGCTCTCCAGAAAGCGGGCATAGAGAGAACCTACCTCAACATAATAAAGGCCATATATGACAAACCAACAGCAAACATCATCCTCAATGGTGAAAAACTGAAAGCATTTCCTCTAAGATCAGGAACAAGACAAGAATGTCCACACTCACCTCTATTATTCAACATAGTTTTGGAAGTCCTAGCCACGGCAATCAGAGAAGAAAAAGAAATAAAAGGAATATAAATTGGAAAAGAAGAAGTAAAACTGTCACTGTTTGCAGATGACGTGATACTATACATAGAGAATCCTAAAGATGCCACCAGAAAACTATTAGAGCTAATCAATCAATTTGGTAAAGTTGCAGGATACAAAATTAATGCACAGAAATCTCTTGCATTTCTATACACTAATGATGAAAAATCTGAAAGAAAATTAAGGAAACACTCCCATTTACCACTGCAACAGAAAGAATAAAATACCTAGGAATAAACCTACCTAGGGAGACAAAAGACCTGTGTGCAGAAAACTATAAGACACTGATGAAAGAAATTAAAGATGATACAAACAGATCGAGAGATATACCATGTTCTTGGATTGGAAGTATCAACACTTTGAAAATGACTATACTACCCACAGCAATCTACAGATTCAATGCAATCCCTATCAAACTACCAATGGCATTTTTCACAGAACTAGAACAAAAAAATTCACAATTTGTATGGAAACACAAAAGACCTGAATAGCCAAAGCAATCTTGAGAAAGAAAAACAGAGCTGGAGCAATCAGGCTCCCTGACTCCAGACTATACTACAAAGCTACGGTAATCAAGACAGTATGGTGCTGGCACTAAAACAGAAATATAGATCAATGGAACAGACAGAAAGTCCAGAGATATACCCACGCACATATGGTCAACTAATCTATGACAAAGGAGGCAAGGATATACAATGGAGAAAAGACAGTGTAAAACTGGACAGCTACATGTAAAAGAATAAAATTAGAACACTCCCTAACACCATACACAAAAATAAACTCAAAATGGATTAGAGACCTAAATGTAAGACTGGACACTATAAAACTCTTAGAGGAAAACATAGGAAGAACACTCTTTGACATAAATCACAGCAAGATCTTTTTTGATCCACCTCCTAGAGTAATGGAAATAAAAACAAAAATAAACAAATGGGACCTAATGAAACTAGGTAACCATAAACAAGACAAAAAGACAACCCTCAGAATGGGAGAAAATTTTTGCAAACGAATCAACAGACAAAGGATTACTCTCCAAAATATATAAGCAGCTCATGCAGCTCAATATTAAAAAAACAAACAACCCAATAAAAAAATGGGCAGAAGACCCAAACAGACATTTCTCCAAAGAAGACATACAGATGGCCAAGAAGCACATGAAAAGTTGCTCAACATCACTAATTATTAGAGAAATGCAAATCAAAACCACTATGAGGTATCACCTCACACCAGTCAGAATGGGCATCATCAGAAAATCTACAAACAACAAATGCTGGAGAGGGTGTAGAGAAAAGGGAACCCTCTTGCACTGTTGGTGGGAATGTAAATTGATACAGCCGCTATGGAGAACAGTATGGAGGTTCCTTAAAAAACTAAAAATAGAATTACCATATGATCCAGCAATCTCATTACTGGGCATATACCCAGAGAAAACCATAATTCAAAAAGACACATGCACCCCAATGTTCACTGCAGCAGTATTTACAATAGCCAGGACACGGAAGCAACCTAAATGCCCATCGACAGATGAATGGATAAAGAAGATGTGGTACATATATACAATGGAATATTACTCAGCCATAAAAAGGAAAGAAATTGGGTCATTTGTAGAGACGTGGATGGATCTAGAGACTGTCATACAGAGTGAAGTAACTCAGAAAGAGAAAAACAAATATCGTATATTAACACATATATGTGGAACCTAGAAAAATGGTACAAATGAACTGGTTTGCAGGGCAGAAATAGAGACACAGATGTAGAGAACAAATGTATGGACACCAAGGGGGGAAAGTGGCCGGGGGGGATGGTGGTGTGATGAATTGGGAGATTGGGACTGACATACATACACTATTATGTATAAAATGGATAACTAATAAAAACCTGCTGTATAAAAAAATAAATAAAATTCAAAAGTAAAAAAAAAAGCTAACAGAAAAGTAAAAAGTTTAATAATGAAAATAATCGACTAATCCAAAAAAGGAACAAAGAAAAGGTAAATCAAATAGAAAACAAATAGCAAGATTATATAATTAAACCCAACTATCTCAGTAATTAAATGTAAATTGCCTAAATATTTCAGTTAACAGACACTGACTGTGAGACTGAATAAAAAAGCAAAATCTAATAATATTCTATTGGTAAGATATATTCTTTACCTATAGGGACACAGAAGGTTTTTTGTAGAGGGTGCGTAAATCATCAAAATAGATTAAAGCTGACAAACTAAAAGAAAAAACTCCACAATCACAGTTGGAAATTTAAGCACACCTGTCTCAGAAACTGGTAAAATACTGATTGATGAAGAATCAATAAGGTTATAGAAGTCAACAACATGACCATCATAATTAACATATATAGAACACTATGTCCAATAACTGCAAAAATACACTTTGTTTTCATGTGCATGTAGAACATTTACCAAAACAGACCTGATAAACTGTGGAAGTGATGCTACTGAGCCCGGGACATCTCGGCAACCACATCCACGCATATGGTTTCAACAGTTCCCCTGTTCAGATGCTCCCAGACCCAAGTATCTTCAGATCTCTCTTTCTCTCCCGTGATTTATGACAACAGGCCTTAGCTGGCACCTCTGTCTCCCTTTTTCTCCAATTCAGTACACTTTCTACAGTGCTGATCCTAGCACAACATGCTCAATGGTAAAGAGCAGAATATTTGCTTGGTCTTAAACCTCTCCCTCACAGATTGCCAGTTAGTTACAAAAGGAAAAATACTAACAATATAGTGGAAAATTCAGACAATACCTTGACTACGCAAACGCAAGGAACAGCACCAGTGGATGGCAGATGGACACTGTATGGCTCTGGATGTAGAACCCTGGGATAGACACAGTATCACTAATGGAGTATTCCAGCTGGAAATGTATAGCCTACTTCTTAGGAGGCTCCCAATGAGGAAACATTAGACAAACACAAAATAATGAGCATTCTATTGGGTTGGCCAAAACATTCATTCGGGTTTTCACATAACATCTTATGGAAAAGCCCGAATGAACGTTTTGGCCAACCCAAACATTACAGAGGAAGAGCTCTATTCTTGAGAAAAGTCAATAATGTAAAAGATAAAGAAAGGCTGAGGAACACCACTAAGTATTTAGAGATAAAAGTGCATAATACACTTCACTTATTCTCAAATAGCTTGTGAAAAATATACATATACATATATAGACAGAGACGCACAGAGAGACAGAGAGAGAGGTGACAGGCCACACACACAGAGGAAGAGAATGATAAAACAAATAAAGAAATGTTACCTAATAAATCAAATCAAAATGCTATATTTGCATGTTTTCTATAAGTTCAAAAGTATTTCCATATAAAACTGAGGGGAAAAAATGTAATAGTTCTTTACAACCTAGCTGTGCTTCTTTATACTTCTGTGATCATGAGAATCACAGAAGACTTGGTAAAATGCAGATTCCTGGATCCACCTCCTACCACCAACCCCAGAGATTCTGATTCTATGGATCTGTTTAATTCTTCGTTCTGAGGTTGGAGGTTTATTAGCCTAGTGGATTGGTGCCCTAACAGCAGAATGCTGGTGATTTTAGGGAGTGTACAATTTGACATTAAATAACATTCACCCACACCACGAGAAAGCTTTTTTTTTTTCAAAATCCCTTTTAGTCTTTCTACTGACAACAAGAACCTATTTGAAGCTGGTATGTCTTTAGCGTCTCATATTACAAGCTCACCTCCCCCATAAAAAAGTTCAGACTTTGTAGCAGGCAACAATATTGAGTTCAAATTTCATAACACTGTTTTATATATATAGCTACTTTCTATTTATCTAACTGATACGGTTTCTATTAAGCCTAGTGATACAAAGTTTCTATAAAAAAATAAATTTAGATGAGTTTACTAAAAAATTATTATAATAATGCATGTGGGACACAGATATGACAAAAATTATAAAAGTTGTATAGCAAATGACTAAAGTTTAGAAATCACCACCCCAAAGAAAAAATTCAAGGTCACACTGTCCCTGGTCTCTATTCCCATATTGTCTTCCACTACTCAACATACTCTCATACATGGTTTCCAGCTCCCTAAGCCAGCCCTGTACTCTCAAGGGTCTGGACCTGTTCTCCTGCTCTTTTCCACTTGCTGAATCATCCTGCCCTCCTTCCCATCCTGACAGTTCCATGAAAGGATTTCATCAATGTACACAGGCTATAAAGTTCTGGCCCTTTAAGAAAGCCAGAGGGAAAATGGGACATTTATTCTCTGCAAAAAAGAGCCCTGAGTCAGTGAGATAAGAATAGATGAAAGAGTAATTCTACTTCTAGGAATGCATCTTTCGGTAAGAATCAGGGGAGCACACAAATGTTTTTGTGCACTGGCATTCCTACTGTGTAATTTATAACAGCAAAATACTAAAACCATTAATGCCCAACAACAGAAGACTAGACATTATTCCATTATGCAGAAGTACCATGGTTTTTTACAGTTTAACAGTGAAATCTATACATTCAAAGAATTTTTGATGATATGGGAGAAATCACCATGGATATAGTAGACACCTTGATTTTCTCTCCATCATTCTTGTCCAACTTTCCATTCTTTTGCATGGCCACAGAATATTTGGGGAAATTGAACCTACCTGCAAACAATTTATCTAAATTGTCTAAATTTGTCTAAGCCAGTGATTCTCAAAGTGTGGTCTCTGGACCAGCAACATTAGCATCGCTGGAAGCTTGCTAGAAATGCAAATTCACAGGCACAATCTTGATCTACTGAGTCAGAAACACTAGAGGCAAAGCCCAAAATCCAAGTTTTAACAAGCTGTCAAGGGGATTCAGATGCACACTCAAATTGAAGACCCACTGATCTGGGCTAATCATGGTAGACTGATCTCCCTTTATAATCCTGATTCAGGAAAGGACACATTATTCAATTGGGGCCAATGATATGCAAAGGAAATTTTCTGGGAACTTCTGGGAAAGGCTTTCCACACTTAAGGTAGTCTGCAGGAAGAGATGGGCCCTCTTCCCCTGGACTTTTTGGGTACAGATGTGATGACTGGGATTGCTAAAGCCATGTTGCTTTATTAGTTGAGGAAGAAGATGGTAGAGCTGAGAGGATCACACAAAATGGAAGCAGAGCCACTGGATTAAAGTAATCCTTAATTCTCTTCTACCTCTGGATTTTCGATTATGTGTGCTAATCTATTTCCTCACTTTACAAGCCAGTTTGAGTTGATTATTTTGTTACTTGTAGCTAAAAACTCCCATCTTATACATGGTATGATCCTAAGTTTAAAACACATATATAGGATCATAGGGGGGAAAAAAGAAGAGAAGAAAATGTATTTAACATACAAATCCTTGTTTTATCTTGGTAGAAGGTTTATAGGCTTGTTTCCCCTGTATTTTTCTAATTTGTATAATGAGAATTACTTTTATAATCAGAATAATATATTTTAAAATATTAGTTAAAGGAGGTTATTCTAAACATGTTCTTTTTAAAAGAGTCAAGAACCACTAAAACAGCAGAAGAGATAATGAATACAAGTGGTATGGGACCCTAGGCAGATGGTATAAACCAAAGGAACCAAGAACACAGAGTGCTCAGAATCAGTAGCAGTGAGGTGTTAAGAAGATAATTAACACATATTTTAAATAGCAACTGAATATAAATGAGAACAGATGGGGCTCAATAGCTATGAAAAGACCTAAGGCAGCACAAAGATGGAAGTAAAGATAAACAAGCAAATATTTAGAGGAAAGATACTTCAAATTAGTAACACTCTACTCAGTTTGTAATGGGGTTTCATTTCCTTTAACCCTTGCTCCAACCAGTTATTCCAGGGTTCATGACAAGACAGTCATAAAGAAAGCCTGGTATACACAGCTTCTTAACACCTACAGGTATTACATGCTTACTTTTGGCAAATGCTGAATGTATATTATCTCATTTAATCCTCTTTGAGGCAGATACTATTATTAGCCCTATTGTACAGGTTAAGTTGCTGACACTCAGGGTAGCTAGTACCTGATTTAAATTTATATTGGTGGAAAATGAAGAAGTTAAAATTTGAACTGTTCGGACTCCAGAACCTGCCTGCCTACTACTATCCGTGCTACCATGGCAGCCAACAAACGTTTGTGGAAAAATAAATGTCATTGTACACATCACCTGGTTTTCTATGTGCTGCCGTCAAAATAAATGCTTTAAATTTTAACCATCAGGTAATATTCAGAGCAATGTAAATACCTTCTTAATCTTTGTTATCCATAAAGTCTAAACACTGTTGACCAGAGATAAACACAATTATGGAATGGGTATCCCTGATGAAAGGCAAGTCAGAGCCTCTCAGAGAACAGAAGAAAGAGAAAGACTTGGGACTTGGAGCTCCGGATAGATGGTAAGTTAGATAAATGTTTTCAGAGTTCAAAGTTAGTGAGCCCCAACGAGGGATCAACTATCACTAATGGACATGATGAGAATTGCCTAGAAGGGATTTAAAGAATCTCAGCCTACAACTCAAGCCCTGTTTCTTGACAAGTATTACTTTAGGAATAAATTTAACCAGACCAAGAGAAGCTGGGGGAAAAAAAGAGTGTCTTTACAGGAAAGCAGCTTAAGAAACAGTGACGATGGGGTAGACAAGACACATCCTGAACCTCTTCTCTGCTTCAATGCAGTTGCCCCAGGGGCAGCTCCTATCCAAGGGGATGGATTTTGAATGTGCTCAAGATGAAATGCAAACAACACAGAGGAAAAAAAAAAAGTGGTACATTCTGGTGACCACACCAAGCTCAGAAGGAAAGAGTGTATCTTGAATCCCATCTCTTTATTTCTGATTAGATTTGGCTGCCTTTTTCCAGTACACCCCCAGCCTGGAGGACAATGCCAGGGAGAAAAGACTGGCCAGAGAAGCCTTCATATTCCCACTGTGCTACCCTCCGAGACAATACGCTGACTCACAGCACCGCCAGGTCCCCTGGCTCCAGCGAAGATGATGCTTGGAACAACATCCACTGTAACTGTCACTGAAAGCTACTTGTAGACAGAGCTTGCTCTTGGCTGAGATGTGCAGAGAAGGAACAGGGCAGAGAAGAACTTCATTTGTAGGGAAATAAAAAGGTGGCATCAGGACCCTGGGAGCCAGTTGGCTTTTAAACAATTAAGCTCACTTAGGAAAACAAAAGTTACTGCTTCCTACGCTTTCTCCCATTACAACCCTAGCTGGGGGGTTCTGGGCAGTGTGTTTGGCTCCGGTGAACACTTTTGAAGACATTCTGTTCCACTAGGAGGTTTTGTGCTCAAGAGGCCTCTAGAAATATAGGGGAACAAATGGACAATCTCATCTACCCTACTGGGTTAAAAGCTCAAATGAGAGTCTAGGCACGTATTCCCAGTGAGTATATATGTATACTCACCACTGAGCCCAACACAGAGTAGTGGGTGATGAATGAATGAGTGAATGAATGAATGAATACTAACTTCCTAGGAGTACATTAGAACCTCAGGGTGGAGAACACTGCCTGAGAAAACATCCACTGCTGCCTCCCGAAAATCAGAGACCCCCATCCCCTTAACAACATTCCTGGCAACCAGCAACCATCCCATGTCAACCAATTCACTATTCCTCTGCCTCACTCTAGGAAATCTATAGCATTTTCAAAAGGCTATGCTGTTTCGTTCACCCTTACACTGAACAGGAACCTTTGCTCCTTCCTGAAAATTAGAGCCATTGATCTCATTCTATTATTTGGGATCCCCCCCAAATTTAGCCAGAATATTTTAGCAAGACAACCCTCTGAACATCTAACTCTTGTCTTGGCTCTACTTCAGGCTTAACAGTCCCAGTCTCCTTAACAACATTCGGTATTTTTCCAAGTTCCCTGACCATATCTCCAACAGTCTTCCAAGTGTGACCTAAGGAACATTTGTCTCCAGTGTCACCCAACCAGTGTACCATGTAGCAGGACTATCGGATCCCTGGACTGAACAGCTTATTGATATGATTCCAGCCCAAAATGAGATAAGCATTTGATCAGTAGAAGGGACTTCTTAGAAAATACCTGTGAAGGGACCCTCAACTTCTAAAACATGGATTCATTCATTCAACAAGTGTTTACTGAGTCCCTAATACATGCCAGGAGTGAGCCAGGTGGTGAGTACACAGAGGTCATTCCCACCTTTGTAAGGCTTTGAGTACAGTGTGCAATGGGAAACCATGGAGGGTCTGAAGGAAAGAAATAGATGAGAAATCATTCTTTCATTCTCAGTTCCTTTCCCACCAAACGACTGATACTCCTAGGATCCTCTTGGTTGCCTCGTTTTCATGACCTTTAATACCCTGGCCTGAGAACCCTCGTTTAGAGTGCGCTAGTGGAAGGAACAGGAGCCTGGATCTCAGAACTTGATTCTAGTCTTGGCTCTGCCACTAATTTTCTTTGTGACTTTAATTTTGTCATATGTTCATTTAAAAAAAAAAAAGGCAGTCTAGGTCTCTAAGACCTCTTCTGGAACATTCTTTTTTGTTGTTGTTGCTTTGTTTTATTTTTTATGGTCTTAGTAACATGGTGTTTAATCTTCATCACCCACCACCCTACAAAATACACACATCACATTCTCGCAAAGCTCAGAACTTGAGACTGAGACCCATTATGCTTCTCTGGGCTTTCCCAACGAAAGGAGATGTTGAGGATAAGAGTGAAGAAGCTGGTTAAGCTGGTGAAGACGGTAACGAGATCCATCATACTGGTCACTTCTTCAGCACCGGGCACTGTCTTGGGTCCTTGTGACAGGTTATCTTAGTCTTGCTGACAACCACACACTGTAAGTAAGATCATCACCCCATTTCATAGGTGAAGAAATGGTCACTTGGCCAATGCCCAACGCTAGAACAGGAAGGGGGTAGGGTCTGGTGCCAACTGTCTTTCTCCACAGCAAGAGTCATTTTCCGCTGGAGGCGACTCCAACCTGCCGCTGCCCCGAGCCCTGGGCTGACCTGAACGTTGGCAGGTAGGAGTGGCCGTATCTTGGACAGCCTGGTTCTTCTGCCCAGCTGCTTGCCCCTCCCTGTTCTGGCACATTCTATGTGTTTATCCATATAGTTACCAGACCTGTAAGTGTTTTCAGGTAGAAATGAACTCTCTTCCAGGAACAAGACGCCCCTTTGATTGTCAAGTATACCTGATTCTTTCTCTCCCTTCCCACTGTTTTAGTCTGTTTGGGCTGCTATTACAAAAATGCCATAGACTCGGTGACCTAAACAACAAACATTTATTACTCACCATTCAGGAGGCTGATAAGTCCAAGATCAAGATGCCGACAGATATGGTGTCTGGTTAGAACCCTCTCCCTGGTTCATATATGGCCATCATCTATGTCCTCACATGATAAAGGGGGCCAGGGATCTCTGAGGTTTTTTTGGGTTTTTGGGTTTTTTAATTTATTTATTATTTTTGGATGCACTGGGTCTTTGCTGCTGTGCTCAGGCTTTCTCTAGTTGCGGTGAGTGGGGGCTCTTCTTCGTTGTGGTGCGTGGGCTTCTCATTGCGGTGGCTTCTCTTGTTGCAGACACAGGCTCTAGGCACCCAGGCTCAGTAGTTGTGGCTCGTGGGCTCTAGAGCTCAGGCTCAGTAGTTGTGGCGCACGGGCTTAGTTGCTCCGCAGCATGTGGGATCTTCCCGGACCAGGGCTCAGACTCGTGTCCCCTACATTGGCAGGCAGATTCTTAACCACTGTGCCGCCAGGGAAGTCCTGAGTTCTCTTTTAAAAGGGCACCAATCTCATTCAAGAGAGCTCTACTCTCATGACACAATCACTTCCCAAAGACACTCTCCCTCCTAATACCAGCCTAATACCTCTAAATGCATTGAGGGTTAGGATTTCAACATATGAATTTTCAGGGGACACAAACGTTCGGCATATGGCACCCACACACAGATATCCCTCTGATATTTTTCACAGCCCCAGGGATAAAGAGAGGACCCCCTTTCCTTCAGCCACAACGTCCAGTTCATCACTGAGTCCTAGTGTTTCTGCCTCCAAACACATAGCTGAAATCCACCCTCTCAGCTATCACTATGTACTATGATAGTTTCTCACTGGTCCTCCCACTCTCCCCCTTCTACCACGCAATCCATTTTCCACACATAACCAGAGTGCTCTTTTTAAAACTTAAATCATACCACCAAACCCCATTAGAATCCTCCGATGACGTCCTACTGCAGCCCGAATAAAATCCAAACTCCCTGCCTTGGTTTGTCAGGCCTTTCAGAGCTGGCCCTGCCCTCCTCTCCATTAGATCTTTCACCATTCTTTCCCTTGCTCCCTCAGCCTCTGCCTCGATGGGCTCTTTCTGTACATCCAACACATCTAATTCTTCCCACCTTAATGTCTTTATTCTTCCCCCAATCCTTTGCATGGCATAGTTCCTACTCTTTTAGATTTAGGTTCAAATATCACCACTGCAAGGAGCCTTCCCTCACTACTCCATCTAAAGAAAAACCAGTTAATCCCAGCCTCCCTCTCTCTATGTCCCTCCCTCCCTCCCACACACCAAGAGCTCTCATGATCATTTCTCTTTGTGTATTTCTAACAAAGCCCTTGTCACCTTCTAATGATCTTGTTGGTTTATTTGTGTCCCCTGTCTACTCTACCAGCAAAAGTTCTGTGTGAGCAGGAACCTGGTATATCATTCTATTGCCAGATGCTTCATAAATGTTGGGTGAATGAATAGTAAGTGAAGGAATGAATTCATTATTGCCACTCTCATTCCTATTTCTTCTAATATTTGTGTGGGGACAGGGGAGGGAAGGGCAGAAATGGAGAAACAAAGGACATTAAAGCGTGATTACTGTGATGGTGAGAGTTCAGGAAAATACAAGGAGGAGTGATCACCCCTCAGAGTTGTACTCAACATAAACAAAGAAAGTTTGAAATGTCTAATAGCCAGAGGTGTCCAACCAAGAAATGGGCTGCTTTGCAGGTGAGTCACTCCCTTAGCCTGTGGAGAAGGTGCCTCACAGCCACCACCAGGGCTATCGCAGAGGGGATGGATGTCTCCTGAGGGAGACTGGCCTAGATATCTTCAACTGATGCACTTGTAGCTAGAGTGGCCCCAAGCCAGCAAGCATGTGAGCCCTAAAACTCCAGCGAGGTGCTTCCTCCTCCACAACATACATTCAATTACTTTCTCTGCTCCAGAAGAACTGTCTCTTAGTGCCCTCAGCAATGAAATCTTGCTAAATGAAAACACTTCCCTCTATCTGCTTAAGGGGACTGGACTAAACTAGGCTACTGAAATGTAGTACATGGGGCAGGAGCCTAGATGGGGCAGGGAAGACACATGAGAGCAGAAGCACAGACAGTCTGAGGTGCGGGGGGTGATGAGGGTCGTGTTTCATCTCAGTCACCGTTTCAGAGAGGCTGGAACTTCCAGTCTTTGGAGAATGCATGTTATCAGAAAATGAGTCTGCCCAAATGAGGGGTAACTTTTTCTTCCTTCACCTTGGAATGCTTCATTCCAATGCAACAGCAATGATTAAAATAAGACCGCTCCACCTGCTTGTAAGGATACCAGATTTTGACCCAGCTACCTTGCTTCTTATAGAGGCATCCATCCGCATGTGAACTGTAGACGGTACTTTTAAGACCTAGGCCCGGTAAGAGGAACACACACCAGAGATCAAGGCCACAGCAGCAACACTGGCAGAAAACAGCAGCAGCAGTAGCAGCTATTATTTATTATCACCCTGTGTCAGGCTCTGTGCTAACTGCTCTGTGAGCATGGTCTCCGTTCATACTCATGACAATTCTAAGAACAAGAACTAGTATGGCTCCATTTTACAGATTAGGAAAGTGAGGCCCTGGAGTTAAGAGGCTTGCCCAGGAAAAAGCTAGTAAGTGACTGAGCAGGGTGGGCCCCTGGTCTGCCTCCAGAACCAATAGTCTGAGCCCCAGAGCCAACCAGGCATCCCCAGGCCTGCTGGGGCTGCTCTTCCCGAGGCCTGGCTCTTCTCTCCAAGCCAGCATCAGCCTTTTTGAAAAGAATCCAAGTTCCAGAATATACGTACTGGTTCTTTGATGAAAAAGATAAATCCTTGGAAATAATGTCTCCTGGTGACCCAGGATGATCTGTCTTTCCCCATAATTTCTTCCCAACTGTGATAGTTAACTTATGTATCAACTTGGTGGGGCCACAGTGCCAGTATCTGTTCAAACATGATTCTGGATGTTTCTGTGAGGGTGTTTGTGGATGAGATCTACATTTAAATTGATGAATTCTGTGTAAAGCAGATTTACTTCCATAATGTGGGTGGAAAAAGTTGAAGCCCTGAACAGAACAAGACTGACCTCCCCCTAGCAAAAGCAATTCTTCCAGCAGATGACCTTCGGACTTCATCTGTGTTATGGACTGAATGTTTGTCCTCACAGCAAAATTCTTATCCTGAAACCCTATCCCCCAATGAGGTAGTATTAGAAGGTTGGACTTTGGGGAGGTAATTAGGATTAGATGAGATCAAGAGGGTGGAGCCTTCATGAACGGGATTAGTGCCCTTATAAGAGTCATGAGAGTGCTTGCTTCCTCTCTGTCTGCTACATGAGGATGTGAGGATACAACAGAGGGCAGCAGTCAGCAAAACAGAAAGGAGCACTTACCAGAATTTGACCACGCTGACAGCCTGGTCTGGGACTTCCAGCCTCCAGAACTGTGAAAAATGAATGTCTCTTATTGATAAGCCACCCAGTCTATAGCATTCTGTTACAGCAGCCCAGACTAAGACAATCTGCAACATCGGGTCTTCCTGGTTCACCAGGAGACCGCCTTCAGACTTGAACTGCAGCTCTTTCCTGAGTCTCCACCTGCCAGTCTCCCCATCAGATTTTGGACCTGGCAAGTCTCCACAATCACAAAAGCCAATTTCCTAAAATAAACATCTTTGTGTGTGCGCATGTGTGTATGTGTGTGTCTATCTGTCTGTCTTGATGGACAGATAAAAATTTATATCCTATTGATTTTGTTTCTCTGGAGACCCCTGACTAATTCACCAACCTAACTTCCTGACTGCAGAGCAATTCCCATGTTCGTCCAACAAGCTCTCAGCAAGTTCAATCATTTATTCAGTTTTGCCCACCATATATTGGGTCTTGCAGGACCACACTTCTCAAACTGAAATGTGCTCAGGACTCACCCACAGGACCTATAAAAGTATAGATCCAAACACAGCAGGTCTCTGTGTCTGCCATGCCCTAAGATAATGCTGATAAGCTGGTTCCTTAACCACACTCTGAGCAGCAAGGTGGTAGGGACAAAAGCAAAGAATATGCCGGAGTGTGTCCAGCAATATCCTTAACCTACCACTAAGCTAGTCAAGGTTAAAGAAAGGAAAGAAAATCTGGTTTGTTTTTGGTCCAGTCCTCTATCCTGGAGACATTAGGTCTTAAAAGCTATAACCTGCCACTCACTCTAGCCCAGAAAAGCTGTCACATTGTTCTCCAATCATACCCCCTTTTCCTCTTAAAAAGAAGCCAGCAGTTGGCAATACCTAAGGAGAAAAACACAATTAAACCCCAAAGGGGAAAAAAAAAAAACCCACAGCCCTTCCATTTCAATTAGAATCAGCGGCTGTTGGAAATGGGCAAATTTAGAGCTGTAATACCAATGGAAACAGTGAATTCTCAATTGTGATCAAAGGCTTCATTTAGCAGCCTGAAAAGTAAGGACAAGCTTGACTGAACGAGAGAGATCGCCTCCAAATCATCCAGGCAAAATCAAACAGCCTTGAAAAATATAATGCATCAGATGGAGAGGAATAAGCCCTGGGCTCCAACACCTCCCGCCTCACCTGTAGATCCCCCAGCATCAGAAAGGAGAGACCTTAGAGGTCCCCTGGTCCCACTCCCCATGCACTGTGGCAATCCCCTTTAGACCAGGGCTTTCAAAATCTGTGGCTAGAATGCACAGAAATACATTTACATCCAACCCAGTGTACACATGCTGTAGTGAAAGCTTCACAAAATATATTTATCATTTCTATATGTGAAGTGTTCTAATACTTACTCTTCTTTTTCATGCTTTTAAATACTGTCAAAAGCCTCAAAATGGATTTCAAGACTCACTAAGGGGTCGAGACCCACAGTTTGAAAAACACTACTTTAGGGTACCCTGGTTATTTAGCCAACCAGGCTATTCATCTAGCAATTTAGTGCTCACCATCTTCCAAGCTCTGGGGACACAACATCAAACTCACAGGCAGGTGGACACAGGTGTTCAACAAAGGATCACACAAACACATATTAAATACTACAAACTGAGGCAGATGTAAAAAGGCAAGAACAAAGGATGTCATGGGAGATCGTGGTGAGGGCACCTATTCTGAACCAGGAGGCAAAGCCTCTCTTCAATGAACTTGAAGCTGGATCTAAAGGATGAGCAGAGTGTAGCCAGGCAAAGGAACAGTGTTCTCCTTAACCACTTCATATGCTGGGAAGTGCACAGATATCTCTGGCAACCCCAAGTGACAATAACAGCAGCATCTGCCCAAGCCAGCTTCATCCAGTTTTCAACATGTGTCAGACTCAGGGCCAAGCACTACACAATATTACGAGAGCTTAATGGACTCCAACTTCCTGGGCTTGAATCCCAGCTCTACCTTTTATAAGCTGTGTGAGTTGAAGCAAATTAGTTCAATTTTCTCATCTGTACAGAAGGGATTATTCATGGTACCTGCCTCATCACACTGTTGCCAGAATTAAGTGAGTTAACCCAAATGGATGGGGCTTAGGAAAATGCCTGGGGCATGGTAAGTACAAAATAAATTGCCAAATAAAGCAGTAGGGACCCAAAATCCTTAACAACTTGCTTCAGGCAAGCACCACCTATTGGCACATGAAAAGAAGCCCATTCGCCATCCCTGAACTAGCTGATTTCCAAGAGGGTTATCTTTTTTTCCATTCTAATATTCTAAATCTAGTGGGACAGAAGGCTGAAGTCTTCAAATCTGCAGGGCCCTACAGACAAAGGAAGCAAGGAGAAAGGGAACTAGTCTGACTCCCTGCCCATAATTGCCATCTCTGGGCCTGTATTCACCATCACTCTCTCCTGGCTGATGATTTTCCAGCTCACCACCAAGGACACAATTGATTTCTCCAGAGAACTATCATAATGGAATTACAGTGTGTTTACTGGATGCAGAAAACCTCTGGCTAGATAGTTAATTAGTGTCTTCACAATGCTGAAAAATCTTCAGGCTTTCAAGAGGCCTAAACAGATCCGAAATGCCAGGTTCAAGTCACAACAATAATTTAAATTATTTTGCTGAACTGAACGTCATCTCCCATATAACATGCTTTAAAACGGTTCTCCAAAGATAAAACTCAATCTTGGCTTTGGGGAGGCATCGATCATAAACCTACAGATTCAGAGACAAAAAAGCAAGCTGTTCCCATTGTACACAGGCTGCATCTAATTCCCCAGGATGGGAAAGAACAGGGAGGCTTGGCTGGGCATTCACAACTCCCGTTGCCGGAAAGCGGTGATGAAAATGAGGAGCAGGCCTGTTACTTGCAGGACTTGCTGTGTATTTCTGTTCACATCCATCTTCTCCATTTGTCCTCTCAGTATCTCGCCAAGGTTGGCAGCGCAGGGATTTCAGCCCCACTGCACCCATAAGGAAACTGAGGCTTATGGTGGCAAAGTGACTGGAGTCAAGACGGGCCAGTAAGTGGCACAGAAGGATGAAAACTCAGATTTCCTGGAGTCGAGGAAAGATGAGGGAGGTGGGAAGAAGTAGGAAAAGGGAAAACAACATACCTTTGCAAAATAGCGGGAAAAGGATAGAAACTGTCAAGGCAAAAGCCTTGTTTGGAACAACTCTGAGCAAATTCACACAAAAAGACCGGCTGTTAAAATTATGCTTGTTCCTACGCACTCTTAGAAGATGCTGATATTATTATACAGTTCCTGACATAAAATTACCTACCATCAGCCAGCAACTTACTATGGGCTAAGGATGTGTCTAAACACTTTTCACAAATAATAAGCCCCACTTTATCCTCAAAACAATCTAAGTAGAAACTGTCATTTCACAGTTGAGAAATTCAGGTTCAGAGAGGTAGATTATTTGCTGAAGCTCACACAGGTAGTGAGAAGTAAACACTAAACTTGACCTTGGTCTGACTGCCAAGCCCACCCTCTTAATCACTTTATTATGCTGTTTCCATAGGTCTCAGTGGGAAAAGGTTAGCATTAATTGGGACCTAGCTATAGGAAATGAATGAATTCATACCAACCAACGAGTGCCATACAGTTCCTGTGTGCCCCAGCAGGCAGCTTCACTGGGCTGTAACTTCTGTTATTCACTTGACAAATATTTATTAAGCACCCACTATGTATCAAGCAATGTGCTTAACATACTGGAAATATAGCCGTGAATAAATAAATATAAATATCCCTGCCCTCATGAGGCATCTACTCTGTACAGGAACAGACAAAAACAAAACAAGTAATATAAATATTATGTTAGCTTGTAGTAAGTGCTGCAGAGAAAAATCAAAGCAAGCAAGGGAGATGGGATGGAATTTTTAAAAGAATGGCCTGGGAAGGCCTCACTGAGAAAGAAGGTGAGCTTTAGGTAAAATCCTGCAGCAAGCGACGCAGCGATCCATGTTGATGTCTAGGGAAAGAACATACCAGGTGTCGAGATGAGCAACTGCAAAGGCCTTGAGGGGGGAACAAAAGGACTGTGCGTAGGGACTTCCCTGGTGGTCCAGTGGTTAAGACTCCACACTCCCAACGCAGGGGGCCCAGGTTCGATCCCTGGTCAGGGAACTAGATCCTGCAGGCCGCTACTAAGAGCCCACATGCCACAACTAAAGATCCCAATGCCTCAACTAAAGATCCCGCATGCCACAACAAATATCCCGCATGCCGCAACTAAGACCCAGCACAACTAAATAAGTAAATAAATAATTTTTTTTTAAAAAAAGACTGTGACTAGAGGGGAGAGTGGTGGGAGATGAGGTCAGAGGCCACAGGTCCAGGTGAGGTGGGGTCTTATCAGCCATTTTTAGGACTTGGGCTTTGAGTAAGATAGGAGCCATTGGGGATTTAGCAGAAGAGTGGTAAGATATAAGATCCAACTCACATTTACAGATCACTCTAGATGCCACTTGGACAGCAGACTCAGTGGACAAGGGTGGAAGCAGGGAGGCCAGTTAGGAGGTGAGAGATGATGGTGGCTTGTTTTTTATTTGTTTGTTCTGTGTTTAACTGAAGTATAGTTGATTTACAATACCATGTTAATTTCAGGTGTACAGCACAGCGATTCAGTTTATATACATACTCTTTTTCAGATTCTTTTCCCTTCTACGTTATTACAAAATATTGAGGATAGTTCCTTGTGCTATATAATAGGTCCTAGTTGGTTATGGTAGCTTGTTACTAATAATTTTTATGACGTTAGTATGGGCCTTTACTCTTTACCAATTCCTTCACATAAATCATTTTACTTAATCTTCCCAAAAACCCTGACTTTTACTCTCCCCATTTAGATAAAGAAACCAAGGCTGTGCCTTGCTTACGTGGTTTGTTAAGTGGCTTGCTTAAATGTCCTCAGCGAGTTAGCAGCAGAGCTGTACCTTAAATCCAGGATGTTTTCATTCCACGTCCAGGGCTCCAGTTCCCTCCCACGCAATTGCCTGCCTCTCTGACGGTATCAGATGATATCCATCTGACCATCACAGCCACATGGCCTGACTGTAAATGACATTGATGTGTGTCTGGTAACCCAGATCCCAGACAACACAGAAAAAGGAATCCAACAAAAAGAAAAGCCATCGACATCCATCCTCACGGCAGCATAAGCCTCTTGAAGAATGCGTGATGGGAAGGGAGGGCAGGGGGCCCTAGGATGTAAACTGAATATTTATTCAGCACTTCTATGTGCGCAGAACAGTATTAGATGTTGTGTGGGGAAAAGGAAGAAATAAACTTCTCTGCTGTCAAGGAGATTTTAATGCAGTGGAGAAAAAAGACACACTTGAGGGTAGGAAAGGCAATGCAATTAAGGGGAGACAGGGTGTCCCACACAGACTGAACATCCAGGGGTTCAGTAAGAGTGAAGGAGATTAAACGTGTCTTCAGGGAAGGGAGAAGGGGAGCTTGGGAAAGGCACCCTCCAGACACTTTCCAAAGGTGGTCCCCAAATTTCACAATCTTCTGTATTTTTAGAGTCTATAACCATCTCCGGAAAGCCTTCAAACATTGTTCGTAACATGTTGGCATGCCAAGCAGCCTTCATGGGTCTATTATTCCTTTCCATACTAGTGTCTCTTTCAGGGCCCCAAACATACGTGCTACCAGAACTGGGATTTTTCTACATTAAGGCCAAGAAACCAAGCCAAACAAAGCTCCTTAGAAGACAACCAATAAGGGTTTTAAAATATCCAAGGTCTGAAGGTCTCCAGTGCCTTCTAGTCCAGGTGTCGAAACACTATGACCCACAGGCTGGCCTCCTGGTCTTGTAGTTTTATTAAAATACAACCATGCCCTTGGGCTTCCCTGGTGGCGCAGTGGTTGAGAGTCCGCCTGCCGATGCAGGGGACACGGGTTCGTGCCCCGGTCCAGGAAGATCCCACATGCCATGGAGTGGATAGACCCGTGAGCCATGGCCACTACGCCTGCACGTCTGGAGCCTGTGCTCCGCAACGGGAGAGGCCACAGCAGTGAGAGGCCCATGTACCGCAAAAAAAATAAAAATAAAAAATACAACCATGCCCTTTGGTTTACATGTTGCCTACGGCTGCTTTGCACGAGAACAGCAGAGTTGAGTAGTTGCAACAGAGACCGTGTGGCCCACAAAGCCTAAAATATTTACTCTGTGTCCCTTTAAGAGCATTTGCTGACCCCTGTTTTCTTCCAAAGCCCTCATTCTCAAGGTGGGAAAACTGAGGCCCAAAGAGGTCCAGGAAACTGATCAAGGTTATTCAATGAGTGTGAGTATCGCCCAGGCAGGAAGAGAGCAAGTCACCTGAGGGCTGGCCATCTTTCTGTTACTTTGTTGTTCACTCAGGTATTTTTTATCATCATCATTTGTCAGGCACTGGGTGAGGATACTGCCATGCAGAAGACATATAAATCCCAGCCCTTAGTGTTCCTACATTTGAGGGGGGAAGGGTATCTGGGACATTAAAAACAAAAAATGAAGAGAATAAGTACAAAGTGTACAGAGTGCTATGAAAGAAACTAACAGAAGGATGAGTCAGGGTAGGACTTGGGGAGGGAGGGAAATATTTTAGATGGGGAGTCAGGAAAGGCCTTTTCCAGGAGGTAACAGTTGAGCTAAGTCATGAAGGACGAGACCATAAACAGTAGCTGGAAAAGCATTCATGCAGAGGGAACAGCAACTGCAAAGTCCCTGAGACAGCAACAAGCTTGGCATGTGCATGGAACAGCAAGAGGGCACCTGTGGCCAGAGCACAGCGGAAGGAGAGAATGCATGAGGTGAGGTCAGAGGTGAGCCAGGGCCTGTAGGTCTACAGTGATGAGTGTGGATGATCAACTCTCCCTTGAACATGTTTTCCTTGTTACGTCATTCTCTTCCTCATTCTCTTCCTCATCGCCCCCTTAATGGGCAGAATCTGGCTCAACAAGCGTGACTCACTTAAGTAACTTACATGTTTCTGAGCCTCCGGGAAATGAGGGTAGTTATACCTACTTCCTTGGGTTGTTTGGAGAATTAGATAAGACAAGGTAGATAAAAGGCTTAGCCTTTGCATGGTGCCTGGCATATGCTCAACAATTTGATAGATAATAATTAGTAGTAGTGGGATACATGGAGAACTTGCAACTGGGTCTCAATCCTTGTGAGCCAAGGACATCAAGTTATCAAATGTACTGGTAGAGTAACTAAAGTCCAGAAAAGCCAAGTGACCAACCCAAGGTCACACAGCAATTAAGGAGAAAAGTCGCACAAAACTCAACCCTTCAGTGCCCACCAGCTGCTCATGACATTTACCAACATGGCAGCTTCAGTTCTACTCTGACCATCAACCTCTAGGCGAATGCCAGTGTACTTTGAAAACAGCAGTTGGGAGGGGATGAAAGGGATTTTTTGAGCATCCCTGCAGAATTCAATTCAAAAGTCCTGATGAAGTACCTGCCACACATCATGGATACAAAGTTGAATCATCTATGCTCTCTGTAGCCTTGAGGATTCACAGACTTGTAGGGAAGACAGTTATGCAAACTATTACAATCTTAGGGGATATAAGGTTTACTAGAGGCACTGGCAGATAAGGTTAAATTATATACTCTGCCCAGGGAGGCAGGGAAGGCTCTAAAGAGGAAGTGACACCTGAGCTGACCCTTGAAAGGTACTGAGGGAACCAGAAGGTGTGTACTTTGGCTGAGCAGGGAGGGCGAGTGGCAAATGGTAAGGCTGTGGGATGGGCAGGGCTCATGGAGGACCCCAGAGCCCGGAACCATGCAAGCTTGAACTTGGTGGGCAAAAGGGAGGCACTGAAGGGAAGAACCTCAGGGTGACATGAGGTAAGATCACTCTAGCTGGAGGAAGGCGGCTTTGAGGGGACAGGACAGGAAAGAGAACCACCGCTTCAGAGCCTCCACTGTCCATCCAAACCTAAGCTATGACAGTAACGAATGGGAGGAAACAAGGGGACAGGTTCTGGAGCCTGTGGGGAGGAGAATCAGCAGCACGTCATGACAGACAGGATGTTGGGACAGGGCAGAGTGAGAAGGGACACGGGCTGGGCTGGGCCCACCTTCCAGCAAGAGGGGGAACCCTGAGAAGGAGCAGGTGGGGTCAGGGAGGGAGGCCATGAGGTCAGTTCAGGGCAACAGGAGCCCTCAGGCACAGGGTTGCAACAATGTTGTTTTTCTTTTCAGGCTGTGTGAATGTCTCTTAGAAACTCCCTGGCATGAACTGGAGGAAATCAGAGCCACTCCAGGTGGAGGGGAGGAAGGAACAGAGACTGTTCAGCTCATCAGCCCCAGAGAAGTGAGAACCTCTCAGCTCTACCTGTCTTCCACCCCGTACCTGGAGGGCTGGGCCCCTAGAACCAGGCAATGCAGTTTGAATCCCTGCTGTGCCACGCCAGCCAACAGCAGGCGGAGAGGAAGAGCCTAGAACGAAGGCCCAGGCAGTTGTAGCAACTCCACAGGAGATCCATGGCCTTGACTGCATTTCCCATTCTCCGCCACCCAACAGGGATGCTCCCATCCCTCCTTTCAAAATTATCAAAAATATAAGATTCAAATCTAGACTACCAGAGAGGCTGGAGCCCAGATTCAGAGCCTTGGCTCCCTGGGCCACAGCACCGTGACAGTTCTGTTCCCAGAAGGCCAGACCAGCCTCTCCTTCCTCCCACTCCACCTGCCCACCTTGTTCTCACGGCAGCCCCGACCCCTCGGCCTCCAGCCGGGCGGAGAGCCGGCGCTGTGCCGCCGCTGCGCCACGCCGCCTTCCTACTTTCCCTGGGCCTGCTTATTTTAAGCCTCCTCTGAGGCCCCACCAAGCTGTGCCCGGCGCTCTCTCCTATGCACAGCCACCACCTTGTTAAACGGCAATCAGAGGAGCTGACTTTAATAAATGTTAACACCCTCAGTGTGAAGTCTGGCAATTAAAACTCCTCCCCAGGACCTCTGAAACAGGCCTGTGGAAAATCCCCCGTTTCAATAAGCTCCTGTCATTAGAGGACACTGAGAGAAAGGAGGGATGAAAAGGAGGCATTAAAACTTTGAGATGGGAGGGAAGTCAAGGGCAAAGGCCCTCTGCCCACTTCTCACCCCTCTCTCTGAGAATCCCACAGAAGGCCCCTCTCGTGGGGCAGGACTTACAAGCAAACAAAGGCAGTCAGGGCTGGGAGACCAAAGGGGCCATCTAGTGAAGTGGTTTTCAGACTTGAGGGTGCATCGTACAGACAGCTCGTTAAGACAGATTGCCAGGGTTCCCTCCTCAGAGTTTGATTCACTGGGTCAGGGATGGGGTCTGAGAATTTGCACGTCTAGAAAGTTCCCAGGTGATGCAGATGCTGCCATTCCGGGCACTATAGTCTGAGAACCACAGACCTAGGCGAACACCCTCACTTTACAGACAGGGAAAGCAGAGAGGGACAGGGACTTGCCCATGATCTCATGAGTTAGCGCAGCCCCATTCAAAAGGACCAAAGCAAGCCTATTGAGAGCGAGCCCCAAATGTATGTTTTTAGTTCCTTTTTTCCCCATAAGTACATCATGTTTATTAATAGTCATCATCACCAACATCATCATTAGCCTGAAATGAGATCTTTGCAAGTCAAGGGGAGAAAGAGTTGGCAGTTGGCACGCTGAGCGACGGGACAGCCTGCCTCATCAATACACACGAAACCAAACTGGAAAGGAACGCTCCTGAGTTCTTTGATTTCTGCAAATGACAAGATTTCCTTTGTCTCCATTTCCTTTAGATCAGAGACAGAGATTCTCAGGACACTTAAACATCGTCTAGTCAAAGTTTTTCACTGAGGCCCAGAGAGGGCAGGAGGCTTTCCTAAGGTCACACAGCAGGATGAGTGGCAGAGTAGTTTCCTAGCTCTCAGTCCAGTACTTCTTCATCTCCATGGTCCTCCTGGGCCTCTCAAGCATCAGATGCTCTAGTCTCACTAACATTCCAAAACCCAGCCTCCCTGGAGCAAGGAAGTGAGGAGCTGTCTGCGGCATCCCGCTGGCTGAGGCTGCAGGGCTGCATTTTGCTTCTACCACCACAGCCAGGAACACCCCTGGCTGAACTAATACTTGGCCTCTCTCACCTCTTGGCTGTCCCAATGGCACTCAGGGGTTTGTTATCATTCCTTTTGTCTGGAATTTGGAAGTAAAATCCTATCAGTTATAAAACCTAAGATTCTGGGAAACAGGAGGCAGTGCCCTGGAGTTGTTAAGAATATGGCCTTGTGCATTCATTTCCTAGGCCTGCCGTACTACAGGCTGGGTGGCTTAAACGACAGAAATTCATTGTCTAACTGTTCTGGAAGCTAGAACTCTAGAAGCTAGAACCCTAGAAGCTAGCAATCAAAGTGTCAGCAGGATGCGTTCTTTCCAAAGGCTTGGAGGGAGAACCTGTCCCATGCCTCCCTCCTAGCTTCTGACGGTTTGCTGATAATCTTTGGCATTCCTCGGCTCATAGAAGCGTCATCCCCATCTCTGCATTTAATGTCCCATGGCGTTGTTCCTGTGTGCATGTCTGTGTCTAAATTTCCTCTTTTTAGAAAGACATCAGTCCTAATGGATTATAGGCCTCCCTATCTGGTATTATCTCATTTTAATTTAACTGATTATATCTGCAGCAACCCTGGTCTCAAACAAGGTCACATTCTGAGGTACCGTGGGCTAGGACTTCAACACGTAAATTTGGGGGGCATACAATTCAGCCCATAGCTGTGTGGATCACCCACACCTGAGTTTGTCTGCCAGCTATGAAACCCACAGCCAGTCCTGACCCCTCTGAGCACCATTTTCCTCAGCTCCAAAAATTAGAGGATTGATTAAGGAACACATAGACAGTCACCAAACGGCAGCTACTGTGCAACACTGGCACGTGTGGGGGAGGATAAAGACCACGCCTTGAGCCCCAACTCCACCCGCTAGCTTTGTGGTCCTGTGTTCCTGGGTGTTTTCATGTATCTTTAACATCAGAGTTCAGTTTTCCTCACTGAATAAATGGGGATAACAATGATATGAATCCCACAGAGAAGAATACGAAAGGTTTCATGAGAAAAGCACTTTGAAAGTTCTCAAGTGGGACCACTGACACTGGTGGTGGTTGCCACTGTGCAAGCTTTGTGAACTACAGCGAGGGGTGCCGTGAGGAAGGCCAGACGATGGTGCAGATGATGACTGGGAAATGGGCAAGTGCGAATCAGCAGCCCTGGGGGCTTGAAGGCAGAAAGACAGCTGACCTCTCAGTGGGTTGGGAGGCCAAGAACTCTGGCAGAGACACGCATCGGAGAAGGTTAATTCACTCAGATCCTGGGGCCAAGGTACTACTGTGGGTGAGGCCTGGATGGTCTCTGCATGACAGGTGCTTCACTTCCTCTGAGGCTGAGGAAGGACCAGCAGAGCATCCTGGGATCAGCCTAACTCACTCCACCTCCCTGCCTGCCCCTCCCCACCGCCAACCGGCTCCTCACCCATCTAAATAGCTTCCACGCATCTAACTGGTCTGTCAGCCAGTGAAGGGAAAAGATGGACTGGGGGCCTGATACAGGACTGGAAGGTGAAATGACCTGGGTTAGAATCCTGACATTGCCACTCACCGACTATGTGACCTTGGGAAAGATACCCCCCATCTCTGAGTCTCAGCTTCTCATCTGCTAAGTATGGTTAGTTGCAATACCTGCCTCATTCACAAAGAGTTAATGGACGTAATGGGTGGGAAGTGTTTACTGCAGTACCCACCCTCTACAAAGAACATTTTTTAAAGAAAGGAAAGGATAAGAGAAAGAAATGAAAAATAAAATTTCCCATGATAGAAAGAGCTCTGATCTAGGAGGTAAGAATCTACCACCAACTTCCTGTGTGATTTTGAACAAGTCACTCAACCTCTCTGGGTCTCTGTTTTCTTCCGTCATGTGAAAGGGTGTGCCTGAATGGTTTTCCAGGTCTGTCATCTGTATCTGTTATCTGAGACTTGGTCACTGCAGAAGTGTTTCAGAGCCACAGAGAAGGGAGAGACCCAAGAAGGCAAGGGCAGCAGAAGAGGGGCAGCTGTGCTCACACCCATGCTCCGAGAGGGACAGGCTCCATCCAGCGCTCCCCTGACCCTGGTGCTCATGGATGCAGCACCTTGCCCCCCGCCTTCCCTGCCTTCCTCACCTCAGTCCTGTCTGCTCCACCTAGAATGACCTTTTCCTGTTCCTTAACTCTCCCGAGCCAGTTCCCACCTCAGAGACTGTGCACGTACAGCTACTGTCTCTCCACATACCCACCGTGTGCGCATATATGTGCATGTGTGAACACACAGACACACACCCACACCACACTTTCTCTGACTCTGGCAGGTCCACTCCCTGCAGGAAAATGCTGCCATCAGCTGCCTGCCTGCCCAGAAGACACTCAGCCCCTGCCCCAGTCCTGACATCCCCACACCATGGGAACAGTGTGGCTAAGAGCCGCTGGTAGGGGAAAGGAGACACATGGGGGAGGCAGAGAGGGACGCAGCAGCATCAGCTTCCTAGAGGGCAATTTGGGAATAAACCCTGTATCACCTCTGGTGAGGCAAACCTGACAGTGCCTGGGCTGGAGTGGACCTCATTCTTTGGGGAACCCACAGGACTTGTTATTCAGAACCTGGGCTTTAGAGAAAGGCAGGTGAGAGTTCAAGTTCAAACCCTGCTGCTAACTTAGGGTTTTGATCTGGGGTTCTGGGTCAGATCCAGCAAACATTTATTGAGAGCCTCACATATGCTGGGCAGTCTTTCAGACCCTAGCAGGGAAAATCAACAGACAAGGATGTCTGCCTCCATGAAAATGACCCCCTAGCAAGAGGAGACAGACAATAAACATAGTACAGATACGGTGTTTTTCTAAATGCTATGTTGATGGCGAAAAGAAGCAGAAGAGACTAAAGGGAAATTGGAAACAAAAGCAGCAGAGGGAGGATGGCCAAGCTAGGCCTCACGGAGCAGTGCGACTTGAAAGGAGACTTGAAGGAGGTAAAGAAGTTATCCAAGGAAGACATCTGCAGCAAAGGGAACAGCTGGACAGAAAGTTCTAAGAGGTTACCTGAGTTGAAATCCTGGATTTACCACTTACTAGCTGTGGGGCCTTAGTGATAACGGAGCAGCAGGCTGCGGGGCTCCTGGGCACAAAAGCCTTTCCGTGTCCCCTGTTTCTTGCTTGTAGGAAATGGGCTTCATTCAGCCTCCATGACCTTCTCTGAGTTCCAAATGGCAGGTTCAAACAGCTGCTAATCAGGGAAGGGAGGAGATGTGGAGACAAGGGAGGAGCAATCCGGAAACAATAGTGCAGCCTTGGGGCAGGGTCCTGGTTCCCCCTCGAGGGATGCACATAACAATATCTTTGAGCTGTTTTGCTGCTACTGAAACCCTCACCAGGTGGAAGAAGTTAAGGGCATACTTCCCACAAGCCCGCAAACCTCAGACCCTTTGGAACCAGAAGGTTGGTGATGCTGACTCCCGTGTACCTCACCACCAACCAGTCAGAAGAATGTCCACGAGCTGATCACGCCCTCTTTGAGCCATTACTATCAAACTCCTCACTACCCCCTCCAGGTCGGGACACACAGTTTTGAGGGCATTAAGCCCCCTGTGGTCCCCTTTGCCTGGCAAAACAATAAAGCTATTCTTTTCTACTTCAACCAAAACTCTGTCCTGGAGAATTATTTCGGTGTCAGGGTACAGAGGCCAGATTCAGCTTCATTAGGAAGTTAATGAATCTTTCTGGGCCTCAGTTTCCTTATTTGCCAAAAGCACATCATGACAGTACCCACCCCAAAGGGTTGTCAGAGCAGTTAAAAGTCACCAAAGGCCAGAATGGCAGAGCATGGATCTCAGCGGCCTCCCGTCCCCTTGAAAACAATGAAAATATGGGCAAAACAATGAAAATCAACCACTTTAGACTCTGGCAATTAACCAAGCCACAAAATGATCTGAAAATCATCTATCCAAGAAAGGCTACTGAACACCAGCAAAAGAGCAGAGCCTGTGATATTTTAACTTCGGGCTATTCCCTCCTCCGTCAGAGTCCTGGTAGCAGCTTTGTGGACAACAAAAGAGATCTGACTGCACTGGGGACTCCATTAAAAATGTAACATAGCAAAACAGAAAAAGGCAGAGGCAGAAAAAGGAGTGTTTAGAAGCAAATTTATAGCTGTAAATGCCTATATTAAAAAAAAGAAGATCCCAAATCAATACCCTAAATTTCCACTTTAAGGAACTAGAAAGAGGCGAGCAAACCAAGCCCAAAGCAAGCAGAAAGAAGAAAACAGTAAAGTTTAGAGCTGAGATAACTGAAATATAGATTAGGAAAACAAGGGAGAAAAAACAATGGGACCAAAAGATGGTTCTTCGAAAAGACCAACACAGTTGGCAAACTTCAGCTTGTCAGACTAAGGAAAAAAGAGAGAAGACTCATATTACTTAAATCGGCAATAAAAGAAAGAATATCATTACTGACCTTACAGAAATAATAAGGATAATAAGGGACTACTATGGAAACTATATGTCAACAAATTAGATAACTTGGGTGAAATGGATAAATCTCTAGAAACTCACAAATTATTGAAACTGGCTTAAAAATTAGACAATCTGAATAGGCCTTAACAGAGAGACTGTGTTAGCAATTCTTAAACTTTCAACAACAGCAAAAAAGCCCAGACCCAGGGGACTTGACTGGTGAATTCTTAAAAACATTTAAAGAATTAATATCAATTCTACACAATCTCTACACAAAAACAGTAGAGAACACTTTCTAACTCGTTCTATGAGGTCTTTGAAGTCAAACCAGGCAAAGACATCACGAGAAAAGAAAACCACACACCAATATCCTTTGTGAATATAGATGTTAAGATCCTCAACAAGATACTAGCAAACTGAATCCAGCAACATATAAAAAGTACTATTCACTGTAACCAAGTGGGCTTTATCCCAGGAACACAAGGTTGGTTTAACATCTGAAAGTCAATCAATATAACTAACACACCATATAAACGGAATAAAGCCTTAACATCACTAATCATCAGGGAAATGAAAACCAAAACCGTAATGAGATATCACCTCTCACCTGTTAGGATGGCTATTATGAAGAAAAAAAAGCTAACAAACGTGGGTGAGAAAGTGGAAGAATCAGAAGTTTTGTGCACTGTTGGTGGAATGTAAAATGTTGCAGGCACTGAGGAAAAGTATGGATGTTCCTCAAAAAAATAAAAATAGAACTACCATATAATCTAGCAATCCCATTTCTGGGTATATATACAAAGGAAATGAAAACAGAATATCAAAAAGATGTCTGCTTTCCCACATTTATTGCAGCATTATTCATAATAGCCAAAATACAGAAACACCCTAAGTGTCCATCAACAGATAAATGGATAAGGGTGATGTATATATCATATATATATATATATATATATCACACACACACACACACACACACACACACACACACACATACCATGAAATATTATTCAGCCACGAAAAAGAAGGAAATTCTGCCATTTGCAACATCATAGATGGAACTTGAGCACATTCTGCTAAGTGAAATAACTCAGACAGAGAAAAACAAATACCATATGATCTCACGGGCATGCACAATCTAAAAAGCCAAACTCCTAGAAACAGAGTACAATGGTGGTTACCAGGGACTAGAAGGCGGGGGAACTGGGAGGACACTGGTCAAAGGGTATAATTTTGCAGTTAGAAGATGAACAAGTTCTGGGGATCCAACATACAGCATAGTGACTATAGTTACATACTTCAAAGATGATAAGAGACTAAATCTTAAACGTTCTTACCACAAAAACGAAATGATTACTATATGATGTGATAGAAGCATTAGCTAAAAGTGCAGTGATAATCACATTGCAACATTAAAATGTTTCACATCAACACCTTAAAGGCACACAATGTTAAATGTCAATTACATCTCAATAAAAGAACATTTTCCCAGTCTTCCCAATACATTCAGCTCCTCAAGTGCCTACAGAAGGCCTGAAAATCTCAAGTACAATGGAGACTGTTTAAATCATCTGTCACTAACCAGCCCTGGAACCTTGGGAAAGTCACCTCTGAGCTCTAAAGCAACCTCCAACTCTAATATCCAAAGACTGGGTGTCACAGCAAAACATAAATCAGGTCATGTCATCCAGCTGGTCGGCCTGGCCTTTAGGGTCCTGAATTATTTTGGCTTCTGTTACTCTCAGCCTCATCTTGCCCACTGTCCCCTGTGACCTTCTCCTGTTCCTTCAACACAAGACAGTTCCCCACCTCAGAGCCTTTGCATCCACAGTTCCCCCTGCCTGCACACACCTCCCCATGCCCCTCCCACACTGGCTGCCCCTCATCATTCAGGTCTCAGCTCAAATGTCACCTCCTCGGAGCTGATCCCCTGTCACCCAAACCAAACACATACCATCATATTATTCTTATCAGTCTCTGAAATTCTTAGATGTTTTCTTGATTTCCACCAATCTTCTCTTCTAAAACACAGGTTCCATGAGAGCATGGATGTTCTTAGAACAGGGCCTGGCACTTACAGGTTTTCAATAATTACTTGTTGAATGAATGAATATTCTTTTTTTTTTTTTTTTTGTGGTATGCGGGCTGCGACGGCTCCGGACACACAGGCCCAGCGGCCACGGCTCACGGGCCCAGCCTTTCCGCGGCACGCGGGATCCTCCCGGACCGGGGCACAAACCCGCGCCCCCCGCATCGGCAGGCGGACCCCCAACCACTGCGCCACCAGGGAAGCCCTCTTTTTTTTTTTTAAAGAAGATGTTGGGGGTAGGAGTTTATTAATTAATTAATTTATTTTTGCTGTGTTGGGTCTTCGTTTATGTGTGAGGTCTTTCTCCAGCTGTGGCAAGCGGGGACCACTCTTCATCACGGTGCGCGGGCCTCTCACTATCGCGGCCTCTCTTGTTGTGGAGCACAGGCTCAGTAATTGTGGCTCACGGGCCTAGTTGTTCCGCAGCATGTGGGATCCTCCCAGACCAGGGCTCAAACCCCGTGTCCCCTGCATTAGCAGGCAGATTCTCAACCACTGCGCCACCAGGGAAGCCCCTGAATGAATATTCTTAACTGAGTGGGAACCGTATCAGCAAAGGAAGGATTCATTTGTCTGATGAGTTTACTGACACTTGGCAGGATGCTGAGTCCTGAGGCCACAGCGTGGCGAAGCCTTAATCAGGTACGAGGCAGGTAGGTTACCCTGGCATCCAGGTCCCAGGAATCAGAAGAAGAAAGGTTGCTACAAGGGCAAAGAGATTCTCAGGACCAATCCCAGACTCGGTCCTTCAACCCTGCAACACATACATAAGCACACCAGTGCTCACACGCACTGCTCCAAACTCTGCCTCCGAGAAAAACATCTCAGCAGTGCCAGCTCCCCAAATCACAGCCTAAGATCCCAGAGAAGGGGAAAGATCATTCTTTGTAATTACTGCATAGAAGCTTCCATACGGCACCCTGCTGAGAGCCGGGAAGCAAGCCTGACCGAACAGAAGGCTTATTAAATTATCTGCTGCAGCAACTCAATGAGCACTTCCAAATGGCTTGATTTCTTTTCCTTATTTTTTTTTTCTATCCATGGGTGTCTTAATATTTGCTTTCTTCCCTCTGCTGTTTAGGATTTCCCTTAGGTGTTCAGATCACTGCTTTCTTTCTGCCAGCGGTGGTCTTTTATCATCCACCTCCCTGAATCTTTCATGTAGTGTGAGGCATTCAGCAAGAATCAAGTTGCAGGCTGGTCCCATCTTCCGAAGTCAGGAGACCCACATTTGAGTCTTGGTTCTGTGTAATCCAGGGCAAGCTAGCAACTTCTCTAAGCTGCGGTTTCCTCATGGGTAAAATAGGGGTTGTCGGGGAAGGGAATAGTCCCCCTTTACCCCTTTTGAGTTCTTGTAGCTGGACTATTACTAAGGTTAAAAATATACAGATTAACAGGAGGAAAAAAAACACACATTTTAATTGTGCACACAGAGGTCTCATAGAAACGGGACTTAAGAAGTGGCCAAGGACTTCCCTGGTGCCACAGTGGTTAAGAATCCACCTGCCGGTGCTTCCCTGGTGGCGCAGTGGTTGAGAGTCTGCCTGCTAATGCAGGGGACGCGGGTTCGTGCCCCGGTCTGGGAAGATCCCACATGCTGCGGAGCGGCTGGGCCCATGAGCCATGGCCGCTGAGCCTGCGCGTCCGGAGCCTGTGCTCCGCAACGGGAGAGGCCACAACAGTGAGAGGCCCACACACCGCAAAAAAAAAAAAAGAATCCGCCTGCCAATGCAGGGGACACAGGTTCGAGCTCGGCTCCGAGCTCGGGTTCCATAAGATCCCACACGCCACGGAGCAATTAAGCCCATGCGCCACAACTACTGAGCCTGCGCTCTTGAGCCCGTGAGCCACAGCTACTGAGCCCGCGTGCCACAACTACCGAAGCCTGCACGCCTAGAGCCCGTGCTCCACAACAAGAGAAGCCACCGCAATGAGAAGCCCGCGCACCACAACGAAGAGTAGCCCCCGCTCGCTGCAACTAGAGAAAGCCCGCACGCAGCAACGAAGACCCAACACAGCCATAAATAAATAAATAAATTTGGGGGAAAATAAGTGGCCAAAACAGGCAGCTTTTATACTTTTTAGACAAACTGTGAATCTGTGAGGAATTGACCACACAAAGAAACTTAGGTTTTAGATGTTCAATTAGTGAAGAATCTAAACAGAGTTTGGACTTGGGGTAGCAAAGTAAAGAAGTAACAAGGTTTGTTTATACAAGCATTTTGGCCCCAGTTCCCTGTCTCTGGCGATGAGGGTGTCCTTCTACCTCCAGATGAAGGGAGTGCACTTTTCTCATGAGATTTATTTTCTGCTTTCAGGGAGACAGAGAGGAGGATCAGAGTACCCCTCTTGTGTTGGCCGTTTCTCAAGTTTAATTCAAAATAATCAAATGCCATCGGAGCATATTTGGGGGTGGCCCCCTGAGCCCCAACAGGGTCATAACACAATTAAGCTGCCACTCAGGATGGGACAGAGCTTAGAGGGAATGACATATATCAGCCTGCGTAGCTGTCAGGGCCATGTCAGCTGGATCTCTGCCCTTTGTCTAAGACACAGTCACTTAACAAGTGCCAGGAAGACGTCTTCTGCCTCCAGATAGCTCTACAGACATGCTCCATGGAAGAGTTCTTCATTTTGATTAATGGGTATCTTTGAAAATGTAAACAGATTTGTGAAAGAATGCTAGCTACTAGTAATTCTCACTTTAGTGTAACTCTGATTACAGGGTTTTCTTTGAAAGGTCCACATAACCCCTGCCTGGATGAGGGAATGAATCTTCTGGTAGCACCCCTTAGAAGCTGTGTGACCTTAAAGAAAATTCAAATTCTCTAATACCCCGGTTCTTGTCTGTAAAATGAGGGTACTAGTATCTACTTCATTGAATCATCATTAGAGTTAAATGAGATAAAGTGTAAAGCACTTAACATGAGCACAGCACAGAAAAAAACTTAATGAAACTTAGCTACTGCTACCATTACTACTAGTAATACCACCATCATCATTATTATTATCATATTTATTATTACTACTATTACCACCACCACAGGAATACAGCTGCCAATAATCAGCACAGCACCTTCAGAACCTTGTTTGGAAAGATGTGCATCTTTCAAAGACTCTTTTCTATCATTAATCTACTGCTGTTTAACAAACTACTCCAAAACTTAAGTGTTCCAAAACACCAAGAGTCATTTATTTTGCTCGTTAATCTGTACTTTATTCAGGACCTAGGGAGACGGCTCACCTCTGCTTCATGTGACATTAGCTGGAGTAGCCTAAATGGGGACTAAAGCATCTACTTTCAAGATAACTCATTCACATTGCTAGAAAATTGGTGCTGACCATTGGCTGAGAGCTCAGCAAAGGCTATGGGGCTCAGTTACTCTCCCTGAGTTAACTGGGCTTCCTTGCAGCATGCTGACTGGGTTGCAAGAGTGAGCATTTTAAGAGCATATGAGTGGCTTCCCTGGTGGCTCAGTGATTAAGAATCTGCCTGCCAATGCAGGGGACATGGGTTCGAGTCCTGGTCCAGGAAGATCCCACGTGCTGCGGAGCAACTAAGCCCGTGTGCCACAACTACTGAGCCTGCGGTCTAGAGCCCATGCTCTGCAACAAGAGAAGCCACCGCAATGAGATGCCTGCGCCCCGTAGAAGAGCAGCCCCTACTCGCCGCAACAAGAGAAAGCCTGCGCACAGCAGTGAAGACCCAACGCAGCCAAAATATACATTAATTAATTTTAAATTAATTAAATTAATTTTAATTTAATTAATTTTTTTAAAAGACTTGCATGAGCATTTCTTTTTAAAAAAGAGCATATGCTAGGACGGCATTTTTATGACTCAGCCTTAGAAGTCACAGACCATCACTTGCTCTGTATTCTATTTGTCTAGCAGTCACAAAGACCCATTTATGTTCAAGGGGAGGGGACATACACTCTACCCCTTGATAGAGAATTTTAAGATTCTAGAAAAACAGGTAACAATCTACCACACCTCCCAGTTGCCACTTCAGGGAAGACAGTTTTCCCTGATTCTCCGACAGAAGGAGATAGAGCCCCTCCCTTTGTGTCCAAATTTCTTGTGGCAACCACATTACCCTGAACCTCTCAGCACTTTTTGTTTGTTTGTTTGTTTTTATTTTTGGCTGCGTTGGGTCTTCATTGCTGCACGTGGGCTTTCTCTAGTTGCGGAGGCTACTCTTCCTTGTAGTGTGTGTGTTTCTCATTGCGCTGGCTTCTCTTGTTGCGGAGCACGGGCTCTAGGCGCACGGGCTCAGTAGTTGGGGCATTGTGGGCTCAGTAGTTGTGGCTCGTGGGCTCTAGAGTGCAGGCTCAGTAGTTGTGGCGCATGGGCTTAGTTGCTCCGCGGCATATGGGATCTTCCCGGACCAGGGCTTGAACCCGTGTCCCCTGCATTAGCAGGCAGGTTCTTAACCACTGTGCCACCAAGGAAGCCCTGGTTTTTTTTTTTAATATGCAGAATAAATAGCACAGATGATGACAGAAGGGATAAATAGAGATGCTTCACAATTTGATCCTGCTGTCACTATTTGAGCAGACAGCTCTGAAACATAACCTCATTCATTTAGTACTTTTCAAACCCTCAATTTCTTCATCTGTGAAATCGGGAGTAATAATAACTACACCTCAATGAATTTTTTGAGAAGATTAAATTAAACAAGTCTAACTTCATGAAGCACTTAACACATATTAGTAATCCTGGCTTCTAAGTGTTAGCACAAAAATGTTAGCTATTATAATGATGCCACAAAGTTGGAGTTTGCAACAATTCATAATGAAAATAGATTTAAGAATACACTTGTGGGCTTCCCTGGTGGCGCAGTGGTTGAGAGTCCGCCTGCCAATGCAGGTGACATGGGTTCATGCCCCGGTCCGGGAAGATCCCACATGCCGCAGAGTGGCTGGGCCCGTGAGCCATGGCTGCTGAGCCTGCGCGTCCGGAGCCTGTGCTCCACAATGGGAGAGGCCACAGCAGTGAGAGGCCCGCGTACCGCAAAAAAAAAAAAAAAAGAATACACTTGTATTATAACCAGGGAAAGTTAAAGGTAGAGAAAAAAGGGTGGAGTAGAAGAGGAAAGATATTTTAATTGTTTATGGCACAACGTTTTTAAGCCTTTGGCATAGCGGAGATGGGGGCTGTAAGGTAGCTCAAAAGTTGAGTCATTTGGGAGGGGTAGGGGGGAGGGGGTGGTTGTCACAGATGGTGGGGAAGGGCATAAGTGAGACTATAGTCTGCGGGCATGAAGGATCCTCTTAGGGCAGAGAAGGCCCTGCCAGGTTCAGCCAGGTCACACGGTGAGGCAGACGACATTCCAGGCCCCTTCCAGCTCTGAAAGTCTCTCCTCCTTCACTAGCAGAGGTTCTTTTGATTACCGACAACAGAATCTGACTTTGGCATCTTAAAACATAAAGGAAACTTAGTGAAAAGATATCGGAGTATCAAGAAAGGCGGCGGGGGTGGGGGGGGGCGGCTTCCCTGGGGGGCTTCCCTGATGGCGCAGTGGTTGAGAGTCCGCCTGCCGATGCAGGAGACACGGGTTCGTGCCCCGGTCCGGGAGGATCCCACGTGCCGCGGAGCGGCTGGGCCCGTGAGCCATGGCCGCTGGGCCTGCGCGTCCGGAGCCTGTGCGCCGCAATGGGAGAGGCCGCAACAGTGAGAGGCCCGCGTACCGCAAAAAAAGGAAAAAAAAAAGAAAGGCGGGGGCTCGGGTGGCCCTTCTTACCAGAGTGCTGTCATTATGGGAACTCAGCTCCAAGGGCCACCAGGTCTGTCTCCCCATTTCCAGCTTCCACTCCGCCGTGTCTTGCCCACGACTCGTTAGCTTCCGCTGGGGGAGCGGGGTCCCGTGCTGTGGGAGTGGCTGCTGTTAGCTCCGCCCACGTGAAGGGGCAGCTGTGGTGAGTCAGGCACCTGAACCACACAGGTACTCAATCCCAGCCTTGGGCCTGGCTCTGAATGTCTCCGTCTCCTCACCTGAGTACTGCGTGCCATGCTCAGCTAAGACCCACTCACGGAACTATAGGAAGCAGAGCCTTGGTGTGGGGCGAGCCTCAGCAGTTTTGGCCTTTGAATAAAAAGTGAATGAGGCGAAAAGCATCAGAAATGGGGGGCGAGGTCAAAGAAACTTACCACGACACAGAAGAGCTTTCTTCTCCTCCCTCTCCATTGTCACAAAAACTGCCCTGCACCGGGTGGGGAGCTGGGGGACCCGGAGGAGAATTTGATCACCAAGGTATGTTTCTTATTCGTCTACCACGTGCCAGAGAGTGTTTTGGTGCTGAAGATACAGAGATGAATAGACTTTGTTTCACAGCAGACAGTATGCTCAGTGGTTAAGACCCTAACTGGGAAAGATAGAGACCAGGGTTCAAATTCCAGTTCTACCCCTTTTGTACTCTGTAACCTTGGCTCTGCCTCCTCAAGCTGCAGTGAAATGTGGCCAATAATTGGGCCCACCTTATGGGTAATTTCAAGGCATAAATGAGAGCAGGTAAGTAGAGCCCCTGCGCACTGCCTTACACCTAGTGAGCCCTGGGTCTTCTGTTACTCTTACTGTAACAAAAGAAAAGAGGACCTCCTTGTCACTTTTACCTGTCAGTGCTAGAGGAGACCATAGAGACCACTATTCCAAGGTAAAGACCGATTTCCTGCCCAGTGTGTTCCAGAACCAGGAACATCAAAATCACCTGGGGAAACCTGTTAACGATGCAGCCCTGAGCCTTACTCCCAGATCATGTGATTCAGGAGATCATGAAAAAGGTCTGGGATCTACATTTTAAGCTGCATCTAAGTGATTTTGATGCACAATTAATATGTGTACCAGTGTTCTAGACTAGAAAATTCTCTTACTTAAAGGCAAGAAAAATGACAACCATAGAAAGGAAATAACTCAGGTTCAGATCTCACAATGAGAAAGGCTGGGCATATTTGCTGCATAACAAATTACCACAAACTTAGTGGCTTAAAACAACAAATGTATTCTCTCACAGATTCTGTAGGTAAAACGTCTAAGCACGCCATGGCTGAACTCTGTGCTCAAGATTTCATTAGCTTGAGATTAAGGAGTTGTCTGGGCTGGGCTTGGCTGCCATCCTTTCTATAGCCTGGGGTCCTCTTTCAAGCTCACATGGCAGTAGGCAGAATTCAGTTCCTTGAAGTTATAGGACTGTGGTCCCCATTTCTTTCTGGCCATTGTCCAGGGGTTACCCTCAGTTTCTAGAGGCAGTCTCCCATCCTTGCCACGTGGCCCTCTCCATCCCTGAAGCCAGCAATGGATAATCTAATCTTCCTCAGGCTTTGAATCTCTTACTTCCTCCATATCTAATCTCTATACCCAGATTTAAAGGATTCATATGGTTAGATGAGGCCCATCTTTTTATTAACTCAAATTCAACTAATTAGTAACCTTAATTACATCTGCAAAATCCCATTCGCCATGTAACAAAGCATAATCATGAGAGTGATAGCTTATCACCTTCACAAGTTTCACCCATACTCACAGGAAGAAAGCTGTGACAAAGCGAGAGAGAGGCATGGACATATATACGCTACCAAACGTAAGGTAGATAGCTAGTGGGAAGCAACCGCATAGCACAGGGAGATCAGCTCCGTGCTTTGTGACCGCCTGGAGGGGTGGGATAGGGAGGGTGGGAGGGAGGGAGACGCAAGAGGGAAGAGATATCGGAACATATGTATATATATAGCTGATTCATTTTGTTGTAAAGCAGAGACTAACACACCATTGTAAAGCAATTATACTCCAATAAAGATATTTTTTAAAAAATAATAATAAATAAAAGAGTGAGGGTCACTTTAGAACTCTGCCTACCACACTGGGATTATAATCCAAGATTCTGACAAAACAGAACCTCATCAGTCATGCTGAAGTCACTATCCCCTCAGTTTACAGCAATAGTTTCCTAACTAACTCCTCTCCCTAAATCAACATTTGTCCCTCCAAACCAAATAGTACAAGAAAAAGTTGTCAGTGTAAGAAGTAGTTTATAATAAACTTCTAATTCAAGCCGTTCTAAGCACACAGGTTGTTGATTCCTTGAACAAACACTTTCCTGGGTGTACTTATGTGACAAATTAACAACCTAGCCCATTCACCATTCCCAGCCTACATCCAGTAAGCACCCCTAAGATGGATCTTAAACTCACCATCCAAGCCAACTACACACAAAATCATGTGCTCAAACAGAATCAGGTGGGAAGACAAAGGAACCTGACCTATTGTCCCATCTACGTAAAATCTTCTATGTAAAATCTCAGGCCTTCTGTGAACATTATCCCATTTAAGAGTCAAAGCAACCTTATGAAATAAACATTCTTATTCCTATTTTATAAATAAAGAACTTGAGACTTTGGTTACGTAACTTACTCAAGAAAAACATATGTTTCAAGAGGCAGCACCAGGATTCAAACCTAGATCACTCCAATTTCAAACCACATATTCTATCCACAGATCCAATATCAATAAATGTTGGTTCTCACTCTGTGACTTCAGCCATACAATGTCATTTAAAAACGAAACAAAACAAAACTTCAATCAGCAAAACAGGGCAGTGTCCTTCATGCAGCCTTAAAAAAGAATAAAGTACTGCGTTTTGTTCTCACCCTAAGTAAAACTAAATCTCTCCAACAGTGTCAGGTGTATTACTAATTACACAATTACATTAGGCAGTCATGCTGGTAATAAAATTCTTGGAGTGCTTTCAGCAAATTCAAGTTTGCAGAAAATAATGGCTTGCTTTAAAATTATTTACTAAATTAAGCAATTCTTTACTCAACATTGTTTTTAATAATTCAAGAACAGGATGATTTATTATGAACGTTTCCCAAAAACAAGTTTAAAAATAATTTTATTCTTATTAGTATGCACATGGTTGCTCCAGTAAGGTATATTTTAAAAAATATTTAATATTCCTGCTTTGCCAGGCAGTGGAGAGTTTTTAACCCTTTTGATTCTTTCAACTGAGATTAAGTTGTGTCTCCCTCCTGCCCCGAGAACTGGCAGAGCTGGGAAGACAAGGCCACAATTTCATTTACTTCCCTCAGCGGGGACCACAGATGTTTGCAAATCCTTGGGTGGGAGGGAAAAAAAAAAGATGCCGTGGCAGAAATTTTGACTCCTTTTCAAAGATAACTGCAACATCTCCCATCCCACAGGCTCTCAGCAATGTGACTTTGCCACCCCATCGTCAAGAAGTGGAATCTTCTTGATCTCCGTGAATCTTCGTGGGCCTGTGACCGCATGGACCAGTAGAATATGGTGAAAGTGAAGTGGGCTCAGCCCTTAGCTGGCCTGGCGGCTTCTGCTTCCTTCCTCTTGAAACACTCCCTCTTGAGATGCTCCCTCTCAGGACCCAGCCGCCATGCTGTGAGACACCCAAGCCACCTGCAGAGACCAGGCGCAGGCACTCTAGTTGACAACCAGCCCTACCCGCCAACATGCGAGAGAGCCATCTTGGATATCCAGCCCACTCCAGCTTTCAGATGCCTGCAGCCTCAGCTGCCATCTGAGCGTGAGCAGCCCCAAGCAAGACCCACCCAGCTGAGCCCATTCAACCCGAAGAAACGTGAAAGATGATAAATGGTTGTTTTAAGCCATTGGACTTCGGGGAGGTTTGTTATGTGGCAATAGATAACCACATACCCCCCTCTTCCAAGTAGTCATATGTATGAACCAAAGTGAGATTTGGCCATTAAGTGAGTGTCTGGGTCTCCATGAAGGCGCAATTAGAAGTTTCTTTTTCTTCTTTGGGTCTCTGTTTTCCCATCTATGAAACACAGATGTAGGGCTAGATCAGGGTCATGGCCTAGAGGTCATCACTGGTAGTCACTGTTTAGAGACAATAATTCTAAAAACTTGATGCAAGCTGCACACTTACCTGTAATAAAGCCACACTAGATATAACCAAAAAACAAATTTCTCCTGTTTTTGGCTGACATGATACAACCTGGTGTGTCAACACTGTTCCCTTCTGCTAGCCAGAAGTTGGTTAGCAGTCACATATGGGCCTTGATAGCTAAAAATGAAATAAAGAATTAAATGCTGCTTAATTCAGACAGTTTGTTCAGCATAAAAAAAAAAATGTCAAAACGTGAGCTTCCGGGCTGAAAAGGAGTCCTCAAGGATGAAAGAAATGGTAATGACTAGGCAGTGCCACCTGTAATAATGCTAATAACTACCATGTACTGACCACTTACAATGGGCCAGGGCACACGGTATGCTACCTGTGTTATAAGTATTAGCTCATCTAATCCTTCACATAACATGTGAGGTGAGTCCCATGCCTTCTTTCAATCAAAAGATGCTATTTACTTTGAGCTTAAAATGCAAACAATCCTGAGATGGTTTGCATTTTAAAAGAAGAGCCTAATAAGGGCTTTCAAGACCTGAAGACGGAACATTATGATGGTGGAATGATTCTCATTGGATCCTGCTAAATCTCTGCTCAAATCATATTCAGTCATTTTAGAAATATTTACTGAGCACCTACTAAGTTCCAGGGATCAGAGGCTGCCACATTGCACATCTCCAGGGAAAGTGATGGGTGCCCCTGCACTCATGATCTGCAGGCCCTGGGCCCAAGATCTGAGGGATACTACAGTGACAAGGCATGAAAGGGGCATGCCTTACTCACACAGGTGACCACCCCAAATGGAGTAAGAGTATATTCAGTCATGGATGATCTCTGTTGTCCAACTGCTTCAATTTACCCAGTAGGGGAACAGAGGCCTATAGACAGAGCTGGAGTTGGACTTGAACTAGTCACTTTTTCTCCCTGAACTTCTATTCTTCATCTATAACAAAGTGGCTGTATAAAGAATGGAAGATCAGTTTTATATCATGAGCTTCCTCCACTCATTTGCTAATGGCTGTCTGCAAGTGCAATGCTAAGAAGGATTATGAGGCCAACTCTGAACTCAGTATAAAAGCCTGTCAAGATCGATTGGTGATGTCTGCCATGGGCATAAGAAGGGTGAGAGGCAACCCCCCTGCTATGTTGAGGCCATCCATGGACTAAATGAGACCTGAGGTTCTTCTGCTCTGACAGTTCATCATTTCTCTTCTTTTATATCCAAAGTATGAGGAGTACTTTCAGTCAAATTTTCTCAAATTTTTCCAACAAAGTATCCCAAATGTCAGAAGTGAATTAACTAATACATACTTTCAGCAGACGAATAGAATGAAGATATAAACAAAAGTATAATGAAGGAGCCTTTACCAGGTCAGCCCCTGCAAAACCAGATGGATTATGTTTCCCATCTTTGGTTGCCTTGAGATTGCCTGCTATATTCTTCAATAAACCTTCCTTTATCTGAGTTAGACTGAGTTGATCGCTGTTGCTTGCAACCAGATTAACACTGCCCTTACCAAGAGCCTATCATAGTCACCACTTATTGAGCCCTTACATGTACAGGCATTGTGCTAAGAGCTAGACTTCATTTCATTTAGTCTCCATTGTCATCCTATGAAGTAGGTATTAATACCTCCATTCCACACATGGTGAAATTGAGATTCAGAGAGGTTAAGTCACTTGCTCAAGCTCACAAGTGCCAGAGCCAGGATTTGGTGCAGTTTTGCCTAAATACAAGGCCTGTGTTCCCAACCTCCACATTTGCAAAACAGCTTCCAAATTATATCCCTGTTAATTTTAACCTTTAAAGGAGGAGGGGGCGTTCCGAGACCAACCACTACCATAGAACATGCCATGTCTATTCTACGACCTCACATGCTTTTAGGGCACAGTGCCATAGACTCCTGAGGATGCCCTGGTGCCAGGTGGAAACACAGAATATCAAATAGATCAATCAAAACTTATTCATGAAGGGCTATACTGACATCCTTTCAGAGAGCAATTGGGTACTTTTCTGAAATTGCCAGCTCCCCCAGGCTGGTGACCTCACTCACCTACTCCATCTCAGGAGTCCACACGCAGCTACGGCAACCTGACTGCACTCGCTGCAGAAGCAACCTCTGGCTTCAAGTCCTCTACTCCTGTCCTCTTTCTCAGAAAACCTTTCATCTTCCAAAAAGGCGTCCAAAAGTATTTCATAGCTTATTTACTGGGGAGTGATTTAGAAGTAAAAATATTTAATTCCCTTGACCATTTTTTTTTTTTAAGGGAACGCTATTTATTTATTTGACTGTGTTGGGGCTTCGTTTCTGTGCGAGGGCTTTCTCTAGTTGCGGCGAGCAGGGGCCACTCTTCATCGCGGTGCGCGGGCCTCTCACTATTGCGGCCTCTCTTGTTGCAGAGCACAAGCTCCAGATGCGCAGGCTCAGTAGTTGTGGCTCACGGGCCCAGGTGCTCCACAGCATGTGGGATCTTCCCAGACCAGGGCTCGAACCCGTGTCCCCTGCATTGGCAGGCAGATTCTCAACCACTGCGCCACCAGGGAAGCCCCCCCTCCCATTTTTAAATCAAGGGTTTGATTTTAAGATATCAAGTTGGTGAGCTGAGCAATAATAACATGCCCAAGAGTGGAGAAATACTATCCTATTAATGAGTACCTTCAAATTAATCTGAGCATATTTCCAACATGGAAATACACTTCTTAACACCCTTATCTTTTTGGGCTCACGCACCTGGCTGTGGAAGAGATTTACACTAGCAAATTCTAAGCTCTAAGAGAGTAATAGTTCTGCTTCAAACAAGCTTCAAGCTGTTCTTAAAAAAAAAGAAAGAAAAAGAAAGAAAAGACTTTGTTGTACTTGGCATTGAGATTTATTTGGTGCAAGGAGGTGGTATTTGCAGGGATGAAGGAAGAAGGCATATTTAAGGACCGGCATAAAAAGCTGGAAGGGTTGATCTCTCAGGGGCTTTCAGAACAGACCCCCTGGGAAGAAAGACTTTTCTATTTCTGCAAATTTCATTCATTTTTATTATTTTGTTTGGTAAGGCTGTGTTTGGGTTTGACCAAAGAAGTCTGCTGGTTCCCTCCAGGTAAAAGTAGGGAAGCAAATAAGAACTACAGAACAATTACAGATGTTTATTAAAGATGCACCATATGTCGGGCACTGTGTTAAACTGTCTACTCTGTATTATTTCATTTAGCTCTAATCCTCTCAGCAACCCAGGAGGAAAGTCCTATTATTACCACTATTTTACAACTGATGCAAATGAGAGACGGATAGACTCAAAAACTTACCCAAAGTCACGCAGGGAGTAAGTGGCAGAGCTGGGGCATTCTGAGCCCAGAGGCTGCCCTCCCGGTCACCGCATAATGTGCCATTATGGAAAGGTCCCCCAGACGCCAGAAGCTACAGTCCTGACCAAGGTCACCTTTGCCAGCCCTGGAAAGGAGCCTCTGGACTCCAGGGTGAGGACGCCAGCTCTGCAGTATTCTCTATCCCCCAAGGACCCCACAAACTTGGGGTCCTTTATGGCTCAAAGAGATCTGAAAGATAACCGAGTCCCTTTCCCCACTCCATTTTACCATGAGGTCACTGAGGTCCAGGAAGTCAAAAATAGCTTATCCAATGTCAAAAGCAAGAACAGTGCCTCCAGGACCATTCTTTCCTCACTGCCACATCTCTACTGCCACCCCCACCACCCTCTTCCACCTGGGACTGCCAATCACAGCCCATCTTCATTGAATGGTACTTCTCCTACACCCACCTCTGTCATCAAATCATCCATCCAGCATCCCAACACCACAGGTTTCTGCTAGTTGAATCCCATTATGTTGAAAAATTGAAAGAATCCTAGAGTGTCCAAGTAGAAAAACCTCAAACATGTTATCTTGTCCATTTCCCTCATTTAAACATGGGAAACAGTGTCCTGGAGAAGAGAAGGTACTTCACAGTGTCCATGAACCTCAAGAAGCATGCAGGCTTGGAGTACAGGAAGAAAACAAATCAGAACCTCTTCTTATATTCATTTTTATGTTGAAATTGAGAAGGAAATCAAGCTTTGCTACTACGTAATGTGCAGGCTGGCACTAGTTCCCTCTGTCTGAGGTCAGGAGGTCACTTATTATCCAAAGTATGTAACAGATCCAGAAAGAAGGATGGAATTACATGGCCCAGAGGAGTCAAAAGTGGACCCCTTCTTGCTTACGTGGTTTTAGAGTATTTCAGTGTATTTAAATTTGCATGCTCCAGAATGTCACTAAGGTTGTTAATTTATAAAAGAAATAAGACTGCTAAATAGTGGAATATTTATACAACTTTCTAAAGAGGTACGAAGTAATCATGAAAATCTTGAGTGCCCAACTAAGATTAGCTGATTATTTTATGGGAAAATAAGAGCTGTTGAAATTAAAGTTAAGCTACTCATTTTTTTACTTAAAAAATTAGAAATTTGCAAGTTTGCTTTAAAAAACAACTTTTTTAAAAAATAAATTTATTTATATATTTTTGGCTGCGTTGAGTCTTCATTGCTGTGCGTGGGCTTTCTCTAGTTGCAGCAAGTGGGGGCCACTCTTCGCCGCAGTGCGCGGGCTTTGCTCTGCGGTGGGCTCTCTTGTGGTGGAGCACGAGCTCCAGGTGCGCAGGCTTCAGTAGTAACAACAATTTTTGCTATGGAGAGATCATTTTGGAAACAGATGCTGGAAATGTTTCCCCACTGTATATTCTAAAATGGTGTCCTATATAAAAACTCTACTTCGTAACCTGTTTGGAAGTCTTTCAAATGAAGAATTTCAGTGGTTTTAACCCAGCTTTAAAAATAAACCAACTAACTGACATCTAAGGAGATAGACATTTACTGGCTGAATTTCAACCAAAACCTTTACATAAAGGGATGGATAGAATTTTAAAATGAACATCATGATTTACAAACTGCATCCAATTATACCCTTCTTCTATGTGGATCAACATATCTCTGAGCAGTATCTTTGTGATTTTGATAGTCAGTAAAAATTAAGTATCAAAATAAACTGAACTTGGACAAGAATTCATAAATATCAAAGTCTTAAAACAATTTTTTTAAAAAGCCTAGTGAAGCATATTCAACCACATTGATCTCCCTAAAATATTAATAATACACAACTATTTTACATGCTGTATGAATTATAATATTTAACTGAGAGAAAAATGGATTTTTTTATTTTTAAATATTTTATTTCCACTTATACTTTTAAATTTTCTATTTGTTGTATGTCTTATAATGTACCGAATATCTAGTACAGTAGAGTTTGAATGTAATTTTAAAGTAAATGTAACAATATTTTACTGAGAAGGGAACTGATCCAGAAAGTTTGATGGCTTCTGGTCTTAAAGCTGACAGCTAGAAGTTTGGAAACCCAGGGCCCAGCAGCACTCCTGGCCTCCAGTCTTTCTTGCCAGAGTCAGAGCTGCTCAGATTCAGGTGCCAAGTTCTTGCCGCGGCAGCAGACAGATAAGAACAACTAAGACATGTGAGTTCCCTGAATCCAGAGAAAACCCCAAGGGTCACCCTCCAGCCCTATCTCAAGCCTAACAGGCTACAAGCTATTCGAAAAGCTTCACAGGGTTTGAAATTTTGTGCCAAGCTGGTATCTATTCATGTTAATCCTCTCCTTGAAAACCTTCAAAATTTCCCCTTGTCCAAAGTTTACAGATCAGGGACTTTTCCCTCATTTTCCACTAGGTCTCCCCTACAAAATATGGAATAAATCTTACAAGAGGAAATTGGTTCAAGACTTTGGTGTACCTCAACCCAATAGAAGTATAGGTAACCATTAAAATAATTAGGGAGATATATAATTATTGATATGATGTAGAATTATGTCCATGATCTATCATAAAGCAAAAAAGCATATGTACAGGATATGTACAAGGCATATATGCCGAACAGCTCCCCTATACACACATGTACACACACACACCCACACAATTCATCTACAGTTATCTCTGAGTGATGGGTTTAGGGGTAATTTATTTTTCTTATTACTCATCTGTATATTTTTTCTATTGCAAACTTGCATCATTTGTGTAAAAAAAAAGTTGCTTTTTTTAATTGAATTGATCCAAATAGACATTTCCACTACACAGCCCCTAGTCAGGGTTTTACTTACAACAATGAGATTGACAGCAACTACCCCTTACCATAGGAGAGCAGTTTTGTTTCAAAAGCCCTTAAAAAATATTATACATAGTACTTCACTCTTTATGTTAAAGAAAAAAGCCATTTTTAGTCCATATCTCCTTCAACCTTTACAACACAGTGATATTCTCAAAGCACCGTCTGAAATTCTCTCTCCCCTCCTCAAAACACTTTCTAAGCCTATCCACTATTTCAGGAAAAAATTCCAAAATCACTTGTATGACATTTAGACCTTTTGTAATCGGGCCTCATCCAACCACCACAGCTTCATTTCCTGATACTTCTCACCACCACACACAACACTCTGTTCCTGAATTCACCACGTACTTTCCTGCCTCTTATATGTTTTTCTCTCTAGAATGCCCTTTCTGTATGTTCTTATTTCTAAACTCCTGTCAGCTCTTTAAAACACAGATCAAATGTTTCTCTACTGAGAAATCATGACTTAGGCATTTTATACTCTCTATCCTCATAGCCCGTTCTTTCATTTTTCTTTTAAAACATGCTTTCCTGACTGGACAGCAAACCCCTCAAGTGTAAAGGCCCTGCTTATTTAATTCTGAATTCCCCAAAACAAGCACAATTCCTGGCACAGAGGAGGCACTCAATAACTAGCAGCTGCCTTAAGGAAAAGAAAGGCACCCCCTGCATAAGACATAAAGAAAAATTGGATTAAGGTAGTCTTCCTAAGAGACCTAGCCAGACTTTTTTTATTAATTCACTTTTTTATACAGCAGCTTCTTATTAGTTATCCATTTTATATATATTAGTGTATTTATGTCAATCCCAACCTCCCAATTCATTACACCACCACCGCCCCCTTCCGCCACTTTCCCCCACTGGTGTCTATACATTTGTTCTCTACATCTGTGTCTCTATTTCTGCCCTGCAAACTGGTTCATCTGTACCATTTTTCTAGGTTCCACATATATGCATTAATATACGATATTTGTTTTTCTCTTTCTGACTTACTTCACTCTGTATGACAGGCCCTATCTAGATCCATCCACATCTCTACAAATGACCTAGTTTCGTTCCTTTTTATAGCTGAGTAATATTTGATTGTATATATGTACCACATCTTATTTATCCATTCATCTGTCAATGGGCATTTAGGTTGCTTCCATGACCTGGCTATTGTAAATAATGCTGCAATGAACACTGTGGCACATGACTCTCTGAATTATGGTTTTCTCTGGGTATATGCCCAGTAATGGGATTGCTGGGTCATATGGTAATTCTATTTTTAGTTTTTTAAGGAAACTCAATACTGTTCTGCATAGTGGCTGTATCAATTTACATTCCCACCAACAGTGCAAGAGGGTTCCCTTTTCTCTACACCTTCTCCAGCATTTGTTGTTTGTAGATTTTCTGATGGTGCCCATTCTAACTGGTGTGAGGTGATACCTCATTGTAGTTTTGATTTGCATTTCTCTAACAATTAGTGATGTTGAGCAGCTTTTCATGTGCTTCTTGGCCATGTGTATGTCTTCTTTGGAGAAATGTCTATTTAGGTCTTCTGCCCAGTTTTGGATTGGGTTCTTTGTTTCTTTAATATTGAGCTGCATGAGCTGTTTATATATTTTGGAGATTAATCCTTTGTCCATTGATTCGTTTGCAAATATTTTCTCCCATTCTGAGGGTTGTCTTTTCGTCTTGTTTATGGTTTCCTAGTTTCATTAGGTCCCATTTATTTATTTTTATTTCCATTATTCTAGAAGGTGTATCAAAAAAGATCTTGCTGTGATATATGTCAAAGAATGTTCTTCCTATGTTTTCCTCTAAGAGTTTTATAGTGTCCAGTCTTACATTTAAGTCTCTAATCCATTTTGAGTTTATTTTTGTGTATGGTGTTAGGGAGTGTTCTAATTTCATTCTTCTACATGTAGCTGTCCAGTTTTCCCAGCACCACTTATTGAAGAGACTGTCTTTTCTCCATTGTATATCCTTGCCTCCTTTGTCATAGATTAGTTGACCATAAGTGCATGGGTTTATCTCTGGGCTTTCAATCCTGTTCCATTGATCTATATTTCTGTTTTCGTGCCAGTACCATATTGTCTTGATTACTGTAGCTTTGTAGTATAGTCTGGAGTCAGGGAGTCTAATTCCTCCAGCTCCATTTTTTTCCCTCAAGACTGCTTTGGCTATATGGGGTCTTTTGTGTCTCCATACAAATTTTAAGATTTTTTTGCTCTAGCTCTGTAAAATATGCCATTGGTAATTTGATAGGGATTGCATTGAAGCTGTAGATTGCTTTGGGTAGTATAGTCATTTTCACAGTATTGATTTTTCCCATCCAAAAACATGGTATATCTCGGCATCTATTTGTATCATCTTTAATTTCTTTCAGCAGTCTCTTATAGTTTTCTGCATAAAGGTCTTTTGTCTCCCTAGGTAAGGTTATTCCTACGTATTTTATTCTTTTTGTTGCAGTGGTAAATGGGAGTATTTCCATAATTTCTCTTTCAGATTTTCTATCATTTGTGTATAGGAATGCAAGAGATTTTGTGCATTAATTTTGTATCCTGCAACTTTACCAAATTCATTGATTAGCTCTAGTAGTTTTCTGATGGCATCTTCAGGATTCTCTATGTATAGTATCATGTCATCTGCAAACAGTGACAATTTTACTTCTTCTTTTCCAATTTGTATTCCTTTTATTTCTTTTTCTTCTCTGATTGCCATGGCTAGGACTTCCAAAACTATGTTGAATAATAGTGGCGAGAGTGGACATCCTTGTCTTGTTCCTGATCGTAGAGGAAATGCTTCCAGCTCTTCACCATTGAGAATGATGTTTGCTGCAGGTTTGTCATATATGGCCTTTATTATGTTGAGGTAGATTCCCTCTATGCCCACTTTCTGGAGAGTTTTTATCATAAATGGGTGTTGAATTTTGTCAAAAGATTTTTCTGCATCTATTGAGATGACCATGTGGCTTTTATTTTTCAATTTGTTAATATGGTGTGTCACACCGATTGATTTGCATATATTGAAGAATACTTGCAGCCCTGGGATAAATCCCACTTGATCATGCTGTATGATCCTTTTAATGTGCTGTTGGATTCTGTTTGCTAGTATTTTGTTGAGGATTTTTGCATCTATATCCATCAGTGATATTGGTCTGTAATTTCCTTGTTTTGTAGTATCTTTGTCTGGTTTTGGTATCAGGGTGATGGTGGCCTCATAGAATGAGTTTGGGAGTGTTCCTTCCTCTGCAAACTTTTCGAAGACTTTGAGAAGGATGGGTGTTATCTCTTCTCTAAATGTTTGATAGAATTCACCTGTGAAGCCATCTGGTCCTGGACTTTTGTTTTTTGGAAGATTTTTAATCACAGTTTCAATTTCATTACTTGTGATTGGTCTGTTCATATTTTCTACTTCCTCCTGGTTCAGTCTTGGAAGGTTATACCTTTCTAAGAAGTTGTCCATTTCTTCCAGGTTGTCTATTTTATTGGCATAGAGCTGCTTGTAGTAGTCTCTTAGGGTGCTTTGTATTTCTGCGGTGTCTGTTGTAACTTCTCCTTTTTCATTTCTAAGTTTATTGATTTGAGTCCTGTCCTTATTTTTCTTGATGAGTCTGGCAAGTGTTTATCAATTTTGTTTATCTTCTCAAAGAACCGGCTTTTAGTTTTATTGATCTTTGTTATTGTTTTTTTGTTTCTATTTCATTTCTTTCTGCTCTGATCTTTATGATTTCTTTCCTTCTGCTAACTTTGGGTTTTGTTCGTTCTTCTTTCTCTAGTTCCTTTAGGTGTAAGGTTAGATTTTTTATTTGAGATGTTTCTTGTTTCTTGAGGTAGGCTACTATTGCTATAAACTTCCCTCTTAGAACTGCTTTTGGTGCATCCCATAGGTTTTGGACTGTCGTGTTTTCGTTGTAATTTGTCTCTCTATATTTTTTGATTTCACCTTTGATTTCTCCAGTGATCTCTTGGTTATTTAGTAACGTATTGTTTAGCCTACATATGTTTGTGTTTTTTATGGTTTTTTCCCTGTAATTGATTTCTAATCTCATAGCATTGTGGTCAGAAAAGATGCTTGATATGGTTTCAATTTTCTTAGATTTATGGAGGCTTCATTTGTGACCCAAGATGTAATCTATCCTGGAGAATGTGCCGTGTGCACTTGAGAAGAAAGTGTAATCTGCTGTGTTTGGATGGAATGTCCTACAAATATCAATTAAATCTATCTGGTCTATTGTGTCATTTAAAGCTTCTGTTTCCTTATTAATTTTCCATTTGATGATCTGTCCATTGGTGTAAGTGAGGTGTCAAAGTACCCCACTGTTGTTGTGTAACTGTCAATTTCCTCTTTTATAGCTGTTAGCAGCTGCCTTATGTATTGAGGTGTTCCTGTGTTGGGTGCATATATATTTATAATTGTTATATCTTCTTCTTGGATTGACCCCTTGATCATTATGTAGTGTCCTTCCTTGTCTCTTGTAACATTCTTTATTTTAAAGTCTATTTTATCCGATAAGAGAATTGCTACTCCAGCTTTCTTTTGATTTCCATTTGCATGGAATATCTTTTTCCATCCCCTCACTTTCAGTCTGTATGTGTCCCTAGGTCTGAAATGGGTCTCTTGTAGACAGCATATAGATCGGTCTTGTTTTTGTATCCATTTAGTGAGCCTGTGTCTTTTGGTTGGAGCATTTAATCCATTCACATTTAAGGTAATTATCGATATGTATGTCCCTATTTCCATTTCCTTAATTGTTTTGGGTTTGTTTTTGTAGGTCCTTTTCTTCTCTTGCGTTTCCCACTTAGAGAAGTTCCTTTAGCATTTGTTGCAGAGCTGGTTTGGTGGTGCTGAATTCTCTTAGCTTTTGCTTGTCTGTAAAGCTTTTGATTTCTCCATCAAATCTGAATGAGATCTTTGCCGGGTAGAGTAATCTTGGTTGTAGGTTCTTCCCTTTCATCACTTTCAATATCTCATGCCACTCCCTTCTGGCTTGTAGAGTTTCTGCTGAGAAATCAGCTGTTAACCTTATGGGAGTTCCTTGTATGTTATTTGTCATTTTTCCCTTGTTGCTTTCCATAATTTTTCTTTGTCTTTAATTTTTGTCAATTTGATTACTATGTGTCTCAGCATGTTTCTCCTTGGGTTTATCCTGTCTAGGACTCTCTGTGTTTCCTGGACTTGGGTGGCTATTTCCTTTCCCATGTTAGGGAAGTTTTCAACTATAATTTCTTCAAATATTTTCTCAGGTCCTTTCTCTCTGTCTTCTCCTTCTTGGATCCCTATAGTGCGAATGTTGTTATGTTTAATATTATCCCAGAGGTCTCTTAGGCTATCTCCATTTCTTTTCATTCTTTTTTCTTTATTCTGTTCTGCAGCAGTGAATTCTACCATTCTGTCTTCCAGGTCACTTATCCGTTCTTCTGCCTCAGTTATTCTGGTATTGATTCCTTATAATGTATTTTTCATTTCTGTTATTGTATTGTTCATCTCTGTTTGTTTGTTCTTTAATTCTTCTAGGTGTTTAATTCTTCTAGGTCTTTGCTAAACTTTTCTTGCATCTTCTCAATCTTTGCCTCCATTCTTTTTCTGAGGTCCTGGATCATCTTCACTATCACTATTCTGAATTCTTTTTCTGGAAGGTTGCCTATCTCCACTTCATTTAGTTGTTTTTCTGTGGTTTTATCTTGTTCCTTCATCTGGTACATAGCCCTCTGCCTTTTCAACTTGTCTATCTTTCTTTGACTGTGGTTTTTGTTCCACAGGCTGCAGGATTGTAATTCTTCTTGCTTCTGCTGTCTACCCTCTGGTGAATCAGTGCTTTTTTTTTTTTAACCTCTTTATTAGAGTATAATTACTTTACAATGGTGTGTTCGTTTCTGCTATATAACAAAGTGAATCAGCTATACATATACATATGGGAGACTAGCCAGACTTGATACTGCAAACAAAAACTAACGAGACAGACTCAAGAATGGGGAAAAAAAAAATCTGACAGCTGCTATGTCTGAACCATCTCATGCAATCAGGCTACCTAAAGGTCTCAGCTTCTCAGATGGTCTCTGACCTCTGATGACAGTCAAGAATTCGATCCTTTTCAGGAAAGTTTGGTAAGCCAATACTTGGTAGGAGCTTTCCACAGTCCCGAACCTGTTAAACTCTCATCTACCCATTTCCCTGCACTCACCCAATAAGGAATTATTGCTTTTCTTCTGTAATAGAATTGTTCTAGGCTCTAGATTAGAAGCACTGTGGTCAACAAGATAAATAAGAGTTCTGCCTTAATGGAACTTACATTCTAGTTGTAGACAAAGACATGAAGACACAGAAAGGAAAAATATATACCCAATTCTGATAAAGGCTATGCAGAGAATTAGAATAAGTTGACATGGTAGATGAAAAAGTGGCTACTTTAGATTGGATAGTCAGGAAGGGCCTCTCTGAGAAAGTAATATTTGAGATGGGGTCTGGATATAAGAATCTGTCAGACAACCTAAGAGCAGTTCCATGCAGATAAAACACCTTGGGAAGAATGAGGTTGGTATGTTCAAAGAACAGAAACAAAGCCTGTGTAGCTGCAGCTTGATGAGGGAGGGAAACAAGATCAGGGAGAAAAGAAGAGGCATAATCAAAATAGGACTTTTTACGCTAGGGTAAGACATTTCAATTCTTTCCAAATGTACTGAGATAACCCTGCTAACAAGGACTTTCTAGGCAGGGCCTACAGATGGATGGAGGGCTTTGATCCTCCTCTGGCCTAACTCTGGACCTTAATCCTTGGGAATAGCCAAACTTGTGATCTCTCTAGTTATAGTCTGATCCCTAAGACCAGACTATCTGAAACTGGGTTTAGCAATGAAGCCAGAGAGAATATATGTAAGGAGTACACAGAGGTGAGAATAGGTAATTTATATGGTTATGAGAGACAAACGTAAAACCCAGAAGAGTCCAATGGAAAGTTGATCATTAGACCACTAGAATGTAAGCTTCACACAGTCAGGGACCTTTTCGGTCACATTTATTACTATATCTCCTGTATCCATCATGGTGCCTGACCATATTAGGTACACAATATAAACCTACTGAATAAACAAGTGGGAAAAAATGAACAAAAGATGTGTTTGCCATGCAAATGTACCTCACACATCTTCAACTATAGGGAACATAATTCATCAAGGGCCCCTGCTAATGAAATCCACCAAATTTCTCCACCACTGCTCCCAACCAACAACTGTGTGTGGCAGGAATACTATGGCCACCCACTCCTGGAGATAGCCTTGCTGAGCTCACCTCTGAGTACCCATCAGTCTATGATGCTTCCAGTAAGCCTCCCTTCCCTCTCTTCTGCATTAGGAATCAGATTTGTGCCCCAGTCTGACAGTTCTCCCAGACTCTCTTGCCTCCCTCCCCATTTTTTTATCCCAGTTGTTTCCCCTAATGAAATCCTTGGACATTTAATCCCATCTTGGTTTCTGCTTCTTGGAAGACCCAGACTAATGTGAAAGATGTAGGGTACCACCAACCAAGCTAGATACAAACAGCATCTGTTGCTCCTGTGGGGTTAGCTACTTATGTACTTCCTTCCAAGGCAGGAATTAAGCAACACTGAACCCAAAGGAGAGGACAGGCAAATGACTGCTTCTAAACAGAAAGGGAAATTAAGGGGGAGAAGTTGGAGGAAGATTCTGGAAAAATCTTCCTTCAATTTCCTTCTGTTTCTTACTGTACTGGAGCTACTTTATATCCCGTGTTTAAAACTCTACTAAATTCTATTTTAAATGTTTTAAAAATTAGTTCCTCTATCACTATAATTTCTATAACTCAAAGTGTTTGAACAAGAAGCATTTTCTCTAGTCCCTTGAATTGCAATTGGTTGATAAAGGAATCAGTGACTGTGGATTATAAAATAATTGTGCTGTACTTTAACATATGCAAATCTCTTATGCATCTTTGAACAAAAGTTATTCTCCCCACAACCATGTAAATTAAATAGAGTAAGGGATATTATCCCATTCCACAAGTGAGGACACTGACATTTAAGAATACAAAGTAGTCCCTTAGTAATTTACAGAATACAGAGTACCCAGACCTCGATCCTTTAGCTAGGAGCACATCATGCTACCTGTCATAGCTAGTCCATGGAATAAACACTTTTTTTCCCTCCCGGCTACCATTCTGCTTTCTTCTGATAAGAGTATCTCTCCTCCATTTTCAGATCATGTGTTAATTATAGGATTAATTCTATCACAGCTCTGGAGGTGAACATGTGATCCAAAATAGGCCAATCATAACACTGAATCCCCCATGGTTAGGCATATAATTCAAACACTGAGAGCCACCCAAAATCCTTACTGAATCCATTGGGTAAAAGGTATTTTCACATGGGTTGCTAAGCTGGTAGGCTGTAAACTATATCACCATCACATGGAAAGTCCCTGCCTGGGTGAAGCAATAACAGTAAAAATCAGGGCTGAGAGGTAGAGAAACATGAATTCCCAGTGATCTCATTTGAGCACCTGGATCAAGGTATGCCTGAAGCCTTGTACTCTAGACTTGACAGTTGTGAGAGCCAATAAATGCCCCTTAAAAATAGATAGCTTGAGTTGTGTTTCAGTCAATTAACAAAAGCTTAACAAAATGAATCAATATTATACATTCAAAAAGATATATTCACCCCAATGTTCACTGCAGCACAATTTACAATAGCCAGGTCAGGTCATGGAAGCAACCTAAATGTCCATCAACAGAGGAATGGATAAAGAAGATGTGGTACATATATACAACGAAGTATTACTCAGCAATAAAAAAGAACAAAATAATGCCATTTGCAGCAATGTGGATGGACCTAGAGATTATCATACTGAGTGAAGTAAGTCAGACACAGAAAGACAAATATCATAAGATATCACTTATACATGGAATCTTAAAAAAAGTGGGGGGGTAAAAATGAACTTATTTACAAAACAGAAGTAGATTCATGTAGAAAACAAACTTATGGTTACCATGGGTTAAGGGTGGGGGAAGGATAAAATGGGAGATTGGGACTGACATATACACAGTACTATATATAAACTAGATAACTAATAATAACCTGCTGTATAGTACAGGGAACTCAACTCAATATTCTGTAATGGTCTACATGGGAAAAGAATCTTAAAAAAAAAAGAGTGGATATATGTATATGTATAACTAATTCACTTTGCTGTACACCTGAAACTAACACAACATTGTAAATCAACTATACTCCAATAAAACTGTTTTTAAAAAAATAATTACAAGGATATATTATGTAACACAAGGGATATAGCCAACATTTTACAATAACTGTAAATGGAGTATAATCTTTAAAAAATGTGAATCACTATATTGTACACCTGTAACTTATACAATATTGTACATCAACTATACTTCAATAAATAATTAAAATTTAAATTTTAAAAAAAGTAGTAATAGGAGAAAAGTTACCTCAGAAAGGAAAAAATTGGTAACAGCAAACAATTTTCATGATTTAGATATAGAATGTCGGTGGCTTCATGCAAACTAATGCCCTCATAATTCATTTTTATTTCCTGTTTTCACCAATGAGCAGAGAATATGACTGAAATCAAGCATTTTTCCTTGAACTTCAGAAAGCCAGCTGGATAATTCTCTGGACATGTGAATGGCTGTAGCAGAAAGAAAAAACACAGTATCTTTAATTCTATGAGCTTTAGATTTGGGGGTGAGGGGTAGTTGGTCACTGAAGTAAAGAAATGAAAAGTGGGAATAAGTGTCTCTCTATAAGGTTCTCAGAGGAAAAAGAGGAAAGACTTTGGATCACTACTGGATAATGTGAAAATTTAAATTTACAAGTCCCATTTATGTGACTTGCTCTGTTTTTCTCTGAGCACTTGTCATGTGACACACAATATGTTTGCTTGTTTACTTATTCCCTACCTCCCCCTATCAAGAACATGGTTTCCATGTGGGCAGTGGCTATGCCTGTTTTTTTCATTGCTCCATACCTAGTTCCTGGAACAATGTTGGTGCATAAGGGGTACTAACAGATAATGGTTAAATATTTGTTGAAAGGTGTTTGCATTTGTACTACTCTTGTTCTAAATTATGTATTGGAACAACATTAAAATATTCTAGCAATACCATTGATGGTCATGTTCAACTATTTAAATAGGGAGTTCTATATTCATACAAAAAGCAGAAATGTATATGTCACATCTCCATTTACCATACAAATTGGGACCATGGTTGATTGAATAGTGAATCATGGCAGCATCGCATTGTGCACCAAAGAAACTAAGAAGGAGCAAATAGGCTGTAGAATTGTGCTAACACACTAACCACCAGCCACATGTGGCTATTGAAATGTTGCAAGTCTGAACTGAGATGTGCTGTAAGTATAAAAAGCTACACAGGAGTTCACAACCTGAGTTAAAAAGAAAAAAAAAACATCTCATTAAGAATTTTTACTTGGATTGTATATTGAAATTATAATATTTTTTATATATTTGGGTCAGATAAAACACATTTTTAATTAATTTCTCCTGCTCCTTTCCTTTTCCTTTCTTTAATGTGTCTACCAGAAAATTGAAAATTTGCATCTCACATTTCTGGCTTATGGTTCACATGCCAGAAAAGCTGTGGATTGAATTTGTGGCTCATCTCCTACTTCTGATGGCGAGATCACTATGGCGTGAAAGCTTTGCAAACTCGGGCCTGGAAAGTTGAATAGTGGACCCTTGAAGTCCCTTTCTCTTCTCTCTCTTGATCATTCCAGGAAGCATCAAGAGTCATTGTTATAATAAAAACTTTCTCTTGGCTACATTCTTTTTTTTCTTGAGCCAACTGTTTAAAGTCTTCACAAAATAATACAGTTTTTTATGCCAAGGATTTTCAGTAGTGGAATTCTTGACAAAGCAAAGGCCACAGAGGGTAGCCACAATATGCCCTGTGTACATGACATTTGTGACTCATTCATTTTTATGCCAGAGACAGTGTGATACCTCTCTCTTAAATAAATAAATAAATAAATGATAAATTCCACCTCAGATCAGCAGCCTTGAAAACACCGGCTTCTCTCAATCCTTACTCTCTTGCTACAAGGCAGTTCATAATGTTCTCTTCCTGGGATTCCTATTTCATTTTTTATGAGCTTCACATGTTTTCTCTTCTAGTCATATTAACAGAGAGCCTTTATATGTTGCTTAACTCCTTTTGGTGTCCGTTTGTTTCATGCCTCATGTCCTGGAGTGGGATTACATTAGGGTTCACATTGCCTTTCTCTCTAACCCAGTCATCGTCTCAGAGACAAGGCCTTCTAATTCTTTGCTTCAGTCCTGGTTCTCAGTAGGTAACAGCTGAAATGCATGAATGAATCCATCTAAACCCCCAGGAATACTATCATCATTATTCACCTGATTCTCAAAACCAAAAGAAACCCAGAGAAACTGCCCTGATTTCCCACAATTCAAGGTTTAGATGCTACCATGACCCTTCCCTGTTTTCTCATGCCAAGTCCACTGGCTAGATTTGATTATAAAAAGACGGGGAGGCAGGGAGATCAGATAGTGTGGCCCTCATACCAGGCACTTCACAATCACCCAGGGTCTTGTTAAAAACCCAGATCACCCTGTAGTTTGAGAACCAGGGTAATAAAGTGTAACCAAAGGTCTGGAAGGGAAAACATAGGGAGAATACTGTATGGGAGCAAAACCTGCCACCCCAAAATATATCTTTGGCATGTGGATTACTTCAAGCTGGAAACAATCAAGGCCCAAAAGACTCAGAAAGAATCTGTGACCTTCCCCAACTGCCTAAAAGACTGTAGATAGAGGCCCTGTTCCAGGAAGGGAGCCATCACCACAGATAATTATAGCATGAACTAGGTGTGTAGACAGGGAGGAACCTAGCAAACTCTGTTAAAATTCCTCTCTGTGTCCCACTGCCTCTGCGCGGCCCAGCAAACATTTGTATACCAAATGTTTGCTTTTCCATCTTTATGTAAACTGCCTCCCTCCCCTATGAAGTCCCAAACCACTACCCCCAACATCCTCTTCAGTCTTTCGCTGAAGATGGTATTTAAGGTAAGGTCTTCGGCCCTTTGCGAGACTTGTTCAGTTTTCCTGGGTCTCTCCCATATAGACATGTTATTAAACTTTTGTTTGATTTTCTTCTGTTAATCTGTCTCATGTCAGTTTGACTCTTAGACCAGCCAGAAGAACATAGAAGGGTAGAGAAAATTTCTTCCTCCCCAACAAGATTAAGGGAGAAGCAGAGAAAGGCAGGCATGAGCTTTCCCAGAGGGTGGTATAACGTGTGAACTGGACCCCTATTTCCATATCACTATGTAAATTTCCCACTTCCAGTGTTTTTCTTTAGAACACATTGCACATTGTACCACACTCACGTGCACACTGTCTCCTAATGTGTCTGTGCCAAAGATAACTGGAGCTTTGTGCCAACACTTGTGGAGAATAAATAAGGGTGGACCACAGCTACAGTAAAGGGGCTATGGGTTCTTGTTGAAAGAAGAGGAAAGTAATAATGGGAAATAGTAAGAACCAGGAATCACAATCTTGGGCATAAAGACACTTGGGAACCGCAGCCAAGGGGAAACTCATAAATATAGATATGAATCCAAAGAGAGGAAATAAAATAGAAGAGAAACAAGCTTTAAGGAAGAAGATAGAGGCAGAGTAAAAAAAAAGAAAAGAAAAAACGCTCAGCTTACTTGTAAGAAATTGATCTGTATTCTGGGGTCTGGAGTGGGAACAACAGCTGTGGCTGAGAATTTGGAGTCATGAACAGATTTAATTTTGGAGGCCCTCATGCTTCTGTGGACAGATTCCCTCTGAACCTTGCAAAGACAGTGATCACACCTCCTGCAGGCTTGTTCCTCTCAACACCTGGTGCAAGAAGCTTTAGCTTGGGGACCATATTAGGGTTCTCCAGAGAAAATAACTAATAGAAGACAGATAGATAGATGAGACTTATTGCAAGGAATTTCTTCACATGATTGTAGAGATTGAAAAGCCCCAAGATATGCAGAGTGAGTGGGTATAGTGCAGACCCAGGAAAGCCATTGGTGTCAATTCCAGTCCAAAGAGGAGCAGCCTCAGGAAGCAGGAAGAGCCAGTGTTTCAGTTCACGTCTAAAGGTGGGATAAGACTGATGTCCTGGCTCAAGGCAGTCAAGCAGTCAGGGGCAGCCTTTTGTTCCATTCAGACCCTCAACTGATAGGATGAAGCCCACCCACATCAGGGAGGCCAATCTGCTTTACTCAGTCTACCAATTCAAATGCTGATCTCACCCAGAAATACCCTCAAACACCCTCAAGGATACATCCAGAATGTCTAACCAAATATCTGGGCATCCCAAGGCCCAGTCAAATTGACACGTAAAATGAACCATCACCAGGGCTCTCATCCAACCGACTGCAAATGTACTCACACTACATCTCCAGCTACCAACTGCAGCTCCAGCTACAACCACAGGATTTCACTTGAGAACACTGGCATCATCAACTCCTGCCCAGGAGGAGCTGGTGGGTTTTGTAGAAATTCATCACAAAAGTTAAACAAGGGGATCTGAACACCTCACTAATGTAAATCACACCTCAATAAAAAAAAAGAAGTGTAATGAGGGCAATGCTGTTGCCACACTGGCTACAGTGAGACCTCGTACTTCTACAACTGTTAGAAAAACTGCAGGCCCTGGATGGATGCCCAGCTGGAGAGTCTAGAGCCCCAAGCTGAGGAGCAGTATGTCAGGGAGGTGGGATCCCCGAGACCACCCCCAGGTTTTGATCATTCACTAGAATGACTCATAGGATTCAGCATGTAGTTGTACTCACAGCTAGAATTTATGACAGTGAAATTTATTATAAGAAACAAAGCAACATGAGTGAAGGGAAAAAGCATGTGGGGTGAATTCCAGAGGAAACGAGGAGCAGGCTTCCGAGAGTGCCCTCCCAGGGGCGTCACAGAGGACGTGCTCAATTCCTCTGGATCCAGTTGTGACAACAAGTATGAAGTGTTGGCTTCCAGGGAAGCTCTTTAGAGACTTAGCACCCAAGGGTTTTATTGGTGACTGTTCATGTTGGTATCCTCTGCCACCACATACCAAAATTCTAGACTCCCAGAAGGAAAACAAGTGTAGGGGAGGAAGAAATTGTCCTCTCTCCTTCTAGGTTCTTCTGGCTGGTCTAAGAGTTAAATTAGATATGAAACAGATTAACAGGAGAAAATCAAACAGAAGTTTAACAATATGTGTACATGACAGAGACCCAGAAAAGCTGAGTAACTCACCAACATGGCCATAGCCCTCACCTTAACTACCGTCTTCAGCTAAACACAAAAGAGGTTGTTGGGGGGTAGTGGTTTGGGACTTCAAAGGGAGAGGAAGGCAATTCACACTGTGATGGAAAACAAATGTTTGGTAAATAAATATTTGCTGAGTCATGCAGAGACAATGGGACACAGAGTGGACTCTGATCTGTAGGCCCTGCTTAGTTTCCCCCAGCACATTTAGCCCACATTCTTTGCAGATGGGCCTCTTCTGCAGAATACAGCTTCTATCTAAATTCTTTTAGGCAGTTAGGGGGAAGGTCAAAGTTTCTTCCTGAGTCTTTTGGGCCTTGTTTGTTTTCAGCTCGAAATAATCTGAATGCCAAAGAGATATTTTGGGGTGGCAAGTTTTGCTCCCCTACACAAGTGTGCAGCATAACCTACATCACTTGTACAAACAGTTTAGGCACAGTGAGAGAATCAGTTAGGGAATGATGGGAACCTCCCCAAATCCAAGTTCTCAGGCACCAGCCAAGGGTCAACCTTGTCAGCAGGCCTCTCTAAGGGAAGCATTCCCAAGCCTACTATTTAACCTTTATTTCTGCACAAGCAGCAAAGACTTCCCACACCCAACCACTGGGTGCATGATGAAAATGAGGATGGAGAAAAGGCAGCCACTTCAGAAAGGATGTAGGGAAAATGAAACTCAGCCACAGAAGGCTGCACTAAGCACCGGACTTTCTTCTGCCACAATATAAGGAGTTTGGAGACAGGCTGCCGCCAGCGCAGAACTTTGTGGAGGGTCAGAGTGTGGCCAGTCATGTCAGTGGTCACATAAGGAAGGTAACAGACCTTACCAACTCTCAGAGAGTGTAGCTGCTTAGCCAGAACATATGGACAAGAGATCACAAGGTCCTCCCTGAGCAACTCGGTACATCCAGAGGTCCTACCCATACTAGTGATCTGTTCCAGCAGAAATGCCAAGTCCTAAAGGTGTGTGTGGACAGCCCACAGTGGGTTGAGCAGAACTGAGCCTCCCAGCACGAGTCAAGGAGACGGACAAAGGTTGCAGGGTTATAGCAAGGACAAGGAACACAGCTACCAAACACCTGCAATTGAATGAACTGATCTTCAGGATGTGACTATTGAATTATTCATTGCACACAAGTCCTAATGATGCTAGAGTAGAATTTGCTGCTACTAGAGCTTCTTTGGTTGCAGTAAAATATTCTTTTTTTTGTCATTCAGAAAATAAAATTTAAAACTCACCTGTAATTCCAGCAACATTTGCAGAAATAGCTTTGCTTTGTTTGGTCATGAGGTTAGAACTGCAAATAAGTATCATATGTTAGCAGAAAACTGCCCTTAAATCCAGATACAAGGACACTGTAGAGCATAGATCTTGGGCAGGAATGAGAGGGTAGGTAATCTCTGGTGCTATGCAACCCCTCTTGCTTTAGGGTTGAGGGTGCGTGTATTTAAAAGGTGATTGTTTTTATTTTTAAAAGCAATTGCCTGAAAATTCTTGCCATCATCTGAGAATAACCTCAGGGACAAAAAGAAAATCTAAATGCAAAAATGCCTTGGATGGAAAAAAAAAAAAAAAAAGCCTTGGATGGCACTGATAGCTCTTTATCTCGGACTGAAGAGCTTTGCTACGCTTATGCCCCAGTGGTCTTTGCATTTTAGCTAAAAGGATGTTCCCTTTAAAGGTGTAAATATCTTTTATAATCAGAAAATTCCTTCAGATACCAACCCAGGGGAAGATTGAAAAGCAAGATGGGTCCATCTGTTAGCTTGATAGCAAAAGCTTGGAGCCTGGGAGGGTATACATAATGTCTCTGAAGAGCATCTTACTCCCTGTCTCTGATTCTGTTATACTGATAATCATCTATTAGCAATTTGCTTTTGAAAAGACTAAAAACTTGAATGTCTGAAGTCAAGGGGAGACACCATCTTTGTTAGGTTAGACAGGAACTAGGGAATTGCCAAGAAGAGATTTCTGCCTCAGTCTATGAATGATAAAGGAGTCTGTCCAGAGATGTAATCATCCAATACATAGTTCTGTGTCCTGTACTCACTCACAGGAAAGATGCTCTCAAAGCTTTTATCATTGCAGGTGTCTTGTGTCTTCCTCCATCTTCCTAATCACTAACAAGTAGTAGAAATAGTTTTACTTGGTATTTACCTTTGGGGGGAAATCTTGGTATGTTAAAATGCACTTCATGATTCTATCTACCATAAATCTGATTGTAAAAACACGAAACACGGAGGAAGGAAACTAGATTGTGTTTCTGCTGAAAAGCAGTGGGTGGGTGCAGAGACATTGATCAAGTTATCTTCATCCTTCAACTAGGCTGGGGGATGACAGTTTTTCCCATCACCCTCTTGGTTCCCAAACCATATTAGGCATCTTCCTGGCTGTCTGTAATTTCTCCCCCGCACCAGTTTTCTGAGTTGCTTCAGAGACAAACCGAAGCGAGCCTAGCATACTCTCACATTCTAGAATGACTATGGCCAGAAATCTATTAGATTTCTTGTGGAAAAAGAACTTTCAGGGACAGAGTTAGAATGCAATGTCAGATAGTGTAGTGGTTATCCAAGTGGGCCCCCCTCCGCAATACCCCATGGTCTTTGGATGTGCTCCAAAGGAGACTAAAGGAAAATCAGAATGGTAGAGCTGGCCATTACCCTTACTTTAATCAGAGTCACTCCATCCTTATCTGTATGTGTGTGCACGCATGTATATGTGTATGTGTGTATGTATATGCACATATATATACGTATCCCTCAAATGATTGATTTGAAAAAAAGACTCTTTTGCAAAAAATAATTTTAAAGTTTATAAATCATTTATGGAGACGATGAAGTAGTGGACTGGGAATCAAAAGATTAATTGCCTGCCTCAGGCAGGTAACTTCACCCTGATCAGCTAAATAAAAGGGGTCGCCTTTCTGGTGTCCAAGGTTCCCTCTAGCTCTGGAAGTTTATAACGCTTTGATGGAGGAGGGAGCAGTCAGAGGGAAGGACTCAAACTGTCATGAGTGTAGAGAACTCTCCCCAGAAATCAGAGCAGCCATGAACACCTTCAGAAAAAGTGAACTGCGTTTTCCTATAGTATATCAAATGTAATACTTGGCAAAATGCCACTCCAAGCCATGTCTGAGTTGCCAATTTCTGAGACAGCTGCTGGGCTAGGGGAAACAGTAGTCCAAGCCTTGCATTAAATGTAATGGCTTCTCCTCCCTGGAGACTTACCTTCATTTCCATGCCCCTCCCCGCATTGTTGTGCCCAGCACCAGTACACCTGTGAGCAAGAAAATCCCACATCACCCTGGAACATTCAGAGGGACTATGCACGGAGATTAGAGATTGACTGGCAGCCAACCCTCTAGAAAGGGTCAGCCTATCAGCAAATCATGAATGGGGCCGCAGTATCTTCAGCCCATTTAGCCTCACTTTCTGGAACTTCTCTCTCTTGAACTCTTCAAGCACCAAGCATCAATCTGACCACTGCGTGATGCTATGCTAGAAGCCAAGTTTGCAGAGGTGAGTAAATCATGGTCCCCACTTTGAGGAGCCCCTGGTCTATAGGTACTCATGTACAGTGCTGAGAACTCTGATAGGTGAGGGCAGGGATGTCTTGGGCATCACTCTCTACCCAGTGTCTAGCAAAATACCTGATACTCAATAAATAGTAAGTAAATAGTAGGTACTCAATAAAGTTTTGTAGAATGAATAAATGAACCTAAAAGAATGTAGAAGGGAGAGTAATTAATTTTGACTGGTTGTAGGTGGACGAGAAAGCACCTGGAACTATATTACTTATTCATTGAAAGACTCTGATAAGGTATGAAATGCCTGATGAGACTTGTTGCTATTCTCTCTAAGTAGATATTCATCTTTTCAGGATGCAGGTGGGAAACTTTAAGCCAAAGGAATAAATATCTAATGGTAAAAAATACAGATACAACTGAGTGGGGTTTCTGAATGTTGGTTTGTTTAGTTTTTAGGGTAGACAACGGAACACCAAAATGTTTAGCCCAGGTTCTAATATTTACCCCATGGATATACCCTTTTTTTGCATTGTCTCCAGCCCAGCCTTCCAGGAATATGTACCCACGGTAATAAATGATTTATAACTTAATAGCCCCACACACTCATTTATTGAGAGGTGCTAAAACACCAGAAGCTCAAAAATATGATTAATCAATTTCAATTTACTCAAACCTTCCTCTCCAAGTATAATTAAGGGTGTTGGGATTAGGATTGCCAGATAAAATAGTGGATATCCAGTTAAATAATAATTTCAAACAGTGAATACTCTTTTGTACAAGTATGTCCTAAATATTGCATACGACATACATAACCTCACAAAACAGCTAGGTATGTCAACCTTAGTTGGAGGGAGAATAATTAAAAATGTGGAGAGCTGTGTCCTTAATTAAAGTTACCATCGGGCTTCCCTGGTGGCACAGTGGTTGAGAGTCTGCCTGCTAATGCAGGGGACACGGGTTCGAGCCCTGGTCTGGGAGGATCCCACATGCCAAGGAGCGACTAGGCCCGTGAGCCACAACTACTGAGCCTGTGCGTCTGGAGCCTGTGCTCCGCAACAAGAGAGGCCGCCATAGTGAGAGGCCCGCGCACCACGATGAAGAGTGGCCCCCGCCTGCCACAACTAGAGAAAGCCCTCGCATAGAAAAGAAGATGCAACACAGCAAAAATAAATTAATTAATTAATAAACTCCTACCCCTAACATCTTCTTTAAAAAAAAAAAAAGTTACCATTAATGCCAAAGCTCATATGTAAATTTTCCCACACATTCCCATATAGTCCCATATCCTTGGAATTTCATTAGTCCTACAAACATTTTCCCTTTTGGGGATACTCTTGTGAAATCCTTGACCAAAATGGAGTGAGTCCAGATAGAAGGTTCTAAGAGGGAAAGCTCAGTAGAGTTTGGCTGATAAAAACAGTCTGTTCAGGACTTCCCTGGTGGTACAGTGGTTAAGAATCCATCTGCCAATGAAGGGGACACGGGTTCGATCCCTGATCCAGGAAGATCCTACATGCCACAGGGCAACTAAGTCTGTGTGTCACAACTACTGAAGTCCGCGTGCCTAGAGCCCGTGCTCCACAACAAGAGAAGCCACAGCAATGAGAAGTCCGCGCACTGCAACGAAGAGTAGCCCCTGGTCGGCACAACTAGAGAAAGCCTGCACACAGCAACGAAGACCCAATGCAGCCAAAAATAAATAAATAAACAAATTTATTTAAAAATAAAAAAAGCCTGTTCTCATGGCCTGGCTCAGTCTTTTGTAACCTAATCATTAAAGTGACACCCCATCACTTTTGCCATAATCTCTTTGTTATCAACAAGTAACTAGGGCTTCCCTGGTGGTGCAGTGGTTGAGAATCTTCCTGCCAATGCAGGGGACACGGGTTTGAGCCATGGTCTGGGAAGATCCCACATGCCAAGGAGCAACCAAGCCCGTGAGCCACAACTACTGAGCCTGCGCGTCTGGAGCCTGTGCACACAAGAGAGGCCGCGACAGTGAGAGGCCCGCGCACCGCGATGAAGAGTGGCCCCCACTTGCCGCAACTAGAGAAGGCCCTCGCACAGAAACGAAGACCCAACACAGCCAAAAATAAAAATAAATTAAAAAAAAAAAAAGATTCCACATCTTCCCCCAATGTTGGCTTTCCTTTAAAACAAAAACAAAAAACAAGTAACTAGGTCCAGACCACACTCAAGGGGAGGAGATTGCACAAGGGTAACCACTGGGGGCCATTTTTGAAAGCCAGCTACCAGACAATACTAGTATAAATCTAGATACAGAGGCTCTTCTTATAAACATATTAGATTCCAAGAGCCTGCTTCTTCAGCCCATTTGTCTTAAAAGATGGAAGGAGTAAAAGAGATGTAAGCTTTCAGTCCTGACATATACTTACACCAATGAGAGCAGGTTATTCCAACATGGGCTTATCCATGAAGTCCTTGCTGAAATAAATTCTGTCAGGCATCCTTCATCAAAATTGGCTGGTTTCAACTCCAGTGAAGATCTGTGGAGGCAAGAAACCTTTTCTGTTCAGCAAATGCTGAAGAGAATTTTTTAGAAGCTGGAGCAACCTCACTTGATCCATTGTCATTCATTTTGATGCCATGATGATTCCACAAGGGCCTGAATCCCTGGGACCATTAGTGGCTTATGACCAAAATTTTATCAGCAACACTTTCCACCATGCTTAGCCTCTAAGCTTTCAAACTGCCAGCCTTCTGTGTGAGTCTTAAAGTAGAAAATATCTTGCAATGCTGCTTATTTCCTGGCCATACAGTCAGAAGTTTGTCCATGTCAACTTCATCATTAGGCTTTTCTGTTCAGTTCTCTTCACTTAGGCACAATATTCCTTGTTTATATGATTCATTCTTTTTTTATCCTCCTGGCAGCCAGCTCTCTTCGCCTTTTTTTTTTTTTTTTAGTGGCACCTCCATTCTCCTGGACAAAGACATGAAAATAATCTTTTCATCTGTGTTTCTTCATTCAATATATTCAGTGGGTCAACTTCTTCAGTTTCTTCTTTTGAGTCATATCTTGGATTTGAACTTGGCTCTCCTTTTTCCAACATCATCTGGGTCTGGATTACTGCCACCTTGTGCCTGTGTGTGTACATGTGGAAGCACACGTGTGTTTTTATGTATGCATGTGCACGTGTGTGTGTGCATACGTGTGTATGTGTGTACACAAACAGTTTTAAGAGGGCAGATCTTAGGTCACTGCTGTATCCCTGCACTTAAAACAGACTCAAATCCAAGTAGGTGGTCAGTTGATATATTTTGAAGTGAAGAGATGGATTAGGGGAAGAGGATGGGTGGTTTAGCTGCTTTGCCCATTGGGGACAGACAGAAATCAGTCTGTCTACCCTCTATTCACCTGACCATCCTTTCTTTATTCATGGTTGCCTGAAATCCCTTGTGAAAAGATTCAGGTTAAAAAAAGGAATTAATTGCAGTTTTAGCTAGAACTCTGTCCTAATAGAAACTGACTTGAACTAGATCAAATAAAAGTGTGAAACTTATTGTAAGGCTGTGGGTTGTTTTCATGGAAATCACAGAGATGTAGCTGGATTTTGGAAGGGGAATGAAGATGATGAGACTCTTTGGTCTCTGGACACTTTTTCCCTTTCTGAATGTCTGATTTTGTCTACTATTTTTTATTAACCCTGAAGAACAGTTTCCTCTCCTTCTTGGACCACAGGAATGCCAGATTATAGCCACAGTACAGCTCCTGAACTTGTATCTCCTCTATTCAAGAGACTAGTCTAGACTGAATTAGAATCTCTCAGTCTCATTTCCAAATTTTCAAAAAAAAAGGGCCAAGCAACTGTGACTTGGGGGCAGGACCATGTTGTAGAAGCTCAGCTTATGGGGGCCCATGGCCTGAGGAGTACTTACGGGGACCTCAGGGAGTTTGCAGACACCATGAAGGGGTCCACAGTTACTATCATGAGCCAGTCCATGGGAACAGGCTTTATATATATATATATAACCATTTGTTTGTTTGTTTGTTTGTTTATTTTTGGCTGCATTGGGCCTTCGTTGCTGTACACAGGCTTTCTCTAGTTGTGCCGAGCGGGGGCTACTCTTTGTTGCGATGTGCGGACTTCTCATTGCCGTGGCTCCTCTTGTTGCAGAGCACAGGCTCTAAGCACGTGGGCTTCAGTAGTTGTGGTGCACGGGCTTAGTTGCCCTGTGGCAAGTGGGATCTTCCTGGATCAGGGATCGAACCCGTGTCCCCTTTATTGGCAGAAGGATTCTTCACCACTGTGCCACCAGGGAAGTCCCAAACAGGCTGTTTTTATTAGCCAAACTGGCTCATCCAGCTGGACTCTCTTTTGCCTTCAGGGTGCACATTTTGATGAAGCAAGCTACCATGTAAGAGAGGCCCGTGTGGCAAGGAACTGAGGGTAGCTTCTTGTTAATGCCAGCAAGGGACTAAAGCCCTCAATCCAACAGCTGCAAGGAACTTAGTTCTGCCAGCAAACATGTTAATAACAATGAAAGTAGATCCTTCCATAATCAAGCCTGCAGATGAGACCACAGCCTTGGCCAACACTTTGATTGCAGCCTTGTAATTCCAGCTAAGCCATACCTGACTCCCACAGTCAGGGAGGCCTCAACTGAATGGCCTCTCACCCATCAACTCTGCTTCTCCAAGAACTATCACTCTCCGTAAGATTTAGACAAAGTCCCACTCCTTCAGGGAGCTTGTCCTAATCTTACCCTTCTCTAACTGACTTGTCTATACTGCTATACTATACTTGTAAGTCTATACTGCTTACAAGTCACTTTGGCCCCTACCTTATACTGCCCTCTCTAGCTAATTGGGACAGCATTTTTCAGGTGGGCTGTGTATTGGCAGGAAGAGACTCCACACACTGACACCCACTGAAAATTTCTGGGTATTTGCTAAAACAAATCTGAAACGTTCAAAGCAAAGTGATCATGCAAAACAAAAACCAATGCAGCATGTCTCAGATGTGCCTCAAATCTCCTAGTGGGGGACCCTCAGCTAACTATGACTTCCTCCACCAAAGCTAGGGTCTTCCCTGACCTGAAAAACTTAATTTTAACTGTATTCAAGTCTTTTTTACTACAGCCCCACATCTCTATTCAGGAAGAATTTACCCAAATAATCTGTGCATGTAATGATTCCATGTGAGAAAATGTTTCTAGATATCAGGCTCTCCTTGATCCTTGAAATAATCTCAGTATCAGTGAGACCCTATCTTCCCTCAGGAGGGACAAAAGTAGTTTCCATGCCAAGAAAGCAAGCTCTTTCAAGCACCCCAGGTAGCTATTGCCCTTTCCTTGGTTATTGGATAATTTATAAGCATAAGGTTTCACCCCCAGTGAGACTGTAAGGGTAGGGGAATGAGAACCAGTGCTCACTGATCACTCATCGTAATCATCAGGACCATCATCATATTAAGCACCACAAATTTGCCTCACATGGACCAAGAACGTGGCATAAACTCAATATTAAAAAAAACATACAACCCAATCCAAAAATGGGCAGAAGACCTAAATAGACATTTCTCCAAAGAAGACATATACAGATGGCCAAGAGGCACATGAAAAGCTGCTCAACATCACTAATTATTAGAGAAATGCAAATCAAAACTACAATGAGGTATCACCTCACACCAGTTAGAATGGGCATCAGCAGAAAATCTACAAACAACAAATGCTGGAGAGGGTGTGGAGAAAGGGAACCCTCTTGCACTGTTGATGGGAATGTAAACTGATACAGCCACTATGGAGAACAGTATGGAGGCTCCTTAAAAAACTAAAAATAGAATTACCATATTACCCAGCAATCTCGTTACTGGGCATATACCCAGAGAAAACCATAATTCAAAAAGACACATGCGCCCCAATGTTTACTGCAGCACTATTTACAATAGCCAGGACATGGAAGCAACCTAAATGTCCATCGACAGACAAACGAATAAAGAAGATGTGGTACATATATACAGTGTAATATTACTCAGCCATAAAAAGGAACAAAATTGGGTCATTTGTAGAGACGTGGATGGATCTAGAGACTGTCATACAGAGTGAAGTAAGTCAGAAAGAGAAAATCAAATATTGTATATTAAAAAAAATTTTTTAAAAATATTGTATATTAACACATATATGTGGAACCTAGAAAAATGGTACAGATGAACCGGTTTGCAGGGCAGAAATAGAGACATAGATGTAGAGAACAAACATATGGACACCAAGGGGGGAAAGAGGTGAGCGGGGTGGGGGGTGATGAATTGGGAGATTGGGATTGACATATATACACTAATATGTATAAAATGGATAACTAATAAGAACCTGCTGTATAAAAAATAAATAAAATAAAATAAACTATTTTCCACTTCAAAAGAAAAAAACAAGGTGGTGGCATATATTATCCTATTTCCTGACAATGCTGTGAGGTAGATATATGACTTCTGCTTTTCCAGGTACAGACACAGGGTCTCAAGGTCAACATCTTACCCAGGTTTGCATATCTCACAAGTTGCATGACCAGACATAGAATCAGCCTTCAAAGCCTGTGATCTTTCCAGTACCCGGTGGGCCTCTCTGTAAATTCCCCATATCCACTCTAATGTGTGAAAGACCATCTCAGTCAAGAAATCCTCCCATCTGTCTAACCGAATTCCTTCAAGCTGCAGCTTCAGGCCCTCCCTGCCTCTTCTGTTTTTGGAGGAACTGGTACCCAGACTTTAATTGCTCTTCCGCTAAGATTGTTAAATCACCCCTTGACCATCTTTTAGGCAGAACCATCCTGTCTTGCCAGGCCTGATTTGGGGGGCCATTAATCATTTCCATTCTCTTGACCCAAACACTTTTGATTCTCTGTAGCCCTCTGATGTACTGTCTCCATTTTGAAAGGTTCTTAAAATTGTCCAGGTTTCAGGGGTGGGGCATGACATTTGGGGGTAGGGAATCTTTCCATTTCTCCAAATAGAATGCCTTGTTCCTGAGGGAAGAGAGATCAGAAGAAAGCTCAGAGGGCTGGGGCCAGGGAAACAACGTAGAGAATGAAAATAGATGAGTTCAAATGAAGATGAATCAGAAACACGGGATTAAATTTCCCTGAGGCCTTCAATCTTACCAGGAAATGTGCTGGATAAAATAGATTTGGATTTGATTTGTCAAATGCAAAATGATTTCTTCCTTTAAAAAACAATTAGGCAGGGCTTCCCTGGTGGCGCAGTGGTTGAGAGTCCACCTGCTGATGTAGGGGACACGGGTTCGTGCCCCGGTCTGGGAAGATCCCACATACCACGGAGTGGCTGGGCCCATGAGCCATGGCCGCTGGGCCTGCACGTCCGGAGCCGGTGCTCCGCAACGGGAGAGGCCACAACAGTGAGAGGCCCGTGTACCACAAAAAAAAAAAGAAAAAAAAAAATTTTGTGTACCACAAAAAAAAAAGAAAAAAAAAAATTAGGCAAGATGCAGTGAGTACCCTTCCAGACCACGCACGGTTGGAATTAAGCACGGTTGGAATTAAGCACCACAAAGCCAGCACTGCCCCTGAGTAGGAGTCAGGCTACACAAGGCTATACAAGGCTGTATGCCTGCCTGTGTCTCCCTGGAGCCAGCAGTTTCCAGCAGGGTGCCTCCCATGTTAATCAGCACAGGAGGCAGCAGGGGTGTGGAAATAAGAGTGCCACACTGGGGACTTCCCTGGTGGCGCAGAGGTTAAGAATCTGCCTGCCAATGCAGGGGACACAGGTTTGAGCCCTGGTCCCAGAAGATCCCACATGCCGCGGAGCAACTAAGTCCCTGTGCCACAACTACTGAGCCTGCGCTCTAGAGCCCACGAGCCACAACTACTGAGCCCGTGCGCCACAACTACTGAAGCCCGCGCGCCTAGAACTCGTGCTCCGCAACAAGAGAAGCCACCTCAATGAGAAGCCCACACACCGCCACGAAGAGTAGCCCCCGCTCACCACAACTAAAGAAAGCCCACGTGCAGCAACAAAGACCCAAGACAGCCAAAAATAATTAATTAATTAATTTTAAAAAAAGAATGCCACGCTGGGAATCAGGAGACCTGGGTTCTAGCCCCGGCTCTTCCAGTAACAAGTGGATGATGCTGGCAAGTCCCTTCACCTCCCTGTGCCTCAATTTCCCCAAATTTAAAACCAAGGGCTTCAGACTAGCTAATCCCAAGCATCTTTTCCTGGTCTCACACTTCATAATTCTCCATTGAATATCAGCAGTTGCCAAAATGGGGTCCACCAAACACTGAATCTACAAGATGCTCAGTGAAAAGACAGCTAAGTGGTCCCCTAGGTTTGGGAAATGCTGTCTATGAATTCCCCTTTAGAGATTCAGAGTGGATATCAGCACATTAAAGATTCTGTGACTACTATATACCAAATAGATAACTTATCAGAACCTGCTGCTTAGCACAGGGAACTCACTCAATACTCTGTAATGGCTTATATGGGAAAAGAAACTAAAAAAAAAAAAAAAAAGAGTGGATATATGTATATGTATAACTAATTCACTTTGCTGTACACCTGAAACTAACAACACTGTAAATCAACTATACTCCACTAAAAATAAAAAAAAAATTCTGTGAAAATCTAATGTAAAAGAAAAAACAAAATATGTTTAACTCAACCCAACAGTTCCCTAATCTTATATCACAGAACTTCTTTAGTTACTACCTATGACCCTATGGAATGTATTTTGGGAAACACTGACATGTAAAAATTCTATACCTCCTCACTCCTTGCCTTCAGGGTTTGATCCTCATGTGTGCCTATCTTACCCAGTCACAGCAGGACTTGGACAGCCCCATGGGGAGCTGGAGGCTCTGAGCACTTGTGTCCTGAAAGGAGCACATTGGTCAGCATGCAGTCAGCCCAGGATAGTCATGTGCTTGCAAACAGAACCAGGGCTAAAATGGCAGGAAAATGAATTCGCTGTGTATGTGTGTTTTAGGTGTCATATAGGTAAGATGCAGGTGCTTCCCTATCTCTGAACATCACCTCACAGGATGGACCCTTCCTCAGGGTCTTGGGTGTTTCTGGACAAACAGAGCTCGGAGGCCATCAGAAGAATGACTTCTATTTTGGAAAAGCCTAAATTCACTGAGGTGGTGCCTTAGTCTGCCAGGGTTGCCATAACAAAATATCACAGACTGGGTGGCTTAAACAACAGAAACTTATTTTCTCACAGTTCTGGAGGCTGGAAGTCGGAGATCAGGGTGCCCTCAGGGCTGGTTTCTGATGAGACCTCACTTCCAGGCTTGCAACCAGCTGCCTTCTCCCTGTGTCCTCACTTGGCCTCTTCTCTGGGCCCACAAATCCCTGGTGTCTCTTTCTCTTCTTATAATAAAGCCATTAATCCCCCACCCTAATGACCTCATTCAACCTTAATTACCTTCTTAAAGGCCCTATCTCCAAATACAGTCACTGATGTGAGAGGGGTGGGGAGTAGGGCTTCAACTTATGAATTTAAGGGTGGGACACAATTCAGTCGATAACAGGGGGATTCCTCTGGATTGTTACTCAGAGGGAGAGAGAAAGGTGAGTTTGGGAGTTTAAGAAACAGAGTCAGAAAAGGAAGCAACAGAAAATGTCCTCCAGGGCTGAGTGGATCAAGTGGTCTGTGGGTGCTCCCTGCCCCTTGCAGGGCTGGGAAGTACTAGGAAATCAAAGGGGATGTCTTGTGACACACCTTGGGAGGCTGTGCCCTGTGTGCCTCCCAGGGGCCAGCTTGGCCTGGAAGATGCAGAGCCCTTCAAGATCCTGTAGACTTGAAGGAAGGTATCAGCTGTGAGTGTGTGGACACAAGGTCCGAGCCACCGCCCAGTACACAAGACCTCAGGGCATTTCCCCACACGCCAGGGACAAGGGAGGGCCCCAGGGATGAGTGAAATGGAACTACCCACCACCCAGAATCATGAAATCTTGCAGCAGGTTCAACTTGTTTCAGAGACATAAAATAGCTATTGCACACACCTGTGTTTGGAGTGGATTTCACACCTGACACTGAGTACCCTTCCAGATCACTCACTGTTGGAATTAAGCACCACAAAGCCAGCACCGCCCCTGAGTAGGAGTCAGGTCTCAAAGGGCAGGTCCAGACCTAGGTGAAAGATTCCCAGCAAGGCTGGACCAGTCAAAACTCGTTATACAGCATTTGTATTAATAAGCAGTAGAGTAGATGCTGACCCCTTTGGGACAACCAGGCCCAGTAACTCACCCTGGCTTAGCCACTCTCTTTGACTTGGTGGAAGGAATATTAGTTTCCTGCTATAAAAAAAAATTATCACAAACTTGATGGCTGAAAACAACAGGAAAATGGGCTTCCCTGGTGGTGCAGTGGTTGGGACTCCGCCTGCCGATGCAGGGGACTCGGGTTCGTGCCCCGGTCTGGGAAGATCCCACGTGCCGCGGAGTGGCTGGGCCTGTGGGCCATGGCCGCTGAGCCTGCGCATCCGGAGCCTGTGCTCCGCAACGGGAGAGGCCACAACAGTGAGAGGCCCGCGTACCGCAAAAAAACAAAACAAAACAGGAATTCTTTCACAATTCTGGAGGCCAGAACTCCAAGAGCAAGGGTCACCTGATTTTGTTGACCTTCCCTCCAGAGGCTCCAGGGGAGAATCTGTTCTCTCTTCCAGCTCCTGGTGGCTGCAGGCGTTCCTTGGCTTGAGACCACATCACTCCATCACGGCCTCCATCCTCACATCACCTTCTCTTCTTCTGCGTGTGTCTCAAAATTCCCTCTGCCTCTCTCTTATAAGGATATATGTGATTGCATTGAGGGCCCACTGGATAGTCCAGGATAAATGCCCCTCTCAAGATCCTTAACTCAATCGCAGTGTCTGCAAAATGAGGTCCATTTACAAGTTCCAGAGATTTGACACAGATACCTCTTGAAAGGTAATTTTCAGCCTACTACAGGAGGGTCAAGATCTTGAGAAGCTTAGCCAAGTGTGACCCCTCCCGCAGCAGCCAGGCCCACCACCATAGCTCCTGGGACAAGGCCTGGCACACAGTGTGGTGGGCTCTTAAGATTTGCTGAATACCCAAAGCAATCTATAGATTCAATGCAATCCCTATCAAACTACCACTGGCATTTTTCACAGAACTAGAACAAAAAATTTCACAATTTGTATGGAAACACAAAAGACCCCGAATAGCCAAAGCAATCTTGAGAACGAAAGAAGGAACTGGAGGAATCAGGCTCCCTGACTTCAGACTATACTACAAAGCTACAGTTATCAAGACGGTATGGTACTGGCACAAAAACAGAAAGATAGATCAATGGAACAGGATAGAAAGCCCAGAGATAAACCCATGCACATATGGACACCTTATCTTTGATAAAGGTGGCAGTAATGTACAATGGAGAAAGGACAGCCTCTTCAATAAGTGGTGCTGGGAAAACTGGACAGGTACATGTAAAAGTATGAGATTAGATCACTCCCTAACACCATACACAAAAATAAGCTCAAAATGGATTAAAGACCTAAATGTAAGGCCAGAAACTATCAAACTCTTAGAGGAAAACATAGGCAGAACACTCTATGACATAAATCACAGCAAGATCCTTTCTGACCCACCTCCTAGAGTAATGGAAATAAAAACAAAAATAAACAAATGGGACCTAATGAAACTTCAAAGCTTTTGCACAGCAAAGGAAACCATAAACAGGACCAAAAGACAACCCTCAGAATGGGAGAAAATATTTGCAAATGAAGCAACCGACAAAGGATTAATCTCCAAAATTTACAAGCAGCTCATGCAGCTCAATAACAAGAAAACAAACAACCCAATCCAAAAATGGGCAGAAGACCTAAATAGACATTTCTCCAAAGAAGATATACAGACTGCCAACAAACACATGAAAGAATGCTCAACATCATTAATCATTAGAGAAATGCAAATCAAAACTACAATGAGATATCATCTCACACCAGTCAGAATGGCCATCATCAAAAAATCTAGAAACAATAAATGCTGGAGAGGGTGTGGAGAAAAGGGAACACTCTTGCACTGCTGGTGGGAATGTGAATTGGTTCAGCCACTATGGAGAACAGTATGGAGGTTCCTTAAAAAACTACAAATAGAACTACCATATGACCCAGCAATCCCACTACTGGGCATATACCCTGAGAAAACCAAAATTCAAAAAGAGTCATGTACCAAAATGTTCATTGCAGCTCTATTTACAATAGCCCGGAGATGGAAACAACCTAAGTGCCCGTCATTGGATGAATGGATAAAGAAGATGTGGCACATATATACAATGGAATATTACTCAGCCATAAAAAGAAACGAAATTGAGCTATTTGTAATGAGGTGGATAGACCTAGAGTCTGTCATACAGAGTGAAGTAAGTCAGAAAGAAAAAGACAAATACCGTATGCTAACACATATATATGGAATTTAAGAAAAAAAATGTCATGAAGAACCTAGGGGTAAAGCAGGAATAAAGACGCAGACCTCCTAGAGAAGGGACTTGAGGTTATGGGGAGGGGGAAGGGTGAGCTGTGACAGGGCGAGAGAGAGTCATGGGCATATACACACTAACAAACGTAGTAAGGTAGATAGCTAGTGGGAAGCAGCCGCATGGCACAGGGATATTGGCTTGGTGCTTTGTGACAGCCTGGAGGGGTGGGATAGGGAGGGTGGGAGGGAGGGAGACGCAACAGGGAAGACATATGGGAACATATGTTTATGTATGACTGATTCACTTTGTTATAAAGCAGAAACTAACACACCATTGTAAAACAATTATACCCCAATAAAGATGTTAAAAAAAAAAAAAAAAGTCCTAGGAGAAACCTAAAAAAAAAAAAAAAAAGATTTGCTGAATGAAGAGTTTGTTGATAAAAGCCAATATGACGAGAAATAAAGCCATGGGCGAGGGTCACCCTGGAAAGGACTTATCTGTGGACTCTAGATTTTAATCGACTAGTTAAACCTACTCACAAACACAAAAGTTGGGAGGGGGGCATGCACGGAAAAGTCCCCACATAGAACTTCCAGCCTTTTAAATTGCAAAGTGGGGAGAGTAAAAGAAAACGCCATCTACTTTCATAATCATTTCATAAAAGAAAGAACATTTTAACAACAAAAGGAAGGTCATTGCCTCGAATAAAAGACAGTCCTTGAAATTAAATAAACCTAGCCTCATTAAAAATTCACTCCCAGTTCTTTTTTTTCTTTCTCAGTTTGCCACAGACAAATGAAAATTCCATCATAGACCCATTCCATTTGCAAATGGGCATCTGGAAGCAACTACAGAGAAAAAATGTTAGAAGGGAAAAAGTTAAACCCAAGCAGGATCCTGTGGGGCTCCTGTGCACAAAAGCCTTTCCGTGTCCCCTGTTTCTTGCTTGTAGGAAATAGACTTCATTCAGCCTCCATGACCTTCCCTGAGTTCCAAAGGGCAGGTTCAAACAGTTGCTAATCAGGGAAGGGAGGGGATGTGGAGACAAGGGAGGAGCAGTCCAGAAACAATAGTGCAGTCTTGGGGCAGGGTCCTGGTTCCCCCTCCAGGGATACACATAACAATATCTTTGAGCTGTTTTGCTGCTACTGAAACCCTCACCAGATGGAAGAAGTTAACCGCATACTTCCCACAAGCCCGCAAACCTCAGACCCTTTGGAACCAGAAGGTTGGTGATGCTGACTCCCATTTACCTCACCACCAACCAATCAGAAGAATGTCCACGAGCTAATCACGCCCTCTTTGAGCCATTACTATCAAACTCCTCACTACCCCCTCCAGGTCGGGACACACAGTTTTGAGGGCATTAAGCCCCCTGTGGTCCCCTTTGCCTGGCAAAACAATAAAGCTATTCTTTTCTACTTCACCCAAAACTCTGTCTCCGAGGTTCAATTCAGTACCGATGTACAGAGGCCGAGTTTCAGCTACAAAGCTACTCAATTCTAAGAATGAAGGAATGAGCATTTGTTGTTCAGGGAGCCTTCCCTCCCCACAATGTCCCAAACTGGCCATCAGAACTCCAGGCCATCAGCCTAACTGTGCCCTTTCCCTGACATGAAGCAGACGCGTGCATCCTTCAAGAGCTTCTCCCTCACCAGGGGCCACCCCAGGGTTATGCCAACAGCATCTGCTTCCTAAGGACCTAATGTGTTCTCTTCCCCATCACTAGGCCCAGGTGAGGTGAGCTCCAGGTGCTATTGTGGGGGAAGACAGCCAGGGACGGTGCTATTGACCAGGGGGATTTCACTGCTGGGCTCCATGAAGCTTTCAGTACACCTCAAAGAAAGAAGCCACTGCATCCCAAGAGTCAAGCCTGTGAAGTCCCTGGAGCTAGGCAAAAATTCCCCTCTGATACCTGAGAAGAACTTAGGACTCTTGTGTATTGCTGGCTGACCTGGAATTCACACAACTGTCTGGAGGACAAAAAAACCCAAAACACCAAATACCTAAAAACAAGCCAGATGAGGGGCTGAAGGCAGAAGGATATAGTGGGTGCCGTCCAGCAAGTGTAAAGCTTTGGTTATGCTCCCATAGATTGCCTATCTCCACAGCAGTTTAAAAAAAAAAGTTTCGGTTATGCAAGATGAGTAGGTTCTAGAGATCTGCTGTACAACCTGTACCTATAGTTTACTATACTGTATGTATACTTAAAAATTTGTTAAGAGGGTAGGTCTCATGTTATCTGTTCTAACCACAATTTTTTAAAATAAATAAATAAAATAATTTTTTTAAGATAGCTCTTTGACCCAGTAATCCTACTGCCAGGAATTATGAGAAAACATCAGAGATCCATCTGCATTTTAGGTATAAGAATGTTCATTCTAGTTACATGTAATAGGAAAGCATTGGGGAAACTGGAAATACCTACATATTGGAATATCTTGAAGCTAATAAAGGTTACCTTGTACAAAAGAATTCTTAATTACATTTAGAAAACAGTCACAGTAGAATAATAAATTGAGATATTCACTGGTGCTCATTGCCACTCTGAAGAAAAATCAGGAAGAAGAGGAACTATTGTAGCTTGTTCTCCCTACGTATCTTCCTCGCCCACACAGGCCAAGGCTGTGCTGCTCACTGGCGTCAGGGGAGATTGGTGATGCAACGCAGCCTCCCTTCCGGGTTTTTGTTCTAAATTCTAGAGTCACTGGGGCAATCTGCAGGGGAAAGGGAGAAGCTGTTGATAGGGAGAGAAAGAGGTGAGAGGAGAGAGGGCGAGAAAGGTTTGCGGGATCTCTGCCCCTCCTCCCTTTCCCTGTGTCCCATCCCCTGACTGCACCAGAGGCAGATGGTGGCCCCAGAGGCGTGGCAGCAGCCTGCCCCAGGGGGCTCTCCCCCAGTTCCAGCCCCAGCCCTGCCCCGTCTTGACCAAGGTCCCCTTGGCAAACCAAGCACAGAAACTGCAGCAGGCCCACCATCAAGGAACATCTGGCAATGAGCCCACAGTCCAGCACATGCAAAGAACCTGGGACAAGACTCACGATTTCCAGGCCAGTTCTAGGGAGACCCAAGGTACGGACATGGGGAGCCCACCAGTGGGGCAGGGTGGATAGGCAGAAGGAGAAAAGATTTGCCTTAAAGAGCTAATCTGCCTCTTCTTACATGCCTAGATTTATGGAATAAAATCCATATTGACTATAGTTGCAAAGTGAAAAAAACAAGTCATAAAATGGTGTGACCTGCATCATCCCATGAGGAAGGTGATGCCATTTTCCCCATTTCACAGATCAGGAAACTGAGGCACAAGGAAATCAAGCAGCTCCCTGAAGGCCATGCAACTACCAAGTGTCAGAACCAGGTTTTGAACCCAGGTTGTCCAACTCTAAAGTGCCCCTCACCGTCCACAGCTCGCACAGCCCATGTCACACCCGTGTGAGTGCACCCTGCAGAAACATATGGACTAAAAGGGTCTTAGTCTAACCTTGGTAGTAATTTTTCTCTGTTCTTGTCCATATTTTCTGTAATAAACATGCCTTTCTTTCATAATTAGAGAAAATTAAGTTATATTTAAAACAGGCGATGAAAAGGGCCTCTGTGTTCCCTGAGATCCCAGGAAGTACCCAAAACTCAGAACAGCCCCAAGGGAGGGCAAGTCCTCCCGCAGCACGCCCCATCCCCAACCCCTGCAGGCTCAGGACCCTGCTCCTTGCCCAGCAGGACTGGGTCTAGCTGCCTCTTTGGGGCCCAGGGGAGAAAGCCACAAAGACACAGAGGTCAGCTGAGTTGCCTTCTCCCCTCCCATTTAGAGAGTCCAAAAGGGACCCCAAAGGGCAGCTCCACTGCACCCTGACTCTGCTTCCCCCTACTCGCCAGACCCCATGCCCTGAATCCACTCGCACACTAGGTGGGCGGGCTCCTGGGGCCTGTCAGGCTGCAGAAGGCTTGGCTGTGCAGGAGCTGCCCTCCCAGACTCAGGGCTGGGGGGCAGCCCAGCTCTGGCCTTGACGTCGGATCCCACCAATGAGACCAGGACTGGTAAGGGAGGCTCAGATTCCACTGAGTGGGGATGGCTTACTAAAAGCCCCAGTGAGAGGGGAGGGCAGAAATTCCTCTGATGGTCAGAAATAGGTGTGGGCAGAACCCAGCAATTTTCACCCATCCCTGAGAACCAGGTCAGCCTCAGGGCAGAGACACTTTAGGAGCCCTTTGGCCACCCATCCCATTCAGCCTCTGACAGCTCTGTCCTCTTGTAGCATCCACAGTGGGCTTTTCTTGTTTGTCCTATCTTATCCCATCTGGGATAGCTTTCTAACTTGTTCCAGGAGGTTCTCTCTTCTCCTCCTGATGTGTAGTCTGTCTTATTTTTATTTTTATTATTTTTTTTGCGGTATGCGGGCCTCTCACTGCCGTGGCCTCTCCCGCCGCAGAGCACAGGCTCCGGACGCGCAGGCTCAGCAGCCATGGCCCACGGGCCCAGCCACTCCACGGCATGCGGGATCCTCCCAGAACGGGGCACGAACCCATACCCCCTGCACCGGCAGGTGGACTCTCAACCACTGCACCACCAGGGAAGCCCATGTAGTCTGTCTTGAGCACTCCACTTCAGGAGTTCCAGGAGCACAGAAAGCCTTTTCCTGCCTCAGGGCCTTTGCACTTGCTGTACCTTCTGCCTGGAGCACTCACCTTAGGACAGGCTGGATCTTCAGGTCTCAGCTTGGAGTCATCGCCTCCAGAGCCCCCTGAGCTCCCTAAGTTGGGATCCAGGTCCTCAGCACAGCATCCTCAGGCCAAAGGTCACCAACTCAAAAAGATGAAACTGGTCCAGTGCAGGTGGATGAATGGCTATGGCACTGGGCTTCTGGGCTGGACGAAGATGGGGAATAATGGGGATGGTAGCAGACCGGAGAGTGGATACCTTGTCCAAAAGGGGCAGCCAGCACACAGCCTCAGTCGGGGGTGCTGCCTTGCAGAAATGTAGGCTGTGCTGCTGAATTTCTAGTTTTCCAAGAAGATTCAGAAACCTGTATTTCCATGGGAACTCTTTAGATTGTTTCTGTCCGTTTCACGCGCTGCCGCAGGCACCAGCAGGTTCTCCTCTGAGTCCCTGGGGTTGAGCTCCACCACTGCAGCCCGAGCTTTCCCCGGGGCTCAGGCCCCTTGCCAATCTCCTGGTTCCTCACCTCTTCTGGCCACTGTCCTCAGCTCCATGCCCCACCCCCAGGGTATACCTGGTGTCCTGCTCTGGCGTCGCTGACCCTACTGCCCAGAGGGCAAAGCTGGTGACCTCACCTCTGACCCAACTGAAGGAAAGGGCCCTACAGGGTTTTTCCAAGGCTGCCAACCCCATATGAGTGCCCAGCAGCGTCGGTGCCAAATCATCGGGGAACACAGACAAATGCCATCCCCACATCTCAAGTTGGTGAGCTGTTTCCTACCACATCCTGCCCTCCCATCCACAATCTGCAAACCAGCATGTGTGCCTCTGTTTCACTAATTGCAGGCAGACGGATGGTGCTAGAACAGTATTCTGGCTCCTGCATACCAGCAAGCAGAAGCCTCAGGAAGGTACTGCCTGGACTCAAGTGGGCCAGGGCAGGGAGCTGACCCCTTCCCAACCCCATGAGCCCTGGGGTCTGTCTCCCTCATAATTTGGAGCAGATCCCAACACTTTTCCCAGCTCTGGAGCTCAGTTCCTAAACTCCCCAGGAAGGGATTTCCAGCTGGAATTAGTTTGTCCATTTCCCAACCTCTTCAGGCCATTCCTCCACTAATCCACAGAGAGACAGCTGAGATTCCAGCTGTGGAGGAGGCAGCGTGACCTTCTCTGGCTGGTCAGTGGAGTAAGGAGATACCCCATCCCCAACGCCAGCTTCCAGGCTGAAATCGATGTGCAAAAGCAGGGGTTCACTCATTAGTTCAAAAACTGCAGCAAACACGCTGGCAGGGTCTGAGCCGTGCCTGGTACCACGTGGGCTGTATTAGCTCATTCAGTCCTCATGGCAGCTGGATGAAGTCAGCCAACACTACTATCTCCTTTTACAAACTAGGAAACTGAGGCACAAAGATTTTAAGTAACTTTCCCAAAGTCATATGGCTAATAAGTGGCAGAATTGGTATTGAACCCCAGCCACTGGAGGCTCCAAAGCCTTAACACTGCCCCGTACTTGCCAAGAATCTACTGGGGCACTTGTAAATGTATGCTTATTCACATGGAAACATGCTCACAACCTATTATTAAGTGAAAAAGAAAGTGGCAAAACAATACATAGAGATCAACCCTTTGGGAGAAATAAATATATATGAACATGCAGTTGCGCAGGCTAGAACGTGAAAAGTCATGTCCCAATGACAAGGTGTTGGAAGATGGTGGGCCAGACAGACCTCAGCTGAGTCCTGGCTACTCCACTCTCTCCTCCAGTGGTGACTTCCAACAAGTCACTTACCCTCTCCAGACCTCAGTTTCCTCATCTATAAATGAAAGGCTGCATCTAACATCATCCGTATATGGATGAAACACAAAAGACCACCCAGTGCATTGTTCCATTTATATGAAATGTCCAGAAAAGGCAAAACTATGGAACCAGCAAATAGATTAGTGGTTGCCTGGGGCTGAGGGTTGGCAATGGGGATTAAGTGTGACCGGGCCTGAGGGATTTTATTGGGGCAATGAAAGTATTCTAAAACTGGACTATGCTGATGGCTGCACAACTCTGCAAATTTACTTAAAAGTCTCTTCATTAAGATGACTCATTAATTAAAATGGGTGGATTTTATGATTTTATATAAATCATACCTCAATAAAGTTCTTAAAAATTATATGAAGTGGCTAGTACACAGCAGACCCTCAGCATATAGAGGTGGTTATTGCCATTATGATTGTTAATAGAATTCTTGACAAGCTTATGAAGTGGTATTTCAAGTGAATTAAAATATTTGTTTCTGCTTATCTGTATTTTTTGTGTTTGTACAATAAATATGTATTTCTTGCGTAATAAAAAGAGAAAGAGAAAAACAGTTCCACTAAAATACCATTGAAAAGAAGGACTCTGTTATCGTGCGGGTGATTTTAATTTTCTTCCTTTGGCTTATTTTCTCTTTGGCAACAGTGAATATGTACTGCTTGGATAAAACAGAGACTGTTGTTTTCATATACAGCTAATTTTATATTCAACCTTGGGCTAGACACTGCGAAGCATACACACAGGAATATGAGAGACTGTTCCCTAGGGTCTTTCCATCTGGAGTGGAGGCAGGGCAGATAAAGGACTGATCTGGAAAGTTGAAGAACAAGGAGACAGTCTGTGCTAAGAAACAAAATGCACACCCCCTGCAGGGCTAGAGGACCCCATGGAGGAGGAACACCTGTGGGCTGAGAGCTGAGCAGCCAGGGAAGACGGCCTGAGAAGACAAAGAGGGAGAATGTCCATTCCCTCCATAAATATTAATTGAGCACCGACTGTATGCCAGACCATGCTAGGAGTGGAGGACACATGGTGACAGGACTGACAAAGTCGCTGCCCCACAATGCCATGCTCCCGGCCACCCCAGCCCGGCTCTGAACACAGCACCAGCCTAGCATCCTGTGCCTGAAGAGGGTAGGGGTGGGGAGTCCCCGCTGTCCAGGCCCTCACCCACAGCTATGGGAGCACAAGAGTAAGAGGAGGCCCGGAATTATGAGATGGCCCGGACTCTCGTGCCAGCACTGCCACTAATTCCCAGGAACAGGTCTCTTCCTTCTCCACAGGTCAGTTTCCCCATCAGTACAAATGAGAGCGTAATGATTATGGGCACAGCTCTGAAGACAGAAACTTGCAGGTCCAAGCCTGGCTCTGTCACTGAACCAGCATCTTTACCTCCACCAGGTGGCTTAGCTTCTCGGAGCTCCAGTTTCCTCCTCTGAACAAACGGGTGACGTGATAGCACCTAACTCGAGAGGGTTTGGGGGGTAGCGAGTATTAAACAAGGTAATGCATAGAAAGGGCGCCAAACGTATACTGGGCAAATGTAAACCACAGCTGCAGCTTGGTTTCTTCCAGCGGCTCGGGGAGATTCGGAATTCCTGGGGCAGCCCAGCCACGAAGATCAGACCTGAGGTAACAAACAGCACCAGCTCAGCAAATGCAAACCGGATAGCCTAGAATGTGGGAGGGAAAGAGGCTGCAAAACCACTTGAAGAAAACAATCGAGGATAGTCCTCCAATTAGCTTCTCCGGCTCCTTACCCACATACTCAGTCCAGCACTGCCACCTGCTGGAGTTTTGCAGGAAAAGACACCTTTCCCACTGGCTGGGTATCTTTAATCCCAGCTGGAAAAGACGGAGTGGGAACACTAGAAATGGGATGGGGCAGCATGCAGCTAACTCCATTGGAAAGTTGTGGGTGGAAGAGATTTGAGCTCTGGAGCTATAAGACTCAAGTCCAAAGCCTGGATTTTCTATTTATCAGCTGTCAGACTTTGGGTAAACTATTTAACCTCCCCACGCCTAAATTTTCTCATCTGTGAAATGGGAATAACAAGGTCTCCTTCTAGGGGGATAATACATGCAAACTACCTGACACGGTGAGAACTCAATAAAGGGTTTTTCCCTCTGGACCTCTCCTCTCACCACACTGCACCTCTAGGGTTTAGAAGGTGAGGTACAGTGCAGGGGTCAAGTTCTGGGATGTACCATCATCCCTGAGTGCTTGTCAAAAATAAAGATGCTGTGCTAATTATTAGAGAAATGCAAATCAAAACTACAGTGAGGTACCACCTCACACCACTCAGAATGGCCATCATTAAAAAGTCTACAAATAACAAATGCTGGAGAGGGTGTGAGAAAAAGGAACCCTGCCACACTGTCGGTGGGAATGTAAGTTGGTGCAGTCACTGTAGAAAACAGTGTGGAGGTTCCTCAGAAAACTAAAAATAGAACTACCATATGATCCAGCAATCCCACTCCTGAGCATATATCCAGACAAAGCTATAATTCAAAAAGATACGTGCACCCCTATGTTCATAACAGCACTATTCACAATAGTCAAGACATGGAAAAAACCTAAATGTCCATCAACAGATGAATGGATAAAGAAGATGTGGCACATATACACAATGGAGTACTTACACTCAGCCATAAAAAAGAATGAAATAATGCCATTTGCCGCAACATGGATGAAACTAGAGATGATCATACTAAGTGAAGTAAGTCAGAAGGAGAAAGACAAATACCATAAGACATCCTTAAATGTGGAATCTAAAATATGATACAAATGAACCTATCTGTGAAAGAGAAACAGAATCACGGACATAGAGAACAGACTGGTGCTTGCCAAGGGGGAGGGGCTTGGGGGAGGGATGGAGTGGGAGGTTGGAGTTAGCAGATATAGGCTTTTATATGGAATGGATAAGCAGCAAGGTCCTACTGTATGGAACAGAGAACTATGTTCAATATCCTATGATAAACCATAATGGAAAAGAATATTTAAAAAAAGAACATATATGTATGTATAACTGAATCACTTTGTTATACAACAGTAATTAACACAACATTGTAAATCGACTCTACTTCAATTTAAAAAAAAAATACAGATGCTCAGGCACCACTGAAGTTGCTCCAGATCTGCTCTCCAGGGATGATGGTCTAGGAGTCTGCATTTTAGCTAAGTCCCATGTGATTCTTTTTTTTTCTTTTTCTTTTTTTTTTTTTTTTTTTGAGGTATGTGGGCCTCTCACTGTTGTGGCCTCTCCCATTGCGGAGCACAGGCTCCGGATGCGCAGGCTCAGAGGCCATGGCTCACGGGCCCAGCCGCTCTGCGGCACATGGGATCTTCCCAGACCGGGGCACAAACCCGTGTCCCCTGCATCGGCAGGCGGACTCTCAACCACTGCGCCACAGGGAAGCCCCCATGTGATTCTTATACTCATACTTTTAGAGTCACCAGCACAGTGCAAAGAACACCAAGGTAGGAGTTCTAGTTCTACCAGAAGGGCATGTCCTTTGGCCTTGCTCAGTTTCTGTGTCCCTGCCCATGAAATGTGGCCAAGAGTCCTGGCCGGTGTGCCTCACAGTGGGGGGGCGGGGAGGATGCACTCTAGAAACTGTTGTGCCAGTGCTAACAGAAGAAGTAGGGGTGGTCAGAACAGCAGGGTATGGAGAGGTGATGGGGGAGAGGAGGAACAGGCACGGCTCCCCAGCCCTTCCTTCCGGGAAGGGCCAGGATGCCCAGGGGCTAGGTGTGCAGGGCAGATGAGCCTGATTCTCAACCCTCACAGAGCTTGTCACCTGCAAGCTATGTAACCCATGCCACGGGGAGGAGACAGAATTCCAGCTTTGGGACCCACAGCAGCCACCCAAATAGGCTGGTCCTTTCTGAGAAGAGGGTGGGAAAAAAGGGAAGAACCCGGGTTATTTCTAGAGCAGCAGCCCCTCCACTCCCCCATGCCCTCCCAGGTCACCTTCCTCTCCCCTCTGGGGTGCTGATCTCCTGGCTGGACTCACAGCCTTCTGGCACCCTGGAGGCAGACGGGGTCTTCATTTTGCAAACAGTAAAATCAAGGCCCACAGAGGAGATGAGCGCCGCTTGCCCAGCATCTCTTAGTAAATCCTTAGCCCAAGGCTCACGAAACCCTCCTAACAATTACAGAGTAGGCAGGGCAAGGATTAGTATTGATATTTCCATCACAAAGAGGAGAAATCCAGATCAGAGATGTAGATATGTAATTTATCCAAGAACCCACAGCAGAGCTGAGCCTCAGACCAGGCTCTCTTCTTACTACCAAGTCACCTGTTTGTATTCCCACTGCAGGTAAGACACTGGGCCAGGTGACCTCCAGGCCTCCTCCAGTTCTACCTTTTATGATCCCAGGGCTATACCCTGTTCCTTCAGGTTTATCTCCCTCTAGTTCTCTCAACAAACCAACAACTCAGGCCTCCTCTCTGTCCTCTGAGCAAACCTCAAAACTTTCCGCTTGTTTTTCTCTATTCCAAACCTCCCTCCACCTCATCCAATCTCATGCCCACTCTTGCATATTTTTGGAAACTCTCCGGTCCTTCAAAGCCCAGCTCAAGTCCCACCTGCTCCAGGAAGCCTCCTCTGATCCCCCTGGTGAGGAATTTTATCAATTTGGTGTGGACCAGGGCAATGGGATCCGAAACGCCAGCCATTCAATTAATGAGCACATGAGCCAGGCCCTGTGCTCGGAAATGCATGTACCTGTATTATACATATTGTGTCCATGTGCATCGTACACTTGTATACACATTCCTTGACTAATCCCCGAAAGCTCTGACAATATGGCCATCTTACAGATGTGGGAACCAAGCCTCAAGTTGCTGACATGACGCACTTGAGGTTATTTGAGAAGCTGTCATCCCACAGAGAAAGGCTCAGGGGGAAATATTAAAACCCGGTGTAAAGAGGGGACAGTGTTACAGGGAAGCAGGTTTCAGAGCAACATAAAAAGAATGTGGAACTAAAACCCCATGAGGACCTGTGGTCACAGGGCCCAGGGTCCAGAAAGGCCTTAGGGTGGTCATTTTCCTTGGGTGACAGCAGCTGGTTAACTAGCACAGGACTTGGACAAGCCTGGTCTCACTCAGTACAATCATCTTTTTAGAAAGACAATCTCTTCATTCTACGTAGAAGGAGTTAAAGGTTGGATAAACAGGTTCACCCTGGCCATAGTGGCCTGGGACTTGAAGCAAGCTGGATTCCAGAACCTGTGTGCTTTCTGATACAGGAGTCCCTTCTTAACCCCGTGGGGTCCATTCCAAGACCCCCCGTGGATGCCTGAAACCACGGATAGTACCGAACCCTGTATATACTGTTTTTTCCTATACATACATACCTATGATAAAGTTTAACTTATAAATTAGGCACAGTAAAAGATTAACAACAATAAATAATAATAAAATACAATTATTATAACAATATACTGTAATAAAAGTTATGTCAATGTGGCCTCGCTCTTTCAAAACATCTTATTGGACAGATTTAGTGACTTTTCCATTTTAGCTAAGCACTTATCATGCACTGTGGTCATAACTTTCGCAATTTGAGGTGCACAGCAAAACTAGCATGAATTTCTTTTTCCTTCTTTACCATTGCACAGATAGAAGATTCATTCTTACCATAGATCTTAGCAACCTCAGCATACAATTTCATCTTTTCTTAATAAGTTGAGAACTTTCCCCTCTTCCCTTAAATGAAGCATTTTACAGCTTCACTTTGGCATATCCGAATTGCTAGCATCACTGCTCCAGCCATTAGTAAGTAAAATAAGGGTGACTTGAACACAAGCACCGTGATACCTCAACAAGTGATCTGATAACGAAGTTGGCTACTGAGTGACTAATGGACTAATAGCTAGACAGAGGGATGGTTCATGTCCTGGGTGGGGCGAAGTGGGACAACACAAGATTTCACCACACTGCTCAGAACAGCGTGCAATTTAAAACCTATGAGTTATTTACTTCTGGAATTTTCCTTCTAATATTTTTGGAGCTCAGTTGACCATGGGTAACGGAAACTGCTGAAAGCGAAACTGAGGATAAGGCGGGACTGCTGTCCACGATTGATATATTATTTACAAAGTTACTCAGAAATATTTACGTAGAAGGCCCCTCTGCTGATGGGCTGGCTCATGGCCACAGTCCTGACCTGCTGCCATCCTGGCTACCCGGACACCCTCCTGATGCTCAGTCGACTCTGACGCTCCAACACACTTGATCCTGTGTAAACGCACTTGTGAACCTTCAGGTCTTCATGAAAATGAGCGAGTTTCTGGAGGGGCTCGCTCCTCAGTAGATTCATGGCCCGGTGCCAGAACAAGTCCCTGGACAAACAGAAAGCACCACAGGGAGAAAAAGACTGGAGAAAGGGTGTGCGTCCATTCACCCAGCAAGGTCTGAGGGTCCCTCTGCTGGTGTGGGGGGTACAGTGAAAACAAGACAAACCTGGCCCCCCGAGTCCCAGACACAGAAGCTTCCTCCTTCTCAAGTTAGCCATGGAAGAGGAGAGCACAGGAGGGTACCTCCTACCCGGGGACCCTGGTGGTCCCACCCTCCTGGAGCCCCTTCTTAGCAGCTACTGTGGGCTCTACCACTCTCCACAGCCAGAGAGGGGGAGGGGTCAAGGTACCTGTCAAGATACCCCAAGAGTCCTGCCCGCTCTTGGCCACAAACTCTACCTCTTGTTGCCCTTCCAGGCCCAGCTCTGAGGGGACCTTCCCTGGGTAACTTCCCAGAATCCCAGCTTCCCCACCCCACCCCCCAGCTGGAAGTGAGCTCTCCCTCCATCCTGTGTCCCTCCCCCTTCCCTGTGTGTCCATCTGATCCACCCAAACAGAGCCCAGGCCAGAAGCAGGCTCTGATCCCCTCAGGGACCTCTCCAGGGTCTTGGAGGTGCTAAAACCATTTTCTAAAAGAGTGAGTGAGTGCATGCGGTCAGGCAAGAACAGAAGGGGCCAGCTGTTCCACAGTCCTGACCCTGTGAAGGAACCTGATTGATGACAGGGAATCCAGGCAGAAGAATGCGAGTAGTTTGGGTTAACCTTGTCTACCTGAGAAGCCACCTGGCAGGCAGCACCACCAAATGCAAACGAAGGGCAGCCAGGTAGGTGTCCACAGGAAGCATTAAAAAACTAGAAACTGTGGTCAGTGGTGACTGGGTTATCCAGTGAGTTCAGGCAGCATTTCTACAAAAAGGGTCCATGGAAGCTTAATTTGAGAGGTGATCTGTAACAACAGAGGTCACGGTCAAATTTGTTTAGTGAATATAGCACATTTCTCCCCTTCTTACAGACCTGCAGTGCCCCCCGCCCCCACCGCAACACACTAAGGCACTGAGCAGTCGTGCTGCAAAGACAGCAGTTTAATCTGGTGCTTCCCACACTGAATTGCCTTTGTCTTTTTTAAAATTTTTTTTTAGTAAAACCTACTTAACATCCCAAGGAACTAGCATTGCATAGGACACACTCAGAAAACAGGAGGGTGCTGGTTATTCAGATATCTGTCTCTCAAGGAGGCAATTTTTGATGGTCTGGAAATGTTTTCTTCCTCTGTTTAAAAAAAAAAAAAATCTGTATTTGACAGGCATTACAGCTTTAAAACAAAAGGACAAAATCCCAGTGGTGGACTGTTAGGTGGCGGCTAGCCAAGTGGGAAGGGGGAGGAATCTGTCATGAAATCTCCTTTGCCCTCTGTCCTTGACTATAGACATGACCTTTTAACAAGTGACTTTTCTGTACCCCCAGTTCCTGTTTTGTAAACAGTCGTGAGGATCAAATGAGTTACTCAGTAACAAGTGCTAGAAGATTCACAGCATCCAAATAACCTTCTATATTATGAATAGCTCTTATTGTCCCAAACATACAAATTCAATGATTTCCTTTTCCACTCACGTGGTAAGTTTGATGGGCTTATAACTTAGCGTAATAGCCCTTTATGTGACATAATTTTGGAGCGATACGCACTAAAGAACAAGAGAGAGAGAAGAGGTACAGTGAACATTTAGAAAAGGAAGGATTCGTGTGTGCCACAAGATGGGCTGTTAGGAAGGCTTCCTGGAGGAGTGGAAAGGTGAATGGGGCATGGCCTGGGCTGAGAGGACAGTCCTGGGAAGGGAAGGATGCCAAGTGAACATGGGCCTGGAGGTGACAATGAGCACAGCGTGGGCCTCGTTAACTCGGCTGTGGACAGGCAGGGAGTCTGCTCCCAGGAAGACTGCTGCTGATGGGAGACCAGCCCACCATGGGAGCCGGTGGCTCTGCTGCATCTGCTAAGGAGTAGAGTCATGCCCAGGTCCTGGAGGTAAGGAGAAATGACAGCTGGTCTGATGAGCAGAACGTAGCCTTTGCTTCTTATGAGCCCCACCCCTCCCCAGAAACCCCTCCAGGGCCCGGTTGGTTGGGAATTGCATCATGGCCAGAGGCAGAAACCCACTGAAGCTCGCTCAAGTGTAAAGGTGGTTGGAGAGAGATTCCGGGGCATCTCACGGAAGGCAAGCAAGGGCAGGGGGGCAGCTGGACCTTGGGAAAAAAACAGAAAAATACCGAGTGCCAGGGGCTCTGTCTTTGTCTCTTTGACTTTTTCTCTTTCATTGTCTCTGTCTCTCTAAGTCAATATCTCTCTCCCTCCCTCCCTCCCTCCCTCCCTCTCTCTCTCTCTCTCTCTCTCTCACACACACACACACACACACACGCACACGCGCACACGCGCACACACACACGCACACATCTCTATTCCAGTCTCTCCCTCTGTGTCTCTCTCTCTGTCTCTCTCCATCTGTATGTGTGTCTCTGTCTGATGTTTATTGCAATCTCTTTCGCCCTCTAAGGGCCCCCCTCTCCCTCTCCCTCTCTCGCATTGCACCGTCTCCCATCTCTGGTCCGTCTCTCTCCGCAGGCCCTCTTTATCTACCTGCTCCTCAGCATGCGTGGCACACAAATTGCCACCCCAGCCCCCAACACTGGACTCTGCTTGGCCTCTGAGCCCCAGGGCTCAATAGCATCTGTGACCCTCAGCAACAACTCTATTTCAAGAGAAAATCTGACTGGCCCAGCTCAGAGTTCAGATGACCACTCCCAGTCCAGTCAGTTTTGGCCAGGGAGAGTCCTGTGATGACACCACGATGGCTTCATCTAAGAAGGAGTCTGGGATGGGCATCGCCCTACAACGCAGCTTTTACAGCAGGACAGAACTGCACAGTAGGAAGGGCACTCACTAGGAGTCATGGGATTGTGTCTCCTATTAGCTCCCATGGAACAGCTGTGTGACCTGGGGCAAGACTCTGCCCTCTCTGGGTCTCAAATACCCCATCTATAAAATGAGGAGTTGGATAAGGTGTTCTGTTAAGAACACTTCTAGCCCCCAAATTCTATGATGTTCTATTTACGAAACAGGCATGGAGACCAGGAAAAAGAGAGAAGAACCTAAGAAGTGACAGAGCAGAATGCTGAGAAAAGAGAAAATCATGTCCTGTCAGAAAGGGTTGGCAGAACTGTGTCCAGGGCAGGTGCTGAGAGTGGGGGGCTGTCATTCCCGGGGCAACAGAGGTGGACCAATGGCTCCTGGAGCTCACAGATGCAGATTCCAGGCCTGTCCCAGATGGTTTAATTCAGCAAGTCACTCCAGGGGACTGTGGTACAGGTGGTCTCAGAACTTCCCTCTAGCATTATTGAGCGGGACTTTTCAAAGGGTTAGAGCTGCCTTAGGAGGAACTGGGCTTCCTAGGAAAGGTAGTGATCCCCCCACCTTTGGGAGTATGCAAGAAAGGCAGGGCTGCTCTGGATGACCTCAACCATCCCTTCTTGCCTCCAGTTTCTCCATTACTCTGAAGTTCAAACGAAATCAAGACTGCAGTGGGAGCTCAAGACTCAAGCGGGGAAAGGTTTCCCCTCTTCCTCAGCTGCTTCTCTGGCCCTCACTCATCTAAACTAGAGGCCATGGACCTTATGTCCAGACAAGGGAAAGGAAGACACCGGGCAAACTGATCCTCCTCTGCCTCTCCCATTACAGCTCCTGGGCTTTCAAAGGCTAGCTTCTGGGTCAGTGGGAGTGCCTCTAAGAAACTCTCTTAGACTGGGACTCACTCATCTTCCAGAAATAAGCAGAATCTGGGTGGGAGGGGGGAGTTCAACCCTAGACTCTGCAAGGAAGCCCCAGATCCTGAAGCCATGAGATTAGAAGAACGGCTCATCTCCCTCCTCTGAGGAGGGTCCCATAGCCTGTGGGCTAATTGGGTTCCAATTAGCACCTGGGGTCCTGTGTGGCTTAGGGAGGACTCATAGGTCTGGAAATTTAATACTTTCTTAGAGGGCTCAAGAATTCACAAAGCACCTTCACACCAACTATCCACTTAATCTTCTCAGGAATCTGGTGTAGTGGTTGGTTGTGTGTCAGATGGGGAAACTGAGGTTGAGAGAGGCTGGGCTGGAAGTGGAGGAGAGGCAAAGCTGGAGGAGAAGCAGGTCTCTGCCTCCCTCTTCCTTCCATGCCCCCACCTCCTCCAGGAAAGCCCTGGCTTGGAGAGGTGGAAGGACGCCCCACCCAGTCAGGGCTGGAGCTGGGACCAGGAGAGGGTGGGCTGTCATGGGAGCAAGTGGATGGAGCAGCGCGCTTATCAAGCAGATGGTCCTGTCTCAGGAGGATGAGAAGAAGTGACCAGCTGGGATGGAATCCTTGGAGAAGGGGGCTGCTAGGGAGCTAGGCAGACAGCAGGCTAGTGGATTTGGGTAGCAGGAGACCTATGTGTGTAGCCTGGAGTGAGGCCCTACTTCTCCCCAGGCCTCAGTGTCCCTGCCTGTCCTTTGGTGGGGCTAGACTCCGTGGCCTCCAGTGTCCCTCCTACTCTGGCACTGGGGCTTCTCCCTCCCTGAATTTCTGCCCAGCCCCTAGCAGCAGAGGGCCAGTGTGACCCAGAGGCCACAGAAATTCTCTGGACTTTCAGGTCAGCTCTGGTTCTGCCCCAGGCACCCCTAATCCCCACAGTGACCAGAAGTTTCCCAGAAGACTCAACATTACCAGATGTCCACAGTGGATGACCACACTGCAAAAGTTGCAGTGATTGGTACTGTCCAGAAGATGGAGCCAAATATCCTGGAAACCTAAGTTTTACTTCCTGGTGAGTTTTTATTTCTAGAGCTACAGTTGCAGAAACTAAACCATAAACACAGTAAGAGAGGTACTCAAGGTACCCCACCTGCTCAGTGGCAGGGCTGGAAACAAAGCCCCTCTCTCCTGCCCCTGGGGCCAGCAAGGATCCTTCTACCCTCCCCTCCTCTCTGCTTATGCCACAGGATTCTGGTCCAGCCAAGTTCATTCCAAGATGCCCTGACATAATTGTAGCTCATTTGTGTTAGGTTGATGGGACTGGGGAGATCCTGAGGGAGAGACAGTGAACCTTTAAGTGGATGGGGTCGGGCTTTCACGTTTCATGTGTGGATAGGCAATATGGTCAAACACAGTCATATGTGAAGCTATCCTCCCCACACCCACCCACCCCACAGCTGTGTTAACTTTGGGCAAGTCTCTTGAGCTCCTTAAACCTGTTTTCTCATCTGTAATTTAGAATGATACTACAGACCTACTGCGTTGTTTGGAGGATGACATTAAAAAATTGAGAACAGCTCTAAGCACTATGCCCGTGGCATAGTAGGGGGAAAAAAGACATCCTGGGGCAGTAAAGACCAGGGGAGGGAACACACAACAGAGAGATATAGATGTTAGTCCAAATTCTGACACTAGCTTCTCAAAGTCTCTGACCTTAAACTATGAATGGCTGCTATCAGATTCTTTCCAGACAGTATGGTAAAGGTGTAAGGAAGGAGAACCTCCACTCCCACCCCTACCACCACCACCACCCCATCACTGAGAGGCTTCACGGGGAGGAAAGAGGAGGAAGAAGCAACCAGAGAAAAATGATGGGGCAGCATCAAACTGTTCCTACTTTAAAACTTTTCCAGGAGCTGCCCAAGGCAGAAGGCAGCTGCATCCATTAATCTGCTTCTACACAGGCTTCAAAGGTAAATTGCCAGAGGAGAAGGAGAATGTTATTTGGGAATGCTGTTCCTTGGACACGGGACTTAGACAAATGACCCTTAGATGCAGCTGGGGCCATTCCCCTGACCAGCCAAGGTGAGGCTGGAGAGGAATCAGGAGCAGAGTTCCTCAGTCTAGGCACAGCGCCAGCATCCTCTAAGCATGCCCTATGAAGCCCACAGCCCCTTTTCCCCAGCCTCTCAGCCCTACTCAGTAATTTGTATGAGGTCTTTGAATCCATGTTTACAGCCATGTGACATTGATCGGTCCATTCACCAAGTGCTGAAGTCACTTTCCAGTTGGCCAACAGCTTCCTTCCTGGGTCCTCTATGCCTGAGCAGAACCAGCCTCCCTCATCCCAGGATATCTGCCTGCCAGGAGCAGCTCAAACCGGGACAGCACAGTCACCCCAGAGAGGCTCCACATGAGCTGTGACCCTGGCAAATCTCATTTCCTAACTGTTCTGACACTGAGAGGGCACAGGAGCCTCACCACCTGCTCAGCCTTCTGCTGCTCCTCACAGGGTGTACGCTTCAGCTTCCCCTTCTCTTTTTTTTTTTTTTTTTGTGGTACGTAGGCTTCTCACTGCTGTGGCCTCTCCCATTGCAGAGCACAGGCTATGGACGCGCAGGCTCAGCGGCCATGGCTCACGGGCCCAGCCGCTCTACAGCATGTGGGATCTTCCCAGACCGGGGCACGAACCCGCGTCCCCTGCATCGGCAGGCGGACTCTCAACCACTGCGCCACCAGGAAAGCCCTGCTCCTTCTCCTTGTCATCATCTCTGCCAAACCCTGGAGAGGGTGGTGAAGAGAAAACATGCTCAGGTGAGAGGCTGGCTTGACGGTGTGACCTGAAATCATCAGGGTCTGTTCCTCCCTTGCCCACCTCTCCCCCTCCCCTCCTCCTTGCATGTGCACAGGTTTTTCAGCTTTCTCAAAGCACTTTCATATTGAATATTCCATTTGAGCCCTACTGCCATTTTCAGAAGGGATTGTGGACCCATTTCACAGAGAAGTTAACTGAGATCTAGAGAAGGTAAGTGGCATCTCTAAAAACATGTAAGGAAATTGGTGCCATGGGTGAACTAGAATCTCGGATTTCTCCCTCCCGGTCCAGGGGTTCTTCCCCGACCAAGTAGAACATGACAGTTGAGGGAAACAGCCCAGCTCCCCCCATCAGCGTTGACTGGTGGCCCTAGTCAAGTGCCTCCCCAGGAATGACCTGTAGCCTCTGCCTTTGGGGGACCCTTTGGGGTCAGCCTTTGGGTCTGTGTGGGCTGTGGGAAGGGATACTAGGCACCTGGTGTATGTAATGACAAGTGAGTGTCCACGGATGATATGTGTGCACGTAGCGCGCCTGAGCTCGGCCATTCACGCTTTAACAACCTACACATGCATGTTCCCCAGCGGCCGTTTCTGCTCATGGCTGCCATGGCCTCTCACCCCAGAGTTGTTGGTCTGGGGCTCCAGATTTCTTGATAGCCATTGTTTTTCTCTAAATCCTAGTCAGACCTCGGCAGCTCTGGGGAGAGTTTCCTGTTGAGATGGCCCCTTCTCCCACCAGCTCCCCGGAAGATCATGCCCAGGATACAGAGAAAAAAATCCCAGGTGAACAGGACAAAATCCATCTTAAGTGAGATTTCTTGCTTTTGTGCACACCAAGCTGAGAACAAATAGACTGACAGCAGCTGGCATCTTCCTGGCATGTACCAGTTTACAGAGGGGGTTTATGGATGTTGTCTTCTATGACGGGCAGCCCTATGAGGTCAGCACTGCTAGCCCATTGGACAGATGAGGAAACAGAGGCCCAGGGAGGTGAGAGGAACTTCCCAAGAACCCACGGAGAGTCAGTGCTCCCACAGAGTTCTCTTTGCCTAAAACCTCAGGTTATCTCCCAACAAAGGAAGGAGGTAGGTCAAGCGGAGAGGTAGGGTGGGGTGTAGAATAAGGACCCTTTGACCCTCCTTCTTTTCCTATTCTCTGTCTCCCCGAGCCAGCCTCCAGCAGCCCAGAAGCCTGGAGGGCTCCCCTCCTCAGACAGAGCCCCACAGGGAGGGGGCCTCTAGACCTGGGAGCACAGGCTCCAGAGACAATGGCCACTAAGGTCCACTCCTCCGTTTTTCATGACTCATCCCCACCCTGCACCCACAAGAGCCACTCTGCTGGATGGCGACTGTGCCCCTTCTCAGACTTGGTCTCGAGATTCTCTCCTGAGAACGCTGACACCTCCCTTCCTGACACCCTCACCAGACAACCTGCCAGAGTAGCAAAGACAAGGCCAGATCAGAGAGCACCGGGCTTTAAAGATGGGATTTCAGACTGCAGAGGACTGGAAAGGATGGTTGTGTAGATGTGAAAACTGAGGCACAAGGGGGCAGGGACTTGCTGAGAATCTGTTGGGGGCTTAGAGGCAGAGCTGGGCTGGAACCCAGGTCGTGGAACTCCCCACGAGTGCACCTGGCTAGGCATGCGCCCCACCTCCACCATCCCCTGAGATCACAGGAACTGATTTTTGCAGCCCCTGAGCTGCCCAAGGTCACCTTTCCTTCTTCCCAGGGAGTCTGCCCTCTGATTTGGGGACACCTCCACCTGGGTTTGGAAGGAGACATCCACCCCAGTGAGAAGGGGAAATGAGTTTCTCAAAGCCCAGCCAGCTTAGAGACCTAGGGGCTCCCTTACAATGCACCTTTGACTCACAAGCTCTTATGGGTGCATATTTCTCAAGTCCCCCTGCCCATAGAAGGCTAGAGGAATTGGAGTTTTTCTGCATGGCTCTAATGGACAGAATTAGGACCCGTGCGTGGAATTTACACAGAGGCAGATTCCAGCTCCACATAAGACAGAACTTTCTATGGTCAGAACTGTTCTAAAATGGAATAGTCTGTCTTCTGAGGTGGTGAGCTCCCCAACACTAGAGGCAACCAACCTGCTAGGGATATTATAGAATAGAGTTCCTCAGAGTGTAGCCCACCTGTATCAGCATGAATTATCTGGGGTTATTCTTAAAGGGGAAAATTCCTGGGACCCACTCAACACCCACTGAATCAGACTCTTGAGTGTGGGCCCAGGAATCTACCTTTTTAACAAGCTCCCAGGTAATTCTGAGGTAGGATTCTGACAACTGAATGTTTGAGAATTCCTGCTCTAGAAGAATACCAGATGGAATTTGCTCCCTTTCACCTCTGAAATTCTATGATTCTATCCTTCTATGAAATACATAACTCCCCTGGTTATTTGTGTTGTATAAGGGACATCCTAAAGACAAATTTATTTTATTTATTTATTTTTTTGTGGTACGCGGGCCTCTCACTGTTGTGGCCTCTCCTGTTGTGGAGCACAGGCTCCGGACGCGCAGGCTCAGCGGCCATGGCTCACGGGCGCAGCTGCTCCGCGGCATGTGGGATCTTCCCAGACCGGGGCACGAACCCGTGTCCCCTGCATCAGCAGGCGGACTCTCAACTACTGTGCCACCAGGGAAGCCCAAGACAAATTATTTTTAAGTTACAAAGTCACAGCTCCATGATGTAAGACAGCAAGCAGAGGAGGTGCATGGGGGCAGGCTAACCACAAAGGCAGCTCTTAATTCCCTGCTCCTCTACCCAGTGCTGACCTGAAGTGACAGCCTAATATTGCAGATCTTTGGCTATCTAAGACTCAATGGTCCCACCCAATTTTATCTCAACGCCTTTGTATCCAAGGCCCAAATTCACTAGTCATAGCAGGAGCCAAGAGAACAGAGGAAATATCCACTTACCAATCCGGAGCTGGAGGGCAAACTGGTCTCTGGGCAGGGCTAACAGATACTTCCTGGAGCTTCTCAAAAGTCTTCACACTTTCTACGCTTCCTCTTTTCAGCCCTGAGGTGAACAAACTCATCCAAACATCCTAAGGCATCACAGTCAGATCGTGACAGATGTTTCCAGCCAAAGCCTGGGGCTCAATCCCACCCCACCTCTTGCCCCCCTTGATCTCCCTTGTCAGTGGCAAGGCACACCCTCCATAAATTGTGGACATATTTTATGCCAGCCTTCACAATTCTCTCCCCTCTGACCCAGGAAATAGTCACTTTTGTGTTTAAAGGTATGTATAAAATGGTAGCAACTACAGTATTATCAAAATAATAGACCTAACAGAATAACCTTAGCTAACACATATACAATACTTATTTGTTTCATTTCCTAAATGCTATTCCTATATTAATTTATTTAATCAGCACAATGAACCACGAACCAGTACTGTGATTATCCCCAGTTTAGAACTTGTACATCCCCTCAGTAATTGAAAAATAATTTGAAACAATCTGAGTGTCTAACAATAGGGGATTTATCAAATAAATTATGGAGTTTCCCTAAAATAGAATATTATGAAGCTATTATAAATAAGGTTAAAAATATTTAATAAGCCACAAATATGCTCGTTTGGTAATATAAAAAGCACAGGAAATAAAACTACATATAACTGAATTTGGGGTGAATGTGCATAGGAAAAAAAAACATACCATGGTTAGGTCCTTGGCAGGGAAATCTTTCTGGAGTGGGCTGGCATTGAGCTAGGGTTTGTGCAGAAAGCTAGTAGGAGCTGGGGCAGGGGTTGTGCTCCTGAAGGAAGCTGCATGAGCTGTTGCCACTCACAATCCCAGGTAAGAGGCCAGAGGGGGAGCTGAACCTGAGAGGCTCAACACTGACTGACAATTTGGAGATCACCATTCACTTCTGATTCTGTTACCACCTGCATGGTGAACATGGCCAAGTCCTATCCTTTCTCTGGGCCTCAGTTTCCCCATTTGTACAAAGGTGGTAATAACACCTTCCCTGACTCTCCCATGAACCAGGAAATGCAAAGCTCAAGTGAGGGCTTAAGTTCAGGGATTCCTAAGGTAAGCTGTGGACAAAGCTGGGCTCTCTCTCCTGACCACTTACTGAGGCCTTACTAAAGACCAGAGACCAGGCTAAAGCACATACAGGGCCAGCTTCACGGGTGTGTAACCAGTACAATCACACAAGGCCTACACTCACAAGGGCCTATGCTTGGGGGTTTAATGCTCTGGGGTTACCATCGTGAAATGCTTAATAATTTTATATTTGAATTCAGCTCTTGTTAACAAAGTTAGATAGACAGTGGAACGTGTGCTGGGGGCTTGGAGCCTCGGCCAACGCATGGCCCAGCTCGCTTTTTCTCGGGGTCGGGCCCCGGGCTCCTGTGAGGGTCTGCGCTAGCCTGCCAAGTATCCTTGTGCCTGAGAGAGCACAACATTCAACAGCAAATAAAAAACTCCATGGCAGGTGGACAGAGAAACCACGGAAGAAGGTGAAAAGCTCATTCTTGCTTTTTGAACAAGGAACCCTGCATTTTCATTTTGCACTGGAGCCCACAAATTAAGTTACCCTGGGCAAATCTAAACATAAGGAATGTGCTCATTTTATTTCATTTCACAGGCAAGGAAGTTGTGGTTAGTTTATGATGCCTAAGGAAACATAGCTGGAAGTAGCTTAGACAGAATTTGAACCCAGGTCAATTTGAGCCCAGAGCCTGTAGTCTAACCACTGCGCTGCAGGCAGTCAGGTGACTGCACTGGTGGGGAGTCCCTCCAGAGCAGTAGCCCCTGATGCCCTCCAACCACAATCAAGGCTGTCACGATTCACACCAGGGGCAGCGTCTTCACCTGGACGGAGAAGGCAGAGCCCACTTGAGGGTTGTGAGAGGATTAGGAAAGCCTTCACACCTCAGAATAATCTTCATCAGCTGAGATAGTCTGGCCTGATCTCATCTGGCTGTATGAGATTCTTCTCTCTCCTGGGGAAGCTGAGTGGGCCCCAGAAAAAACCCACAGGGAGCACATTTTCTGGCTGTCTGGTTCCAGAGCTCACCCTGGCTCTTAAACATCTTGCTGTTCTGCCTCCGCAGGGGAAGTGAGCGGCGTAAGGATTGCAAGCCGAAGTGGATTTTAAATGGCCGCTGACAGCTGATGGGTCCGCCCACTCTAGGTAGCAGTGTTCTCTCACCCCAATTCCATTTGAGCGGCCCCCTTTTTAAGCCATGCCAACCCTGAAGATATAGGAGAACCAAAAACCACCCAAAGGTGGTCTCCTTAAACCCCAAGGAACTTCAAGATGCAGAAGAAAACCCCTCAGCTTGTTTGCGCCATTGTATATTGTCTCTTCTCTCCCATTGGATCTTGGTATCTCTCTTTCACCTTGGCCGACAGCCATCCTGTCCTGATTCCCTTCCTACAGTGTATTAACAGCAGCAGTTGCTTTTCTGGGAGGGCGTAATGTGAACTTGAATGAGCCAGCACACAGATATTTTATCTTCCCATTGCCTGTCTTTTAGGTAATCAAAGGAGACAGGCTATAATATGCATTCAACCATCAGGACTCTTTAGAGACCCTAAGTCTATTGGAGAGAAAGGGCTTATTTTTCACATTCAATTGGGATATAACAGGAAGTCCTAAGGAAGTCTCATCCCTTTGAAGGATGAAAAATCCTGTTACCCTCTCTGTCCCTCAACCTGCCCAGGCTTATCTTCTTCCCTGTAAGGCAAGATTGGCACTTCTTAAATTATGTCTTTACTGCCCCCCGATAAGTTCAGGTCAGAATTAGCTAATTGGCTCAGCATCCACTGGAGGCATGGAGAATCCAGACCCAATGGTCCAATCTCCTCTTTCCACAGCTGAGAACCAAGCAGTAATCAGTGCAGTGGCTATGAAGGCAGGCCGAGGGTGGTGGTGAGTCTGCTCTCCCACCACACACCGTGTGACCTCAGGCTAATGTCTTAACCTCTGCAGGCCATCAGAACAGTTCCAGCTTTGTTAAGCTGTTGTGAAAATAAATGGGATGATGTACTTAAAACCTTCAGCACACTGGCCTGGCACATAGTAACCACTCAGTTAACAGTAGCTATTATCATTAGCAAGATTAATGCATTGAAAGTGTCTCCGTATAAATCCTGTGAGTTAGAGACTAAACCAGCATTAGAACCCAGTTGTCCTGGGTAGGTCCTGTCAAAACCTTTATTTATAAATGGCTTTTATTTAATTATAATGCTTCTTTCACCTGTTTGATGCAGAATTTGGCTTTAATGATGCTGGAAAAAGAATTCCATAAACATCTTTTCCATTGAGCTGGTGGATTTCAGTGAACAACAATGGATTAGAATCACCCAAGAGAGGGCTTCCCTGGTGGCGCAGTGGTTGAGAGTCCGCCTGCCGATGCAGGGGACACGGGTTCGTGCCCCGGCCCGGGAAGATCCCACATACCGCGGAGCGGCTGAGCCCGTGAGCCGTGGCCGCGGAGCCTGCGCGTCCGGAGCTTGTGTTCCGCAATGGGAAAGGCCACAGTAGTGACAGGCCCGCGTAGAGCAAAAAGAATAAAAAAAAAAAAAAAGAAAAAAAAAAAGAATCACCCAAGAAAATTTCTCAAACCCCTTCCACTTTGGAACCTGCTCCCCAAGTACCTGTTTATGAAGAGGAGCCAGACGGAGCTGCACTTGCCACCATTTCTGCTTCCGAACACCTGTGATAGGGACGGTCACCTGAAAGAGAGGCCCCTTAGGCCTTTGTTAAACCCAGGAAGTGGGCAACATTTCTTGACTCTTCGGCTCCCTTGGCCCAAAGCCCTCCTCCTTGCTTTTTTTAATTTTTAACTTAAATAGGTATTGAGATAATTATAGATTCACATGCAATTATAAGAAACAGAGATTCTGTGTTCCCTTTACCCGTTTCCCCCAATGGTAACGTCTTACAAAACTAAAATAAAATTTCACAAGGATATTGACATTGATACAATCCACCTGTCATTCAGTCCTCAGTTTTCCTTGTACTCATTGTGTGTGTGTGTGTGTGTGTGTGTGTGTGTGTGTGTGTGTGTGTATGAGTGCATTTAGTTCTATACACTTTATCACATGAGTAGGTCTTTGTGGCCACCAGCGCAGCCAAATTACTCCATCACCACAAGGATGATGTGCTGTTCTTTTAAAACCACACCTACCAGACTTCCCTGGTGGTGCAGTGGTTAAGAATACGCCTGCCAATGCAGGGGACACAGGTTGGATCCCACATGCAGTGGAGCAACTAAGCCCATGTGCCACACTACTGAACCTGTGCCCTAGAGCCCTCGAGCCACAACTAATGAGCCCATGTGCCACAACTACTGAGTCCATGTGCCACAACCCGCATGCCTAGAGTCTGTGCTCCGCAACAAGAGAAGCCACTGCAATGAGAAGCCTGCACACTGCAATGAAGAGTAGCCCCGGCTCGCCACACCGAGAGAAAGCCTGCATGCAGCAAAGAAGACCCAATGCAGCCAAAAATAATTTTAAAATAATAATAATAAAAGCTTAAAAAAAAACCCACACCTACCTAGCTACCTCCTCTCCCATCCCCACTCCTAACCCCTGGCAACTATTCATCTGTTCTCCATTTCTGTAATTTTGTCATTTCCATGTTATATAAATGGAATTATATACCTTATGCAGTTTTGGGGGATTGGATTTTTTCACTCAGCATGATTCCTTTGAGATTCATCCAAGTTTTTACATGTATCAACAGTTTGTTCCTTTTAATTGCTGAGTAGTAACCCATGGTGTGGATGCATTCACCCACTGAAGGACATCTTCGTAGTTTCCAGTTTGGGGATGTTACAAATAAAGATGCTGTGAACATTCATATACTCCTCTTTCCTCTTTGATCACTAATTGATGTAGATTCACCAAGATCTTTGTTCCTCCTGCTGCAAACATGACTTGTCACTACACCATCCTTTCTATGCCAACTCCTAGTAGCTTTGGATAATCTGCCCAGATGCTCCCCTACAGACACATCACTAGACAGGCGCCTTCAAGCCTTTCTCCTAAAAAATAAAATAGAACAAATGTGAGTTTGGGAGCCAGACAACGTGAGCTCACACTGCAGGGGCTCTGCCTTTTACAGTGGTGAAGTCTCATGCGAGTTACTTAACTCTGAATCTGTTTCATAATCATAATAAAACAGCTGATAGTTAAGGTTTCTTTATCAACAACCTGTGGTGGCAGTGTAATGTAATGGTTAAAAACAGGAAGTCTGGTACCAAGCTGCCTGGGTTTGAATCCTGACTCTACCACTTGTTGGGTATGTGACCTCGGGCAAGTTATTTGTGACCTTCCTGTGCCTCAGGTTTTCCATCTGTAGATAGGCATACTAATAGTTCCTATCTCGTGAGGATTAAATGAATACACACAAAATGTTCAGAACAGCACCTGGCACACAGTATTTACTAAGCATTAGTTCCCACTGCTATGTGGCAGGCACTATTCTAAGCACTTTACACAGATTATTTTACTTAATCCTATCAATGACTTTATAATATACGAGTGCTATTATGAGATCAATTTTACAGATTACCAAACTACAATTTAAGGGATTAAGTCACTTGCTCATGATCACAGGTCTGGAAAATGAGGGAAGTCAGATTCAATTTTGAGTCTGTCTTTGCTTCTCACTTCTACACCATCCTGCAGGCCCATGAACTGGGGAAGGCAGTGCCCTGCCTGGCAGAGCAGTTATGAGGATTTACAAAGTTATGTGTCTTCCGTGGTGCCTGGTAGTCAGTGGGCTCCACATGTGTTAGTGTCCTCTTGTAACTATTGGTAGCTGATGAACAACAGATCGTTCTATAGTTCTATACAGAGCAGAAATTGGCCTCTCAAGACACAAAGCACCAAAACAGAAGTAGCAATTTGAGGGTTTTGAGGATGCATCTGCAAACATTTGCAATGTGACCTGCCCAACAATCACAATCAGATTTGGGACGAGTCCATCCAGCTCAGCCACAATCCATTACAAGAGAGCAGCTGCCTCACTTCCTTTCTCGGAGGGCTTTGCAGCTACCATACATAGATTGCTCAGACAGTGGCACCCACATGAGCTCCTACAGGACAGAGGCCACACATTCTGCAGTCTTCCCCCATCCCTTAACCCAGTGTCTGGCATAACCTCTCAGTAAATGTGTGCAGAACCCCAGGGAGGCTCTGGTGCAATGGAGAGACTAGGCCGGGATTCAAAGACCCAGATTCAGGTCTACCCTGAGCTTGCTATCAGCCATGTGACTTTGGGGGTCATTTTTTCCTATGAGGCCTCAATGTCCCCAGCTGTGAAATGAGGGTTTTTCACCTTACATGCTCGAAATCCCTTCCAGCTCCATATCCTCTACTAGCAGCAAAGCACTAAGCAAACTTTCCTCTTTTACTTTTCTTTTTCCCTCCCACTCCCCTCCTTTTTCTTCCTTCTTTCTTTCAGCCAGACAACAAATATTTCCTGCCATGTGCCAGACCCAGTGCCAAAAGCTGGGAACTCAATAGTGAGCAAGACAAATACAGAAAAAAGGTACTTAATATTTGCTGATTTACTGAATGCACTAAATGCCTAAGAATATTCAATTCTTACTTTGAAACTTTTGCTTCGCCATACATGCTAAACATGCAGTTCTCATTACTCTCAATGATATGCTTGGAAGAAGGAAAGGAAGATCAGGTTGTACTAAACACTTAAGAGAAGGCCTTCAGTTCTGACATAAACAGCTACAATTACTATGTAGACAATTCAGGCTTAAAACAGGTTTGGCTGAAATTGCCGAGTCAGTGCACCAGTTACCCAACTGAGACTGGCTGGTAGACACTGTGAAAAACTACTCCCATTCCAACTTTAAAAACATGTTCTAAAATATTAAGCATACTGGTGCATGCACAGTTGTGATGGGGAAAATGACTTCCTCTTTAGAACTGGCTTAAGAGCGTAGCAATGGCACGTGTGCACAGAAGGAAAAAAATGTGGGGCTGACAAGAAGACACAGATGATGATTCAGTGCTATTTGTAGTCTCTGTATCTCTCCCTTACAAGAGTCAGCCAGTCAGAAACTTAGACGTCTAGAAAATTCAACATTCATGCGTGAGGGTGAAGTTGATCAGTCACTGCAGCCTTCCTTTACCTTTAGCCTAAAGGACATTGTTAGTTCAGACAATATTCTGATTTATAAAACAATTTCCCTGAAGAGTTGATTGGGGAAGTGATAGACATGAAGGGACTTTGGGATTTGGCCAGATGATGTAGTGACAAGAAAGGATGTAATAACAAGGGTCACAAGTAAAACAGGGAGGAACGAGTGACTGGTTGGTACGTGAGGAACAGGTTGCGGTTGAAAAGGGACACTAATGGGCGAGTTTTCCAAATTCTCCTCATGTATTAGCCAGAGAACTCGATGACATATTAATTAAGAGGTTTGTTATTTTTAGAACTTCCTCATTTCTCAAATGCTTCATTCTAAATCATTTATGAAAATGAGCTTCACATTGCAAAGACATAATAAGCGATTTCAACCTTTGACATTTATGAAGAAATATCATGCTTACTGAGAGCCCACTGTGGGTACAATTTTATCTGGGTTTTTCCAACCTGAAGAGTACACTCGCCTTTAAATTCGGAAAACATCTAAAAGTGTAGAAAAATGTCTATTTCTCAACTGATGGCATCAATAGCAACTACTTATAAAACATCTCTCCCTGAAATAGGCCTTTATATAAAAACAAATTCAAAAGAGAGGGTCCTCATTCAAGCAGAACCCACAAAATCTTGTTTCCTGATTGTAGGACTGGAAAATTTACATTTGTGCATCAGCCCTGATTTCAGATTTGTGGTAATGCCACCGATATGAATTACAAATTCACATTTCAGAGACCTGTCAATCTAGGCGTCTAACCTTAAAAAAAAAAAAAAGAACCACCTATCAAAATCAAGTAAGGAAAAAATAGCTTGTCCTTAACATGTTTCCAAGGTACTGTATAAAGGAAAAAGGAACAAGAATTAGTTCATGGAAATTTCTATTTCTTTTAGATCAAATTAATAAAGTCTCTTTTAATCACAGCCTTTAAAGATCCCAACAGTAGGAAGAGAAACATTTAATCCAGTAAAACCTGAACATTTAACCTATCAAGGTGTTAAGTGAATTGGGAAGGGGAGGTAGCACATACTATGACACAGCAGTAAATCTTAGGTACCAAAAAATTTAAAGGAATTAGCACCAGAAGAGTAGGTATCATCAAGAAACTACATCATGTACTCACCCCAAATGGAATAATGAAGCATGCACCATCCAAAAACCATCACCATAATCCAACAGGTTCCAATGAGTCCCCTGAATCTACCTATTCCACCTATCAATGAATGTTTATGCTCTTACTTCCCTTACTCTACTGAATCAAAGAACTTTCATTCTTTTTCATTATATTCTAGGTGAAAGGTAGGTAACTGTTACTCAGAATTCATTGGTCCTTTCATCATTTCATTGGTGGTCTCCTAAATCCACTAAAACACATGTGAGTGGGTAGGCAAACCTGATGAGAGGGATAAGAGAGAAAGAAGAGACAGTGACTCACAATGGCCTTTTGTAAGGTCTAATCTAAAACAGGTGAAACTGAGGGCTGCAATCTGGACAGGCATAAAAAGTCACTGTTCTATCCCCCACATCTATACCCCTCTTCTTAAAAGAAAAACCTTAGATGTGTTTCCAGATCAAAGAGTAAAAACTGCAAACTGCCCTTATATGAGAATCTGAACAGGTAGTAGGTAGTGTGGCCAGTTTCTAAACCTTACTCAAGAAATACCACCCTCAGGGATCCAGGTTCAGACACAGCAACTGGGCCTGAGGCACAAATTAGGGCTGGGGACACCAGCTTTACTTACCACAACACAACTGTTTTTCTGAAATTACAGAATTACTCACTTTGGGAAGGGTTAAATGTTTCTATAAAAAGAAATATTCAAAACCTTTTCTCATCATGTTAGAACAGAATATAAGCAGAGTAACATTTTAGTGATGTTGGTGTATCTTTTTAGTCCAAATCTACTTATTTTCCTCCTTGCTAACAAACTGCCCCCTACCCCACATAAGGTGATCACATAGAAATAGTCTTGATATCAACCTGTTATAGGTTCGCTTTGCTATTTCTGTGGTCTGAGAAGATATCAGGGCTCACATTTGCAAAACTAAATAAAAGGATCAACTGACATGATTATTATATTTTATTTAAAGATTTTAAAAGATAAGGGGCAGAGCTCATAAAAGTTACCTGAATCATTAAAACCCACAAAGTTGGAGAATTTTTTTTTAAAAGAGTGGATACCAAAATAGCTTTCAGGAAGAAGATAACCTATAAGTCTTTTAGATTGTTGAACAAAGCAAAAGAAGGCTTAAGATATGAAAGATAAAAGTTATATTTATAAACATGCTAAAGAATACATTAAAAGAAACAAAAAAGAATGAGGAAAAATAAACTGTCTTAATCTTGTTATACATAAACATCATTTCTATGGGACTCTACAGTCCACTTCAACAATATTCAAACAACAAAATCCCCATCATTGAAAGAGCTTCAACACTCCTTTGGAGTTGGCTATTACAGAATTTATCCTGCATATCGGGTATGCATGAAAAACATCCTGGAGACTCAGAATATCTGCAAACATGAAACTGTTTCTCTAAATTGCATTTATTGGTCATGAATCCCGTAAAGGGGGGTCAACTACAACTTGAAGCTTGTCATCTTGAGGTGGGAAAGCAATTTGAAGCCAAAGGGCACCTTGCTATAGTTCATTCATGTGGCTCTAAGTATATTCTATAAGCTTCTCTTCAATGCCAAATATCTACTGAGAATTAAAGAGGAGATGAAACTTTCTAACCAATTCTAAGAATTCATGTAATAAAGGGTAATCATTACAGAGTTTATATATACTCGGTTTTCTTAAAGCCATAGATTTTATTATAGAGAGGAGAAAGAAAATGGCATTAATAGATCAAGCACATGAATTCCAGAATACTGAATTCCTTTTCCTCTTGCTTAACAACCAATTACATCCATGGACTGCAAAATTACAGCCACTGCAAAATTTTTAGTGTTTTGCATCTTGTCAAAGAAAGACTAATATTTTTGCCTGAGTGTCCCCTTAACCTTATGAGCTATTATTTTTTAACTTTGTATAAAACTTCTTTTCAAATAATTTATTAATTATAACAACTGGGAAGAGCAGTGTGAGGACCTGAATACTTCAACCAAGCACTGAAGGCAACAAACTTCCTTAAACATGCTCTTCTGCCTGGATTTTTATATATTAAAATAACCTTTCTCCCTCACTTCTCCAGTGGTACCCAGAAAAGAGTGGCATTTGTTGGCCATCACAAGTCTCAGCTAGAATCTTCTCTGTTCTTCAGTGTCCTGACAAAGGCCTCTGGACCTGTAGCTCATGCCTCTGGTAATTCAGTCTTGTTCTCAATAAGAGAGATCTCCAGCACAGGTAGAAGTAGCTGAAAGGCATCCTGAATGTAGGAAGCACTGTTTGATGCCTATAAGGATAGGGATTGAAAAATAAGAAAAAGAAAATACTGCAGTCACTTAAAAGAGAAAATATATTATAAGACAACAAAAAAAAACAAATTAATTTTTACAATCTAACTATATCTGTAGCCTGGCAAATAAGAATACATACTTAACCATTTCACTAAACTTATAGGGGAAAGAATGATCTAGCTCTTTTTTGTTTGTTTGTTTGTTTGTTTTGATCTAGCTCTTAAAATGATATGACAGCACCAAAAAAGAATGTCACCATTTTTGTCCAACTTGCCCATTAGAGTGATAGCCATTCTTTGGCGTCTTGCTCAAATACGGCATTCAAAGCTTATTTATTCCTTGATTGAATGGGTAGATCCTATCAGAGCATTTTAGTCAATTACTCAAAGAGGATTTCAGAAGGCTATGAATCCTACATCAATAGGATTTCTAGTCCATTGTGATTGTTCTTCTTCCATGGACTCAACGTAATCAGTGAACATGCGACAGGTGCTCACAAAGATAAAGAAGGAATACTGCTTTTAAAGATGATAAAGTACAGATATGTTTCTGTCTACTACAAGAGACATATGAAAAACTTGGAATCATTATGCTCAGAGTTTGCCAGACTTCATTTATATCTGACAAGTTCTGACTTTCCAGAAGCATAAGAGTTCATTACCTTAAAATAAAAATGTATAATTTCAAGGACAAGAGTGTTTCAAATCTGTAAGCAAGAACAACCAACTAATAACAAAAGGGTAACCATATCAAGTGAGCTTACCTTGTTTTGATTTATCAATGGCAAGAACCCCTGTTTAAACTTCAGTGTGATGTTTGATACCAAGTTTTGCAGCCAAAAGAGACCTCACAGCACATCTAGTTAAATCTCTTATTTTGTATATAAAGATAACAAGATTGCCAAGAAGGTAAACCCCTGGTCCATGGTCATAGTGCAAATCAGGGGAGACCTAGGACAGGACTGGGCTCCTGGTTTGCAAACTTCTTTCATCTCTACCACTCTGCCATCTACTAAATCATACACTTATTTTTTTAAAATTGCTTAAGTGATCAGAACAATTTCCCTGACTATTAAAGGAAAACTATGCAGTTAAGGAATGAAAGGCATTTCTTCATCGGTAATTTTAAAAGAATCTAAAACTAAAGAAGTAACACTCTGGTGGCAAAAATTTTTTTTCAATTCATATTTAAAACCTAACTGATTATCAAATATATTTTCTCCCCTCAGACTTAGATAAATATGTTTTAAACAAATCATCAAACATCTAAATTTCTGCACAAAAAAAGATAGTTCTTTTTTTTTTTTTATCTTTCACTTTTTCTGCCTTCTGTGGTTTTCTCTTTTTATCAATATAAATTTATTTATTTATTTTTGGCTGCATTGGGTCTTCATTGCTGCACGCGGGCTTTCTCTAGTTGCGGCGAGCAGGGGCTACTCTTCATTGTGGTGTGCGGGCTTCTCATTGCGGTGGCTTTTCTTGTTGTGTAACATGGGTTCTAGGCATGCAGGCTTCAGTAGTTGCGGCACACAGGCTTAGTAGTTGTGGCTTGCGGGCTCTAGAGCACAGCTCAGTAATTGTGGTGCACAGGCTTATTAGTTGCTCTGCTTCCCGGACCAGGGCTCGAACCCACGTCCCCTGCATTGGACCAGGGCTCAGACCTGTGTCCCCTGCATTGGCAGGTGGATTCTTAACTACTGTGCCACCAAGGAAGTCCTAAGATAGAGTTCTTAAATCATGGAATCCAGAAAGCATCATACATGGCAGCAATATAATCCATCCATGGACTTAAACCACCTACCTTCTTAAATCTAATGAACTGACACGGATTATGTAAACACAGGTAGCTTTTTGACATAATAAAGCAAATTTCTGCGCAAGAAAATGACAAAATGTTTTGTTTTCTTTTGTTTTGTTTTGTAACTAATCTCCTCTGCATAAACCTTACTCCTTTGAGGAGCACTGCTAGCCTATTTGTAATTTTCAGCGCATCATGTTTACTAGCTAGTCTCCAGAAGATGTTTCATTAATGAGAATTGTCCATTAATTACAAAGGGGTAGTACTAAGTAATGACAGCCTACCGCTTCTTCCACTGCACTTTACCTGGCACCTTCATCTTTATGGTTTATAATTAATTAACAGGAAATATGATAAAATATACACCATTTTGGTCATATCTGCATCAACACGCTAAACTAGTGAAAAAAACAAAAAATGAAAACTTAAAGAGTTATTAATACATAATGCCCTAGAAGTTAGAGACTTAAAAAACAATTAGTACTACTAACCTCTAGAAATACTGCAGTGATTAACGGATTAAGGACGTCTGCCTTTTCCTTGACCTAGAACAAAGGATAATGTGTTAAGCGAGCATAGCACATTAAAAAACAATAGGTAAAATATGATGATTGGTTCAAGATGGCGGAGTAGAAGGACATGCTCTCACTCCCTCCTGCGAGAGCACCGGAATCACAACTAACTGCTGAACAATCATCGACAGGAAGACACTGGAGCTCACCAAAAAAGATACCCTACATCCAAAGACGAAGGAGAAGCCACAATGAGATGGTAGGAGGGGCACATCACAATAAAATCAAATCCCATAACTGCTGGGTGGGTGACTCACAAACCAGAGAACATGTAACCACAGAAGTCCACCCACTGGAGTGAAGGTTCTGAGCCCCACGTCAGCCTTCCCAACCTGGGAGTCCGGCAATGGGAAGAGGAATTCCTAGAGAATCACACATTGAAGGTTAGCGGGATTTGACTGCAGGACTTCGACAGAACTGGGGGAAACAGAGACTCCACTCCTGGAGGGCAGACACAAAGTAGTGTGTGCATCAGGACCCAGGAGAAGGAGCAGTGACCCCAGGGGAGACTGAACCAGACCTACCTGCTAGTGTTGGAGGGTCTCCTGCAGAGACGGGGGTGGCTGTGTCTCACTGTGAGGACAAGGACACTGGCAGCAGAAGTTCTGGGAAGTACTCCTTGGCGTGAGCCCTCCCAGAACCCGCCATTAGCCCCACCAAAGAGCCCGGATAGGCTCCAGTGTTGGGTCGCCTCAGGCCAAACAACCAACAGGAAGGGAACCCAGCCCCACCCATCAGCAGACAAGCGGATGAAAGTTTTACTGAGCTCTGCCCACCAGAGCAACAGCCAGCTCTACCCACCACCAGTCCCACCCATCAGGAAACTTGCACCACCAGTCCCACCCATCAGGAAACTTGCACAAGCCTCTTAGATAGCCTCATCCACCAGAGGGCAGACAGCAGAAGCAAGAAGAACTACCATCCTGCAGCCTGTGGAGCAAAAACCACATTCACAGAAAGATAGAAAAGTTGAAAAGTCAGAGGGCTATGTACCAGATGAAGGAACAAGAAAAAACCCCAGAAGAACAACTAAATGAAGTGGAGATGGGCAACCTTCCAGAAAAAAACATTCAGAATAATGATAGTGAAGATGATCCAGGACCTCAGAAAAAGAATGGAGGCAAAGATACAGAAGATGCAAGAAATGTTTAACAAAGACCTAGAAGAATTAAAGAACAAACAGAGGTGAACAATATAATAACAAATGAAAAATACACTAGAAGGAATCAATAGCAGAATAACTGAGGCAGAAGAACGAATAAGTGACCAGGAAGACAGAATGGTGGAATTCACTGCTGTGGAACAGAATAAAGAAAAAAGAATGAAAAGGAATGAAGACAGCCTAAGAGACCTCTGGGACAACATTAAAAGGAACAACACTCACATTATAGGGGTCCCAGAAGTAGAAGAGAGAGAGAAAGGACCCAAGAAAATATTTTAAGAGATTATAGTTGAAAACTTCCCTAACATGGGAAAGGAAATAGCCACCCAAGTCCAGGAAGTGCAGAGAGTCCCATACAGGATAAATCCAAGAAGAAACATGCCGAGACACATAGTAATCTAATGGGCAAAAAATAAAGACAAAGAAAAATTATTGAAAGCAGCAAGGGAAAAATGACAAATAACATACAAGGGAACTCCCATAAGGTTAACAGCTGATTTCTCAGCAGAAACTCTACAAGCCAGAAGGGAGTGGCATGATATATTGAAAGTGATGAAAGGGAAGAACGTACAACCAAGATTACTCTACCCGGCAAAGATCTCATTCAGATTCGATGGAGAAATCAAAAGCTGAACAGACAAGCAAAAGCTAAGAGAATTCAGCACCACCAAACCAGCTCTGCAACAAATGCTAAAGGAACTTCTTTAAGTGGGAAACACAAGAGAAGAAAAGGACCTACAAAAACAAACCCAAAACAATTAAGAAAATGGTAATAGGAACATACATATCAATAATTACCTTAAATGTGTGAATGGATTAAATGCTCCAACCAAAAGACACAGGCTCGCTGAATGGATACAAAAACAAAACCCATGTATATGCTGTCTACAAGAGACCCACTTCAGACCTAGGGACACATACAGACTGAAAGTGAGGGGATGGAAAAAGATATTCCATGCAAATGGAAATCAAAAGAAAGCTGGAGTAGCGATATTCATATCAGATAAAACAGACTTTAAAATAAAGAATGTTACAAGAGACAAGGAAGGACACTACATAATGATCAAGGGATCAATTCAAGAAGAAGATATAACAATTATAAATATATATGCACCCAACATAGGAGCACCTCAATACATAAGGCAACTTCTAACAGCTATAAAAGAGGAAATCAACAGTAACACAGTAATAGTGGGGGACTTTTAACACCTCACTTACACCAATGGACAGATCATCCAAACAGAAAATTAATAAGGAAACAGAAGCTTTAAATGATACAAGAAACCAAATAGATTTAATTGATATTTATAGGACATTCATTCCTAAAACAGCAGATTACACTTTCTTCTCAAGTGCGCACAGAACATTCTCCAGGATAGATCACATCTTGGGTCAGAAATCAAGCCTCAGTAAATTTAAGAAAATTTAAATCATATCAAGCATCTTTTCTGACCACAATGCTATGAGATTAGAAATCAATTACAGGGAAAAAAACGTAAAAAACACAAACACATGGAGGCTGAACAATACATTACTGAATAACCAAGAGATCACTGGAGAAATCAAAGAGGAAATCAAAAAATACCTAGAGACAAGTGACAATGAAAACATGACAATCCAAAACCTATATAGCATGCAGCAAAAGTAGTTCTAAGAGGGAAGTTTACAGCAATACAAGCCTCAAGAAACAAGAAAAATCTCAAGTAAATAATCTAACCTTACACCTAAAGGAACTAGAGAAAGAAGAACAAACAAAACCCAAAGTTAACAGAAGGAAAGAAATCATAAAGATCAGAGTAGAAATAAATGAAATAGAAACAAAAAAACAATAGCAAAGATCAATAAAACTAAAAGCTGGTTCTTTGAGAAGATAAACAAAATTGATAAACATTAGCCAGACTCATCAAGAAAGAGAGGGAGAGGACTAAAATCAGTAAACTTAGAAATGAAAAAGGAGAAGTTACAACAGACACTGCAGAAATACAAAGCACCCTAAGAGACTACTACAAGCAACTCTATGGCAGTAAAATGGACAACCTGGAAGAAATGGACAAATTCTTAGAAAGGTATAACCTTCCAAGACTGAACTAGGAGGAAATAGAAAATATGAACAGACCAATCACAAGTAATGAAATTGAAACTGTGATTAAAAATCTTCCAACAAACAAAAATCCAGGACCAGATGGCTTCACAGGTGAATTCTATCAAACATTTAGAGAAGAGCTACCACCCATCCTTCTCAACCTGTTCCAAAAAATTGCAGAGGAAGGAACACTCCCAAACTCATTCTATGAGGCCACCATCACCCTGATACCAAAACCAGACAAAGATACTACTAAACAAGAAAATTACAGACCAATATCACTGATGAATATAGATGCAAAAATCCTCAACAAAATACTAGTAAACAGAAACCAACAACATATTAAAAATATCATACACCATGATCAAGTGGGATTTATCCCAGGGATGCAAGGATTCTTCAATATATGCAAACAGATCAATGCAATACACTATATTAACAAACTGAAGAATAAAAACCATATGATCATCTCAATAGATGTAGAAAAAGCTTTTCACAAAATTCAACACCCATTTATGACAAAAGCTCTCCAGAAAGCGGGCATAGAGAGAACCTACCTCAACATAATAAAGGCCATATATGACAAACCAACAGCAAACATCATCCTCAATGGTGAAAAACTGAAAGCATTTCCTCTAAGATCAGGAACAAGACAAGAATGTCCACACTCACCTCTATTATTCAACATAGTTTTGGAAGTCCTAGCCACGGCAATCAGAGAAGAAAAAGAAATAAAAGGAATATAAATTGGAAAAGAAGAAGTAAAACTGTCACTGTTTGCAGATGACGTGATACTATACATAGAGAATCCTAAAGATGCCACCAGAAAACTATTAGAGCTAATCAATCAATTTGGTAAAGTTGCAGGATACAAAATTAATGCACAGAAATCTCTTGCATTTCTATACACTAATGATGAAAAATCTGAAAGAAAATTAAGGAAACACTCCCATTTACCACTGCAACAGAAAGAATAAAATACCTAGGAATAAACCTACCTAGGGAGACAAAAGACCTGTATGCAGAAAACTATAAGACACTGATGTAAGAAATTAAAGATGATACAAATAGATGGAGAGGTATACCATGTTCTTGGACTGGAAGAATCAATATTGTGAAAATGCCTATACTACCCAAAACAATTCACTGATTCAATGCAATCCTTATCAAATTAGCAATGGCATTTTTTACAGAAGTAGAACAAAAAATCTTAAAATTTGTATGGAGACACAAAAGACCCCGAATAGCCAAAGCACTCTTGAGGGAAAAAAATCAGAGCTGGGGGAATCAGACTCCCTGACTTCAGACTATACTACAAAGCTACAGTCATCAAGACTATATGGTACTGACACAAAAACAGAAATATAGATCAATGGAACAGGATAGAAAGCCCAGAGATAAACCCATGCACCTATGGTCAACTAATCTATGACAAAGGAGGCAAGGATATACAATGGAGAAAAGACAGTCTCTTCAGTAAGTGGTGGTGGGAAAACTGGACAGCTACATGTTAAAGAATGAAATTAGAACACTCCTTAAACACCATACATAAATATAAACTCAAAATGGATTAGAGACCTAAATGTAAGACCAGACACTATAAAACTCTTAGAGGAAAACATAGGAAGAACACTCTTTGACATAAATCACAGCAAGATCCTTTTTGATCCACCTCCTAGAGTAATGGAAATAAAAACAAAAATAAACAAATGGGACCTAATGAAACTTAAAAGCTTTTGCAAAGAAAACTACAAACAAGACGAAAAGACAGCCCTCAGAATGGGAGAAAATATTTGCAAATGAATCAATGGACAAAGGATTAATCTCCCAAATATATAAACAGCTCATGTAGGTCAATATTAAAAAAAAAAAAACCCAATCCAAAAATGGGCAGAAGACCTAAATAGACATTTCTCCAAAGAAGACATACAGATAGCAAAGGAGCACATGAAAAGCTGCTCAATATCACTGATTATTAGAGAAATGCAAATCAAAACTACAATGACGTATCACCTCACACCAGTCAGAATGGGCATCATCAGAAAATCTACAAACAACAAATGCTAGAGGGTGTGGAGAAAAGGGAACCCTCTTGCACTGTTGGTGGGAATGTAAATTGATACAGTCACTATGCAGAACAGGATGGAGGTTCGTTAAAAAACTAAAAATAGAATTACCATACGACCCAGCAATCCCGCTACTGGGCATATACCCAGGAAAACCATAATTCAAAAAGAGTCATGCACCCCAATGTTCATTGCAGCACTATTTACAATAGCCAGGTCATGGAAGCAACCTAAATGCCCATTGACAGACGAATGGATAAAGAAGATGTAGTATATATATATATACAATGGAATAATACTCAGCCATAAAAAGGAACGAAATTGGGTCATTTGTAGAGACGTGGATGAATCTAGAGACTGTCATACAGAGTGAAGTAAGTCAGGAAGAGAAAAACAAATATCGTATATTAATGCATATATGTGGAACCTAGAAAAATGGTACAGATGAACCGGTTTGTAGGGCAGAAACTGAGACACAGATGTAGACAACAAATGTATGGACACCAAGGGGGGAAAGACGTGGGCGGTGGTGGTGGTGGTGGTGTGATGAACTGGGAGATTGAGATTGACGTGTATACACTAATATGTATAAAATGGATAACTAGTAAGAACCTGCTGTATAAAAAAATACATTAAATAGAATTCAAAAATTCAAAAATAAATAAAGTATGACTCCACTTTGAAACACACCCACACATACCCAAATATAAATATAAGCATAGACAAAGTCTGGATCAGACTCAAGAAGGGCTTTAAATTTCCTTCTATCCAAATTGAGAGTGTATGCCTTTGTAGTTTTTTTGTTTGTTTGTTTTTGTTTTTCGGTACGCGGGCCTCTCACTATTGTGGCCTCTCCCGTTGCGGAGCACAGGCTCTGGACGCGCAGGCTCAGCAGCCATGGCTCACGGGCCCAGCCGCTCCGCGGCGTGTGGGATCTTCCCAGACCGGGGCATGAACCCGTGTCCCCTGCATTGGCAGGCAGACTCTCAACCACTGTGCCACCAGGGAAGCCCTGCCTTTGTAGTTTTTACTAACTTTAAAAAGTATATTCATTTTGGAAGGGAGATAGAAATGGTATATTTGACCACAAAAACTTTAGAAAAATTTTAAAACAAAATATACAGATATGAAACACGCGCTCAAAATACTCAACTCGTTTTTAAGATGGGCTGTTTGGAAAATGTGGAGACAAATAATGCAAATTTAATACTTGCATGTGTTAGCATCTTAGAGTTGACTTGCTGGGTTAAAGTATCTTTATGAAACACATGGAAAACTTTAGTCTCAGAAGATTAACTTCAGGAAACCCAGAAGCTCTTTTAAAGAAAATACTAAGAGGAAAAGAGAAACTATATCACAGAATTTTCCCTTATAGGAAAAATCTAAACTCGAAGTGAGAAGAATTAATTTGGGCCATGCTCTTACCTAAAATAAATTTAAGGGCCCAGAATAACTTTGCTGCCACACTGACCCTTATACCCTTAACTACGAGCTGATTTTTTTTGAGGTATAATTGACATACAACACTATACTAATTGCATATGTACAAACTAATGATTTACTATCTGCATACATGGCAAAATGATGATAATAAGACCAGTCAACATCCATCACTATACACAGTGAAGTAATTTTTTTTCTCATGATGACAACTTTTAAGATCTACTGTCTTAGCAACTTTCAAATAGGCAATACAGTATATTAACTATAGGTATCATGACATACATGACATCCCCAATGCTGTACATGCTGTACGTTATTTATTTTATAACTGGAAGTTTGTACCTTTTGATCCCCTTCACCCATTTCACCCAGCCCCCACCTTTGCCTCTGGCAACCACCTATCTGTTCTCTGTATGCATGAGTTTGGTGTACTACAAAGTGATTTTTATCTGTCCATTTAAAATGCCCTTGATTTTATGCCAATTCATGATTACTGATGTCTGAATCATCTTCCATAGTTCACACACCTTCAGTAAATTTTTACAATTCCTTAAAACAGAACAAAAAAACTTTAGCTTTAATTACAACTCTCCTACTGGCTGGCAACTGCAAAATGTGAGAGTTGCCATAGTCTAAGTAAGGCGCTGCCCCTTTAAACTAGAATCCAACTTTGGGATTTTTATCTTATCAAGGTCTACATTCTCAGTACAGGTCTTGAGAGCAAGCAGCACAAAATATACTGAAGACTGTATAAAAAAGAACAACGAGTTGCAAAATTCAGTTAGACATAGACAAACTGATCCTAAAATTCATATGGAAATGCATAGGGCCCCCAATAGACAAAAAAATCTTGAAAAAGAAGAAGAAAGTTGGAAGACTTACACTTCTTGATTTCAAAACTTACTACAAAGCTACAGAAATCAAGACAGTATGGCACTGGCATAGGATACCACAGATCAATGGAACTGAAATAAGAGCCCAGAAACAAATCCCTATGACTATGGTCAATTGATTTTAGACAAAAAGGGCCAAAACAATTCAACAAGGAGAAACTTTTCAACCAATGGTGCTGGGACAACTGGATATCCACATGAAAAAAAAAAATGTTGGGCCCCTACCTCACACCATACACAAAAATTAACTCAAAATATATAATAGACGTAAACATAAGAGCTGCAACATAAGACTCTTAGAAAAAAACATGAATAAATCCTCATGATCTTGGGTGAGGCAATGATTCTTTAGATACAATACCAAAAAACAAGTGATAAAAGAGAATATTGACAAGTTGGACTCTATCACTATTCACTATCAAGAAAGTGAAAGGACCGCCCATGGACTGGGAGAAAATATGTGCATATCATATATCTGGTAAGGAACTTGTATCCAGAGAAAATAAAGAACTTCTATAACTCAATAATAAATAGTAAATAATAAAAAGACAAATAATTAAAATCAGAATAAATTATAAAATAAAAAACCCAATTTATAAAATAATAATGAAAAGACAACCCAATTTAAAAATAGGCAAAGGACTGGAATAGACACTTCTCTATAGAAGACATACAAATGGCTAACAAGCATGTGAAAAGATGCTCAACATCATCAGCCATCAGGGAAATGCAAATAAAACCCATAATGAGATAACACTTCATACCTACTAGGTCTGGTAAAAGTTTAAAAAACAAAAACGAAACCAGACAATAGCAAGTGTCAACAAGGATGTGGAGAAACTGGAACTCTCATACATTGCTGGCAGGGGTGTAAAATGGTGCAACTACTTTGGAAAACAGTCTGACAGTTCCTTAATGGTCCATATTACCCATATGACCCAGAAATTCCACTCCTAGCTATCCATCCAAGAGAAATAAAAACATACATGCATGCTCATAGTAACATTATTCATTACAACCAAGAAGAGTAAACAATCCAAATGTCTATCAACTGATGAATAGATAAATGTGGTATATATCCATATGATAGAATGTTATTAGGTAATAAAAGGAAATACCGATACAATGTGGATGAACGTCAAAAACATTATGCTAAGTGAAAGAAAACAGACACAAAATACCATAATATTGTATGATCCCATTTATATTAGATGCCCAGAATAGGCAAATCTATAGACAGAAAGTAGATTAGTGTTGCTTAAGGCTAGAAGAATGTGGAGGGGAAGGGAATGGTAAGTGACTGCCAATGGTATGAGGTTTTCTGGGAGATGATGAAAACGATCTAAAATTAGATTTTGGTGACTGTTGCATGGCTCTGTAAATATATTAAAAACCATTGAAACGTACACTTAAATGGGAAAAATTTTATGATATGTAAACTATATCTTAATAAAGCTGTTCTAAAAACAAAACAAAACAGACATTAGCCCAATAAAAATCATGAATTCTTACCCCAGCAGTTGTTAGGCAGGTGGTGAACTCTTTAGACAGAGAGGACAACTCTTTACACAACACAACTGTCATCCTAGGAAAGAAGGGAAAAAAGGAAAAACAGGTCCTAGGTCCCCATATATGTTCCAACAGGTCCTAGGTCCCCATATATGTTCAACTACATATATGGGGACCCATGTTATAGGAGGAGAAAGTTCAGTCCTTAGAGAAATACTTTTCTACAAAATTCTCTAGAAAATACTATGCTTTCAAATTAAATCAAAGGAAATACCTAAGATACATTTTAAGGAGACAAGGTCGTACTTAAAAGATCCTACATTCCATTTAGAAATATAGTTAAATTAAATATTTATTCATTCATTCGACAAATACTTACTGAAAGGCTTCTATGTACCAGGTACTTCTGAGCACTGGGGATATATTAGTAAACAAGCAAAGCACCAGTTTTCATGAATACTAACTTACTTGCTGATTGACAGGGATACTATAAATATAGAAAGAGATGGATGTTTGTATATGTTTATAGTTATATATGTATACATTTATACACACACAGAAGTATACATATATTTATATATATAATATGTACTAGATGGTGATATGTAAGCAAGTAAAGAATTCGAAAATGTAACAGGGAAATGCAAATCAAAGCCACATGAGGCAGCAACATGGATGGACCTACAGATCGTCATACTGAGTGAAGTAAGTCAGACACAGAATGACAAATATCATATAGTATCGCTTATATGTGGAATCTTAAAAAAAAGAGTAAAAATGAACTTATTTACAAAACAGAAGTAGAGTCATGGATGTAGAAAACAAACTTATGGCTACCAGGGGATGTGGAGCGGGGGGGTGGTGGGGGTGGAGCGATAAACTGGGAGGTTGGGACTGGTGAATACACACTACTATATATAAAATAGATAACTAATAATAACCTGCTGTATAGCACAGGGAACTCTACTCAATACTCTGCAATAGCCTACATGGGAAAATAATCTCCAAAAAAAAGAATGGATGTATGTATATGTACAACTGATTTACTTTGCTGTACAGCTGAAACTAGCACAACATTGTAAATCAACTATACCCCAATAAAAATTAAAAAAACAAACAAAAAAACACATGAGATATCATCTCACACCTGTCAGAATGGCTATCAACAAAAAGAACACAAATAACAAATGTTGGTGAGGACATGGAAAAAAGGGAACCCTTGTACACTGTTGGTGGGAATGTAAATTGGTGCAGCCATTGTGAAAAGTAGTATGGAGGTTTCTCAAAAAACTAAAAATAGAACTACCATATGACCCAGCAATTCCACTCCTGGGTATATATCAAAAAAACAAGAACACTAATTCGAAAAGATACATGCGCTCCAATGTTCACAGCAGCATTATTCACAATCGCCAAGATATGGAAGTAACCTAAGTGTCCATCAACAGATGAATGGATAAAGAAGATGTGGTATATATACACAATGGAATACTACTCAGCCATAAAAGAGAACGAAATTTTGCCATCTGCAGCAACATGGACGGACTTGGAGGGCATTTATGCTAAGTGAAATAAGTCAGACAGAGAAAGACAAATACTGTATGAAATCACTTATATGAGGAATCTAAAAAGTACAACAAACTAGTGAGTATACCAAAAAAGAAGCAGACTCACAGATATGGAGAACAAACTAGTGGTTACCAGTGGGGAGAGGGAGGGAGGGGCAATATAGGGGTGGGGAAGTGGGAGGTACAAACTACTGGGTGTAAGACAAGCTCAAGGATGGGGAATATAGCCAATATTTTGTAATAACAACATGGGGAATATAACCAATATTTTGTAATAACTGTGAATGGAAGGTAACCTTCAAAAATTTTATAAGACATTTTTTTATTAAAAAATAAATTAAAAAATAAAACAAAATAAAAATCCTACCCTTGAGGAGGTTAAACTGATCAATGTAATAGTGAATTAGAGTTAGAGAAAAGAAAAAAAGAATGAGAAAATGGTAGAAGATAGTATTAGATAGGGTGGTGAAAAAGGACCCTCTAAGAAGTAAAGGAAATTCAGTGAAGGAAAGAGCCATGACTGGAAGAGCATTCCATGCAGTGGAAATAGCTAGTTTTCTAAAGAATAGTCTGCTTTGGGATTGTGAATCCCTCATCCTAAGGATGTTTAAGACAAAACTAGGCCCCTTCTTACGGGATGTTGTAGAGGGGCAGTGAAACCGTAGGTGAAGAAATGGCCGAGAGAACATCAAGGGTCCCTTCCAATCCTAACACACTAGACACTCTCACTCATGTTTTTTCCTCCAATGAAAATTCTCATTATTTAATTAGGAGATTTATTTAGAAAACAGTTAAGAGTTTTTTTCCTCCTGTGACTACCTACATTCTATCATTTTTCAAATTTTTGTTCAAAACCAGCAATATACTGGAAAAATACGGTTTGAAACTTAGATAGACCTGGGTTTAAATCCCAGTCTGCACAACCGGGGCATAATTTACTTAACTTCTCTTATGTTTGTGTTTCCTCATTTTTAAAGCTGGACTGATTATTTATCTTGAGGGTTGTTTTTAAAGATTAGAAATGATACACATAAATCCCTTAGCATGGCACCTGGCATATAATTAGCACTCAATAACCAACAACTGTTATTAAGAACTGAGGTTATTAGAACTACTTTCTGTTTTCACTTAAGCAAAATTCTACTTCAATTAAGGTCAGTGATCTGAAAAAAAAAAAACTAGTTTTCCGAGTATGAGTTGGTTAATAAAAAAGGGCAGATTTATAATATAGATTTATGGCTCAATGAAAATAAACAACACCCTTGGCTACTTATTAACTAAAACCCAAAATGAACAAACCTCTAAGATGTGAATGGTGCAATGTGAACAGCATCTTACTGAGAGGAAAGTTTCTAAAACTTTGGAAAGAAACTGAGAAAGCTCTTTCAGCAAACTGTATCATTTAGAGGGATACTCATTACACTTACTGGGAAAGGGCTCTGCTCCTTTCTATGGCTGTTACTTCCTGCTTCCTGCCATGCAGAACCAGAGCCGCTGTTTTGTGAAACAGTTCAATTGAGCAGGCAGTCAGTTCTGCTAGGCTCCTGATTGCAAATGCATGGATATCCTGGACGGAAAAACAAAACAAAGCATAACAACACAGAGCATTGTTTTTTTTAATACAAGAGGAAATGACACCACCTTGCTTCTTCCATACTGAAGTATACAATATCTTGAAAGCAACAGAGACTAATAGCTGCCCTTCAATAAACCTCCTCTTCTTCCATAGTAGCTATATAATTTTATAACTGGGCTCATAGCTATAAAAACAGAGGCTCCCCTGAAGTCAGGTGTGACCATGTGACTAAGTTTTAGCCAAAAGATTTGAATAAAAAGTGTCATGTGCAGCTTCTGGGAACCTTCTCATGACACCACATACATGCACCCTTTGTCTCTTTTTCTTCACTCCTTGCATCCTATAGTCTAGAACTAAGATGTTGCGATCTTGGATCACAAGGTAGAAATTATGGATAGCAGTACAACAAAATAGGTGCTTACGTCCCTAATTGCGATACCACATTGAAAAAAAAAAAAAGCCTTAGTTGTTTTCATTACCTCTATTGAATTGTTATTGATTTGCTCAATTTTTTCTGCTTCCAACTGTTTTTTTCCTTCTTCCTTCTCTTCTAATGGTTTGGCCAGAGATGTCCTGATCCATTCACAGGCTGTATTTCTTGCCTAAATAAGAAAAAGATTATAGTTGGCCCTCCATCTACACAGCTTCCACATCTTCAGATTCAACCAACCACAGTTTAAAAATATTCGGAAAAAAAAAAAAATCCAAAAAGTTCCAAAAAGCAAAACCTAAATTTGCCAAGTGCTGGCAACTTAAATAGCATTTACATTGTATGTACAACTATTTGCACAGCATTTACACTGTATTAGGTATTATAAGCAATCAAAAGGTGATTTAACATATACCAGAGGATGTATGTAGGTTATATGCAAATACCACACCATTTTATATCAGGGACTTGAGCATCCCTCAATTTTGGTATCAACAGGGGGCCCTGGAACCAGGATACCTCTGAGGATATCAAGGGATGACTGTACAGTCCATCAGCAATTCGATTCAGCTCACCAAGATTACTGTGCACCCACCAGGAACATTTTAGCATCATGGAAGTCAGTGTTCTTGTTCTCACCCAAACAAACATACCATCTAGCTTTTCAGTACTTAACTTACTAGATCTCCTTACAACACTTAACATCTGTGACCACACATTCCCTCTAATCCTTTGGCTTTTTTTAAACTGAGGTGTACCTTACACACAGTAAAGTGCGCAAATCTTCAGAGCATGACAGGTTACATGTGTATATGCCTGTGTAACTGTGACCCAGATCAGGATACAGAACTTTCCCGTCACTCTAGGAAGTCCCCCATACCCCTTCTTAGTCCCAAATAGCAGCCTTGGCTCTCTACTTATCTCACCCTACTCCCTCCCCTCTCCAACGATCCTATTTCAGTAATTTTAACTATTTCCTACCTGCTGCTGATTCCTGAATCCTTATTTCCAGCACTAACTTCTGAAAACAACATATTCCAACTCCCTTCTGGACATACGCATCAGGATATCCTATAGGCATCTGTCTCACATATAACATGTGCAAAATTTAAATTCATCATCTTTCTCTCCCTATCCCTAAATTTTTCATCCTCTCTTATTCCCTTGAGCTTTAGAAGAACCACCATATACCAGTCATCCAAGCCAAAATACACGAGCCATCCTAGATTCTTCCTTTCCAATCACCAAGATAGTCTGATTTTACCGTACGTATTTCTCCACTTTGCTCTTCCTCTCTATTACCACCACTTAAGTTCAAATCTACTCTATGGCAAGAGCACTCTGATTGGTCTCCCTGCTTCTGATATGGCTCCTCTTAAATCCATCTTCCATAATGGTACCAGTGATCTACCTAAGCCCATAGCTGATCACTCTGCTTTTCTTCAATGGCTCTCCATCCACTAGATCATGCTCTTTGACATGATCTAAAAAATGCCCATGACCTACTCTACCTACTTCTCTAGCTTCATCTCTTACCACTTCCCACTTTATGATCTGGTAATAATGACCTGTAATATGCCTGTTCTTTGTTCATGGTATTCCCTTAGTCCAAAGTGTCATTTCCATTTTTTTTTCCCCTAAATCAAGGCAACTCATTTTTTTTTTCAGTCCTCCACCCAAACACTGTCTGCTCCAAGTAACTTTCAAAGGCATCCCAGGAGATTGGGCACTTCAACAACCCTTTTCTGTACGTCCACAGTCCTCTAAGTACACCTTCAACTTAGTACTTACCAAAATACACTGGAATTAACTATGTGTTATCTCCTAAATAAACTACATTATTACAGAACAGTGGTAGTATCTTATTTGGATTAGTGCACCCAGATGTTCCCTATAGCGTTGAGAGATATCTACTGTTTTTACCTAGTTGGCATATATATCTCCTTTCTTTTGGTAGTAAGTTCTAGATTTTTCTCAGTTCATGTGGTTTGGATGGGGTTACTTTCATCCTCTGACTCCAAGGGTTGGCAAATGATTCAGGTTTAGCTACCAAGAAATTAATCCCCCTGTCTATACAGTAATTAGTTCATGGATGGAAAAGTGACCCAAGCTAGGTCAATGGGCATCAGCCTCAGGACATGTCATAAAATTACTGGGAAAGGGAAGTCCTCTTTCTGTTGGAGTTACTCAACTGGAAAAAGTCTCCTGAAGCTGCCAGTAATCATCTTACCATCATGTGGAAAAGCATCCCTAAGAATGAACAGAAGAAAGCAGAGTCAAGAGATGGAGAAGGGACAAGTTTGTGGGTGGAGAGCCATGCCTGAAGCCAGTGTTGCCCCTTAGTTTTCTAGTTCCATGAGCTAATAAATGTGCCTTTTTCTTAAGCCAGTCTGACTTGAGTTTCTATCATTTGCAACTGAGAAGAGTCCTGGTTTCTAATGAAATGTTTACTGTCATTAAATTAAGTCATCCACTTGACTAACTTTATATACACAGAATGTGTTCAGAGCTGTAACCAGGCAATAGGAATCCAGAGAAGACGTTGAGAGTCATTCCAACTGAAAACTGAGAGAATCACAGGCTTTATTACAGACATAGTATTGGGGCTGAGCCTTTAAGGATCAATAAGTGGGGCTACACCCAAGGGTACAACATGAATGAGCTAGAGCACAACCTATGAACCCAGACAAAAAACAGACATTGATTTACGTGAGATGGAAAAAAGAAGAAAAATAGAGAGATATAAGGCCACATAAAACAAAAAGAAATCTGATACTATAAATTTAACTTACTTGGAGATATTTTAGTAGGCATAATACATACTCAAAATAACCTCTCTAATAAATATATTAAGTTATTATAATCTATTGTGCCAACTCAATGTAATTTATCATCCCTTTCAAAAAATACCAATGCTTGGGACTTCCCCGGTGGCTCAATGGTTAAGAATTTGCCTGCCAATGCAGGGGACACAGGTTCGATCCCTGGTCTGGGAAGAACACACATGACGCGGAGCAACTAAGCCCGTGCGCCCCAACTACTGAGCCTGCGCTCTACAGCCCACGAGCCACAACTACTGAGCCTGCGTGCCACAACTACTGAAGCCCACGCACCTAGAGCCTGTGCTCCATATAAGAGAAGCCACTGCAATGAGAAGCCCACACACTGCAATGAAGATGAGCCCCGGCTCGCCGCAACTAGAGAAAGCCTACACACAGCGACAAAGACCCAACGCAGTCAAAAATAAATAAATAAAATAAATTAAAAAATAACCAAACCAAGGGCTTCCCTGGTGGCGCAGTGGTTGAGAGTCTGCCTGCTGATTCAGGGGAAGCGGGTTCGTGCCCCGGTCCGGGAGGATCCCACGTGCCGCGGAGCAGCTGGGCCCGTGAGCCATGGCAGCTGAGCCTGAGTATCCGGAGCCTGTGCTCCACAACAGGAGAGGCCACAACAGTGAGAGGCCCGCGTACCGCAAAAACAAACAAAACAAAACAAAACCAATGCTAGCCACCCTCCACACTCAGAATTCAATCTGGAACGTCCCACTGATGAGATCTAGAGACTTTGGAATTAAAAGGCACCTTTGAGCTTAGCTTCTCCAACAACATATTTTCTTTTTCCAGCTGAAAAAAATGAGGCCTGGAGAACAAATGAGATTTGCCTACATCACATGTGAGAGTCACAATAAGAATCAGAACTGTGTTCTCAGACTTTTGCTTCACTGCTTTTCCCCTGCATCATACAGACTCTCATATAAATTCCTGGAAATAATCAGGCCCTGATCCTTAATCATTCTACATCTTAAGTCTCAACACCCAAAATATAAACAATACAAAGGGGCTTCCCTGGAGGCGCAGTGGTTGAGAGTCCGCCTGCCAATGCAGGGGACAGGGGTTCGTGCCCCAGTCCGGGAAGATCCCACATGCGGCAGAGCGGCTGGGCCCGTGAGCCATGGCTGCTGAGCCTGTGCATCCGGAGCCTGTGCTCCGCAACAGGAGAGGCCACAACAGTGAGAGGCCCGCGTACAGCAAAACAAAAAAAAAAACAATACAAAGATTGCTTTTAGAGAATGACTAGGACTACCAGATAGGTAAGGGGTTACTTTTTAAAAACAATTTATTTATTATGATGACCTATTTGAGCAGAGAAACTATGTCTCTTTCATTACTGTTTCCCTAGCACCTAGCAAAATAAAGGTTTATTGTATATATGTTTATCGAACATCTAAATGTATAACATACCGAGCTAGCTTCTTTAGGACCATAAACAGTGAGTATTTACTATGGGCCAGGCACTTTTAAGAGCTCTGTGTGTATTAACACATTAAATCCTCACAGGAACCCTACATTATCCCTACCTCACAGACAGAGAAGCTGAGGCACAGAGAGGTTAAGCAACTTGCTTAAGACCACACAGAAAGTAAAAGATGGCAAAGCTGGGATTTTAAGAACTGATAAAGCACAGAGCCAGCCTTGAAGAAATTTAAGTTTTAGAATGGGAGGTAAGATACACACATTTAAAAACAAACAAACAGGGGCTTCCCTGGTGGCGCAGTGGTTGACAGTCTGCCTGCCAATGCAGGGGACGCAGGTTCGTGCCCCGGTCCGGGAAGGTCCCACATGCTGCAGAGCAGCTGGGCCCGTGAGCCATGGCCGCTGAGCCTGCGCGTCCAGAGCCTGTGCTCCGCAACGGGAGAGGCCACAACAGTGAGAGGCCCGCGTACCACAAAACAAAACAAAACAAACAAACAGAAACCAATGATAATTTTATGAAAATACATTTGCACACAGTTAAGTGAATAAAGTGCTGAAGAATACATATATCAATAGTAATGTTAACTTTTATATAAGAAGGAGATAAGAAAATATATCTGCTTGTCTTTAAAATATATCTGCTTATCTAAAAAAGAAACACAGGAAGGATATGCTGGAAAACAAGAAAGTTTAATATCTAAAAGGAGAGGGGAGAGTGAAGTGGGTGGGAATTGAGAGGAAGTGACACTTCTGAATATATTTGTTGTACAGTTTTGACTTTTGAAAACATATTAATACTCTATATATTCAAAGATGAAATTAAATTAACATGGGGAGACAATAAATATATCATAAATTTTTTTATAGTTTGGTTTTATAGTAGTATGGGCAAAGCAAGGGAAACATTTCAGATGCATTACAGGACAAGGGAAATTAGGAAATGCAGTAATGTTGTTGGGAGACAGAGTTCTTACTATGAAAAAGAGATACAAATGTATAATGGGGAGAGGCAAGGAAGAACCTGTAAGAATGGACTGAAACTGGAGTTATCAGTGTGAACTCATGATCTCTAAAATATGTATGTGAGCATATACATGGACATGGAGACACACACACACACACACACACACAGGTGCACGTATGTGTACTTGAATACATTTCCTAGGCCAACAGGGCCTAGAAGCAAAGATACCCCAAGCGATGAGCACACCTGGCATCCAGGTTTTGTCCTGTAATATCAAAAAGGAACCATGGCTCCTTGAAGAAAAGGTTCATTCTGGAGAGAAATATGGAAGGTACAAGATCTCGTTATGCCAGAAAATAAGGAAATATTCAAATAACGGGGGCATGTCACACAGGATTCAGCCTGAAGGACAATTAGAACAGCAAAATAATTAAGGACAGTAATGAATTACAAACAAATGGGGGAAAAAATAGAAACCCATGAGACCATATCAATAACAAACAGATAATAAAGAGATAAGGGGAGAAGGGAGAGCTCTTAATTCTAAGTAGAATGCCGAGAGCTCACTGGTAAATGTGGAGCATGTACTGGGATTGAAATAAATCATCATTCAGCAACCATCACAGTAAAGACTGGTGCAGCAAGAATCATGAATAGTTGCTAAATCTAGGATGCTAAATTATGAGGAGCAGGATATTTGTATGGTCTTAAAATGTCTCCCCACAGAAAGCTCATTAGCAGCAAAGGAACAAAATCATAACTATACAGTGAGAAATCAGACAACACATCACCAATAAGGGACAAATGGACATCGTGTGCCTCTAGATATGGTACCCTGTGCAGGATACAACATCACTTACAAGAATGCATAACCTGATTTTAATCATGAGAAAACACCAGAGAACACTCAAATGAGGAATACTCTACCTTTATAAAGGGGGAAGGGGCTTGTATTTCTCAAAAATGTCAAAATCATAAAAGACAAAGCAAAGCTAAGGAACTCTTCCAGATTAAAAGAGACTAAAACAAACAAAAAAACAAAACAAAGCAAATACAGATTAAAAGAGACAAAGTACGTGACAACTAAATACAATTCGCAATCATGTACTGGCTCCAACATTAGAGGAAAAAACTGGATATGAAGGACATTATCATGTCAATTGACAAAACTGGAATGTGGACAACAGATTAAATAAAGTATGGTATCAATGTTAAATTTATTGCAGTTGATAATTCGTGTGGTTATAGAAGGGAATATCCATATTCTTAGGAGATACATATTGAAATATTTAGGAGTACAGGGCTATAATGCTTACATTTTACTCTCAAAAAATAGTCCCAGGGACTTTCCTGGTGGTCCAGTGGTTAAGACACCACACTTCCAGTGCGGGAGGGCATGGGTTCTATCCGTGGTTGGGGAACTAAAGATCCCGCATGCCACATGGTATGGCCAAAAAAAAAAAAAAAAAAAAAAGTCCCAATAATAGTAATAACTTGTGTGTGTGTGTCTATGGGGGAGGTGGAGAGGAAGGGATAGGAAGAGGGAAGGAGAACATATTTGCAAGCACAAATGATGAAGCAAATGCAGTGAAATGTTAATAGGTGTATCTGCATAAAAGCTATATGAATGTTGTTTGTACTTTTCTTGCAACTTTTTTCTAAGTTTGCTATTACTTCCAAAACAAAAAACACTATATAACACAAGCTAGAAAGTGCCATAAAGTGCTACAGACAAGATGAGGGAGAGGAGCTGCTGACGCAAGGTTCTGAAAAGCTTTCTTGGAGAATGCAGTGTTTTTAGTGGGCATGGGAGAGCAGGGTAACTTCCCTGAAGCATCCTATTCCTTACCATGGGGTACGCAAGAGGTGACTCTGATGACTATACAATGGCTATCAGCTCTCCCTGGCCAGGAAGCAATGTGTGCTGCTGCTAACTGATCCTAAGATATTTCTCGAGAAGAGGGTGAAGAGGCAGCAAGCAGCCCAAGACCCAAAGAATACTGTCCCAAGAGCTGGCACTGGTGTATATGCTAGGTGGGTACTACCCTGGAAACAGGATCTCCCGACGCACTCTGAGCTTTGACTGAAGACAGCTCAGGCATCACTACCAAAGACCAAGGCTCAGGCCATGGACTCTCTCATTTCCACAAGCTAAGTGGTCATTATCTGAGTTACTGGGCTCTGGGAAATGGCAAACTCCAGCTACCTAAAGGCAGGGGCCACATCCCATCATCTCAGAATCACTCAGAGCCCTGAGAACAGTGAGCCCTCAATAGAGAACTAGCCCATTGGTATCATGATGGCTGATGAGTGCTGCCAACTTTAACTGACCAATGCTATGGCCTAACTTAAGCTTTCAGACAAGCAAAGCATTCCAAATGGAAACAGGTGAGGATGGCAGATGTGTTGGGGGGCTGGGGGTAAGGGGGTACAGTGTGAGTTTAGCACACTAACCTGCGAGACCAAGAGGGAGACAGGAGGTATGGAACTCAGAATATACCCGCGGTTTTGGTGACATCCTTGCCAGGAATTTACAACCTTACATTCTTTTTTTTTTTTTTTTAAAGTTTTATTTATTTTATTTTTGTCTGCGTTGAGTCTTTGTTGCTGTGCACAGGCTTTTCTCTAGTTGCGGAGAGTGGGGGCTACTCTCCGTTGCGGTGCGCAGGCTTCGCACTGCAGCGGCCTCTCTCATTGCTGAGCATGGGCTCTAGAGTGCACCCTCAGTAGTTGTAGCGCACGGGCCTAGTTGCTCTGTGGCATGTGGGATCTTCCCGGACCAGGGCTCGAACCCGTGTCCCCTGCATCGGCAGGCGGACTCCCAACTACTGCGCCACCAGGGAAGCCACAACCTTACATTCTTTATCCACTAAATATATATGTAAAAAATTGAAAATCAGCAAGAAGGAAAACTTACCCTAGTAAGCTTCTCTGGTTTGGAGGAGACATGCAGCTGGGAAAATACCTCTGTTATCTCTTTGGTAAAGTCTTCATCCCCTAGAAAAACAAGTCCCACATAAAACACTGCAGAAAGACTGGTGAGGATCATTGCAGGGAGAGAGAAGAGGAATGATAGTAGCAGCTGTAGCAGTAAAAACAGCAGAAGCAAATTATATGAGCAAGGTGCTTTAGTGCTTACAGAATCCTTTTATGTATATTTTACTGATGAATTCTTCCAATAGGCTTCTAAAAAAAATGCGGCATTATCCCATTTTCGAGATGAAGAAACTAGGGCTTGAAGAGGTTAATTTATATCCCCAAATCTCATAACAAATAAGGAGTCAAACCTTGGGCTTCCCACCCCCAGTCCACAGCCTATGCTCTTTGGATTACATCCTAGAAGTATGAATGGAAAAGTGATGAAAGCAGAGTACTAAGTGGGTAAGAGGCATGTGCTTCCAAAGAAATGGAATTTAAGCTGGGACATAAAAAACAAGTACAAGTTAGCCAGGAGAATGGAAGAGCTTCAGGCAGAGAAAACAAGTACAAAGATCCAGAGGTGAAAGAAAGCGTGGCAAGAAGTTTAACATGGTTGGGAGTGTCCTAATGGAAGAAAGAGAAGACGGGTAGAATGAAGCTAGGAAAGTAAGCAGGATCCAGGTAATAAAGGGCATCATAAACCATGGTGAAGAATTCAAACTTTTATTAAGAGAATGAGGAGCTGCTGAATAGTTTTATACAGAGACAGGTAAGTCCAATTAAAATTTTAGAAAGATCACTTTAGCTCCTGGTGGGAATGAAATAAAAAGAGAAACATGAAGGGAGGCAAGAAGCCTGAGGCAATATTCCAGGATCCAGATAAGAATAAGGGTAGGTTATAAGAAAGGAAGAGGATTCCAGAATGTTGGAAGGATAGTAAGGAAGCTTTGGAATAAGCGTGATGAGCGATGATGTGGAACATGGAATACTTAATACCTGAGAAACATGCAAACAAACAGGTGAGTCAAGATCAAAAACAATCAACACATCCAAACAAATGACAGGAAATGGCTCTTTTCCTCTCTATTCATCTAAATTCTATCCAATCTCCTCTTTGAAGCCCAGCCCAAGTTTTCTCTCCACCAAAGACTACAGAGAGAAATCCTGTACACAGAAATCTCTTAGCACTTACAATCTATGTGAGTATTTCTTAGACACCAGTTCATGGTTACCAAGGCAAATTACTAGTGCTTCATACATGCTTTCTCCCCAGAATCCTTAGGAAAAAAAATCTGTCTTGGTTCTTCTCTCTCCATCTGCTCTTCTGTCCTCTCTCGGCATTCAAGGCAGAGAATTCAAAGGGTTTAGTGATCCCAGGTATAACATAGTTTGGGAAAAGCTGATCTCACTAAATGATACAACTGTGACCTATATAACTCATGTAAACAACTCCTAAATCATATTCTACTAAAAACCTGACTCTCAGGAAGGCATTTTGCTTTCCCAGTTAAGCTCTAAATTATGTGAGACAAGGGATGGATCTGAATCCAAGTGGGATGCAAGCACCTCAAAGGGTTCACAAAAAATTGAGTGCAGGAGGAAAAAAATGCAACTTTTACTTGTAGTCATTTATCTCATTCTTCAAGAAGTACTTTTTTAGGATGTACTTTAGAATGTAAATAATATATTACTATGGTAGTATATGTGTATAATTTATACACATTCAAATATACACATATTGGGTCTAAGTGCTCAAAAACCTTTTACTGCTAAGCGTTGATCAAAAAATGTTTGCATTTGCAACATGTATAGACCTGGAGGGTATTATGCTTAGAGAAATAAGTCAGATAGAGAAAGACAAAAATTATGTTATCACTTATATGTGGAATCTAAAAAATAAAACAAATTAATATTTAAAAAAATAATAAGGTAAAATAAAATACAGGGGGAAAAAATGGAGATCCTTGTCGTGTACTCCCCAGAGACTTGAGCATAAAAAGCAGTTGTTGCATTAGAATAAAGCATGTAAGGATGGAAGGGAGACAGGGTTAGTGCTTTGGAGGGACTCAGGAGAGAGGCTGGCACCTCAAGCAGGAAGTCTCCTAAAAAAGTGAAGGCATTGAGTATATAAGATAGAGGGACAAGGGCTAAGGATGCTGATAGAAACTGAAGATGATCAACATCACCAGAACTAGGTTCTGTGGTTTTCTCTCCCCTCTGCTACCACTTTTTTAAAAAAAACTTCATTGAGATATAATTAAATACCAAGGTCAGTGTTGCATTCTCAACCAAAATCACTGCAGAGGGCCATTGGGAAGGGTGGCATGCAGCACTCCAGTGCTATCTTTGCAGAATCCTGATCTCAGGCAAACAGGGAATAAAAATATTATAGACACAAATCCATCTGTTTAGAAATTCCCTTAGAGTCCTCTGAATGGTATTTAAAGATCAGGATTTCTGATCACTATGTGAAGCCAGATGTCAACTAAATTAAACAAATCCTGTTAGGCACTATGTACAAATAACCTTAATTAAGTTCATAAATAACCAGGGATTGTCACACCAATTAAGAACAATGGAGCAACTTAAGCAAATCAAAATTAATTTATAGGTTTCCTGCTAAGTGAGACTTTGAAAAATGAGCCACACATTAAACATAATATTTCATTTAGTCCTTATAACAAACTGAGAGGAATTAGCTACCTCTACTCACAGTTGAGGAACCAGACACTCAGGGTTAAGTAATTTCACAAAGTTGCATGGCTTAATAAATGGCAGATCTTGATTTAGAACCCAGGTCTAACTCCAAAACCCATCCTTTATCCACCATGCTTATTGCCTTCTCAATACCTCAAGACAGCTTTAAAAACTCATATTCAAAGACCATTTCATATCAGGACTCTTTTACATAGAGTAAGATACCATTTAGCAAGATATTACATAACCAGACAATTGGTTTCAGAAGATGTGGTATATATACACAGAAGGGACTACTACTCAGTCATAAAAAGAATGAAATATTGCCATTTGTACCAACATGGATGGACCTAGAGATTATCATACTAAGTGAAGTCAGAGAGGCAAACACAAATACTGTATGATAGCACTTTTATGTGGAATCTTAAAAAAAATAGTACAAATGAATCTATATACAAAACAGAAACAGACTCACAGACACAGAAAACAAACTTATGGTTACCAAAGGGGAAAGGGGAAGGGGGGATAAATTAGGAATATGGGATTAACAGATACAAACTACTATACATAAAACAGATAAGCAACAAGGATTTACTGTATAGCACAGGGAATTATATTCAATATCTTGTAATAACCTATAATGGAAAACAATCTGAAAAATGTATGTATATAATTGAATTACTTTGCTATACACCTGAAACTAACACAATACTGTGAATCAACTACACTTCAATTTTAAAAAAAGAGTTAATGTAATTGGAGAGATTTATTTCGAGGACAATCACTGCATATAAACACACCACATCCCTCCCACTCAGATGCTGGATTTCCATGTTACCTTTCTTCTCTTCCTCCTCTTCCTCACAGAACTCTGCTAGGGAAAATGCTTCTTTGAGTTGCTCCAATTCACATTTTAGAGTCTCCAATTCTTCTCCACTTAGAGAATTAAGAATAGATTTCACCTGAATTGATATAAAATAGTAAGTGGGAGTATGAGAGAAAAAGAAAAACATTCTCAAATGAAGAGGCTATGGATCATATTAAAATTAAAAGTATGAGTTCACAAGCTCTTCCTCAAGAACCTTAATACAAGAGGCAGGTCATCAAAGAAAGGTACGGAGAATTGTGCTTCCAAAAATAATATAAGCCAGAAATGTCTGGAAATTATTAGTGCTTAACAACAGCTTAGAAATTAGGAGGAAATGGAATAGTCTTGAATCAATTAAATGCTAACAGGTAACTGTATCCAAACTGGCAGCTTAAGCCAAAGAAACTTATAAAAAGAAAAAAAAAAGAACAAGATGAAGGAAAAATAATAGATATGCTATTAAGACCTCTTTGTTAACCTGTCCTTTTTTTTTTTTCTTGCGGTACGCGGGCCTCTCACTGCTGTGGCCCCTCCCGTTGTGGAACACAGGCTCCGGACGTGCAAGCTCAGCGGCCATGGCTCACAGGCCCAGCCGCTCTGCAGCATGTGGGATCTTCCCGGACCGGGGCACGAACATGTGTCCCCTGCATCATCAGGCGGACTCCCATCCACTGCGCCACCAGGGAAGCCCAATCTGTCCATTTTTGTTTAAATTTAGAGAAACAACACTTGACTCATTCTATTTCTAGCAATTAGTTCAAAAATTAGTTTTTTTGTTTATTTTGGTACAGTATTTTCAGAGTCTCAAGCCTCTACCTGACATACATTTCATCCTCCAACTGCACAAAAGGAAAAGAAACTATGCAGTGTGCTTCTGCTTAAAGACTACTCCAGTTGAAATTTTTGGTTTGGAATTACCTTTATTTCACTTTCTCGGGAGAGCATCTCCAGAGCTTCTAGATGTGAAAGGCCTTGAAATTCATCAAAGAGTAGCCCATAATGAGTTTTCTTGTCCGTTTCCATGGTAACCTCATTGATGGTCCATAGCTCTTCTTTCTCCTTCGCCTCTCTTAAAACCTGAAAGAGATCAAGGCATTACACTGCAACAAGTAACAAGAGCTTAAGGGTGAGTTCTGAAAGTCAAGGGAAGCAAACTGAGACAGGTAACACTGCCCTTTCATTCTTGGAATTGTGATTCAACTCGGATAGGCTCAGGAGCTACAGGGAAAATATAATCACATAATTTGCTCCTAGACAGGGTAAATAACACCCCAGGAACCAGGTGTTTCTCTGACAGTGGTTTAACCATTAATCTAATAACAACCCTGAAAGGGCTTGGCATCTTATATTGCACTGACAAGAGGCTCCTGTAGAAAGGAAAGAGGAGGAAAAAAAAAAGAACTGGGCATTTTTCTAAGCATTAGAGCTGTGCATCCCCTTACCAAAAACAAAACAAAACAAAACAAAACAAAAAACACTGAAAAGTCCTCAAAAGGAAATAATAAGAAGGTCCCAAATTACCAAAGGCAAAAATACAGATCAAAATACAGACAGGAATGCAAACAGTACCTGAGACAGTGTGGAAGTCCGGTTCATCAGACCCTTGGTTCTTTTAAATCCAGGATCCCCTTCTGCTATTACATCCATTGTCTTTTTCCCAATGAATTCTAAGGCATCCAAACCCCCACTGATAACACTCTTTCCCTAGGAAACACATGCAACCTCATTACAATAATACTGAAAAAAGACACCTTCATGTTTTCATTTAATAAAATAGTGGCTAACAATAGCAACCACCGGCAAGAACAAGGAGCAACTAAAACAATCATACAGTGCTTGTGGAAATGTAAAGCAGTATACCCACTTTGGAATATTATTTGTCAGTATCTACTATAGCTGAACATGTGAATATCCTATGACCCAACAACTCCACGCATGGTTAAATATTCAAAAAAATGTGTAGAGGTTCATCAAAAGACATACAAGAACATCCATAGCAGTACTATTATAAAACCTAAAAGCTGGAAACTACCCCAATACTTACCAATCCTGGAATGAGTAAATGTTACATAGTCACTCGATGGAATACAACAAAGAAAATGGAATACACCACACAAACTATACCGTGGATAAATTATATAAACATAATGAGTGAAAGAAACTAGATACACTAGAGTACATTCTGTATGATTCTGTTCATATAGCAGGGAAAATTAATCTATGATGCCAGAAGACTGGATTGTGGTTATCTTAGACGGCAAGAGGGGGAGGCACAGAAGACTGGGAGACAGCACAGGGGAGACATCTGATATACCACCCTGCTGTGTCTTAGTCTGAATGTGCTCATGTCGTGAAAATTAAAACTGAACACTTATGATTTCACTCATCTGTATACAGATTATACTTCAATAAAAAGTTAAAATTAAGGGCTTCCCTGGTGGTGCAGTGGTTGGGAGTCCGTCTGCCGATGCAGGGGACGCAGGTTCGTGCCCCGGTCCGGGAGGATCCCACATGCTGCAGAGCGGCTGGGCCCGTGAGCCATGGCCACTGGGCCTGCGCGTCCGGAGCTGTGCTCCGCAACGGGAGAGGCCACGGCAGTGAGAGGCCCGTGTACCGCAAAAAAAAAAACCAAAAAAACCCAAAAAAAACCACACAAAAGTTAAAATAAAAAAGTACTAGCTATCTATCCTCATGTAGGAAAGATATTAAGCTTCCTATTTAATCCTTTCAAAAATGTTTCTAGTCATCTATAGTTTTATAAGTATTTATCATAAACATCTCATTTTCCCTTTGCCTAAAAGATATAATTATGACAAAAATATTTTTGTAAAGCAGAGATGTTTTTCTAGGGCCACCAAACTAAGAATTCTTAGTCCATAAAATATTAGGTACATTGCCTCTCTATTACTCTGCATTTCCTGCTCCCTCTTTTACTTCTTTTAAGTTTTCAAGTTAGCTCTCACTCTACCCTAAGATCAAAGTGAATGATCTTCAGCAATTTGAACTCCCATAAGAGGAATCAGTCCCCATGACTTTTCAAGGAAAAGAAAGAGAAAGAGACAAAAACCCATTATAATCATGGAAGGAAGCAGGCCACCTTGCAATTTTTACTCACTGTGCTCTGAACAGCAGTAGAGATGGTAGAGAATACCCCAAATGGCCCACTCATTGGAGAGGAGTTTTCCTTCTCTTTGGCATTTGTCTCTCCTATAGTGGGGAAGGGATGTGTAAATATGAAGAGACAGTCCGTAAATAGTTTTGCTTTATTCGCATCTATATGAATTTTTAAAAATTAGACTTTATTTCCAACACACAAGGCCTTAGTACTTTTTGTTTTATTATTTTAAACCATTTGCCTATTTTAAAATAAAAGTTAAGGCAGTTTTTCATTTTCATTTCAAAAACAAAATCCAGTCTTTTGAACAACCTATGACATATATAACAGACTATATACTGTGTGATTCCATTCATATGATCTTCTGCACGGGTAAAACCACAGGGTCAGAAAACAGATCAGTGGTTGCCAAGAGCTAAGAATAGGTGGAGGGGAGTGACTACAAAGGGGCATGAGGGGATTTTTTTTGGGGGGGGGAATGAAAATATTCTCAAGTCTTGTCTATACAAATATAAGAAATATTCTATATCTGTATAATCACAATGGACTGTGATTACATAGCATAAACAGGACAGTATGTTTGTTAAAATATGTAAAACTATATACAGTTGGCCCTCTGTTCTATGGATGCTGAACCCGTGAATACTCATTTTACATAAAGAACTTGAGCATCTGAGGATTTTGGTATCCATGGGGGGGCTCCGGGAACCAATCCCCCCATGGATATCAAAGGATCATTGTATCTAAAAAGAGTGAACTTTACGTAAATTATAACTCAATAAATGTGACTTTTTAAAAATCCAGTCTACTTTAAACTTTATCCTGGAAAATTATGCTTCTTCACAGGATTCAGACATGCATTACAAAGATTTGTTTAAAATCTGTTCTATTTTATTAACACTAAAATCTCTTACAGGAGATCAACAAATAATCTATTGTAGGGAGGACTTCTGCTTCCAACTATGATGGATTATCTGGTGTCAGACTTGCCTTTCTACCATAGCATCTAGAAAACTGGACAAATATAAGAAACAATTATCTCCAGACATTGGACTACGGACCGTACTGTACTATGGTTCAGGAGAGAAGAGAAACAAATGATGAGAACTCTATGATTGGCTTGCTTTCCAGACCACAGCACAGGGAGGGGAAACCCAAGCAGAGCATGGCAGTCTTATTAAGTAGAAGAGACAGAGACTGGAATCTAGGAAAGCTGAAGCACCTGGAATTTGCAGGTCAGAGTACAAGCATACCTCATACCTTGTGCATGAAGCACAAGCACTTTATTGTGCTCTGCAGATACTGCTTTTTTTTTTTTTTTTTTTTTTTACAAACTGAAGGTTTGTGCAATCCTCCGCTGTCAGATAATGGTTAGTATTTTTCAGCAGTGAGGTATTTTTTAATTAAGGTATGTACATTATTTTTTTTGACATAATGCTACTGTACATTTAATAGCCTACAATATAGTATAAATTTTTATATGCACTGGAAAACCCAAAAAAGAATTTGTGAGACTCGTTTTTTGCGATATTCACTTTACTGCAGTGGTCTGAAACTGAATCCACAATATCTCCAAGGTATGCCTGTACTGGAGAGGAGGGAGATACAGAGGTAAAGAGTTCCAACTATCTACACAGGAGTGCCCTTGAGTCTTTGGCTGAATACTACGCTGTTCCTGCACTGGAAAACTCCACGATACTGGGCAAAGAACTGCCATGGAGCTGTAAACTAAACAATGCCCAAAGCTCATGCTAGGCTGAGAGACATTTGACTTCCAACCAATCAAGTAGAGAGACCTAGTTAAACACCTGGAAATTAGGTAGAGACCTCAGAAGGGTCAGAGACTTGGTAGTTGATCTAAACTAGCACTTAACAATAACGGCTACTCTAGAAATCCCCCTCAAGAAGTTTAAAATCGAGACCAAAAGATCAATCTAAGCTACAAATATCTTAACTGCCTTCCAAACAAAACTCACACCCTTTAAAGGACTACAAAATCCACTCAGCAAGGTAACATTTCTAATGTGCAGCATCCAATCAATGAAATGAAAATGTTATCTCTAAGCAAGAAAAAAAAATGGTCAATAGAAACAGATTCAAATGACAGAGATGACAGTCAGGGACACTAAAATATATACATGAGGAGGTGAGAAATGGAAGACAAAAAAAGAAACAAATGGAATTTTTAGAGTTGAAAAATATATCTAAAATTTAAAAGTCACTGAATGGACTTAACAGCATTAGACACAGCAGAAGAAAAGATCAGTAAACCTGAAGCCACAACAAAAACTATCCAAACCGAAGCACAGAGAAAAAAGGCTTAAAAAAATGAACCATGGAACAGCACCAAAACTAACACATTAAAACATTTTTTCATGCCACAGTAGATTCAAATTCAGCTAACTCTTACTGGGCTCTTACTCAATTGTGCCAAGCACAAAGCGAGGCAATTTTTACAATCTACATTCATGGCTTTACTTATTTAATGTTTGTAACAGTCCTCTGCAATATAAAATATCACCCAATTTCATAGATGAGGAAAGTAAAGAGACACCTGAGTGGTTAAAGCCAAAGATTCCAAATCCCATTTCTCATCAGCCCCATGATGCCCTGAATATCAGACAGTCAAAAAACATCTACTGAAAAAAATAAGCTTAACTATTCCATTTCAGTTTATAATTCTAGGCCTTAATGTCTCCATATACTGACCTGTTGCATACTGGACTTCAGATGAAATTTCACTGGGACTAGGGATTCCAAGGGAAGTCTCTGCCTTCTCAATGACATTTGAAATACCTTGTCCTAATGAGAAAAAATAACATTTTTATATTTGAATTTATTTGCTACTAGTCACCAAAACTGAAGAAACAAGTTGAAAATTAAAACCACAGATTTTAAAATTCATTACAACCAGAAGACATGTTATTTTGACGATATATAACTCATCTTTGGGAGTGTATCCTTACTAAAGGAAAAAAAAATTGATTCATTATCACCAACGAATAGTTTTATATTAATTCCTAAATGTCAACCTTCTAATGAAATACGTTACCAACTCTAGTGGCAGTATAAATCAGCCCATCATTACTAATGTATCTTCAAACTATAAAGCCTTTTGAGTAATCATGGAAGAAGAATGATTAACAAAGTCGTTTTGAACACAGATCTGTAGCAAAATGCACACAAAAATGAATAAAATGACTGATGACCTTACCTACTGTGGCTACTGTAGCTGAGGCTGAGGAGAGCAAGGACTTGCCCCAACTTCCCCAATAGCCCCATCCGGTCTGGGGTACATCTTTGGAAACAGTCTCCTATTTTTCCCAGTAGCCAGAAAAACAAAGGCAAAGAAAAATGGAAAAATTAGAGGAAAATAAGAGTGCATATACAAGGTAGCTAATTATTGGCCAAAAGTATGGGTGAACAGATACATATTAGTTAGCTCAAAAAGTGTATTGCTTGGCTGACAGATGTATGTTACCTTCAATGTAAGCACCACATAGCAAAGGCAACCACTCATAAAAGCATTTATAGAACTGAGAAAATTGTTTTATGGTTATAAAAAGAAAGAAATAGGTGCAATCCCAATTTGGTATTGATTCCGTATTCCTTTTAACCCTAATACTTTTTTTTTTTTTGCTGTACGCGGGCCTCTCACTGTTGTGGCCTCTCCCGTTGCAGAGCACAGGCTCCAGACAACGCAGGCTCAGCGGCCACGGCTCACGGGCGCAGCCGCTCTGCGGCATGTGGGATCTTCCCGGACCGGGGCACGAACCCGCGTCCCCTGCATCGTTAGGTGGACTTTCAACCGCTGCGCCACCAGGGAAGCCCTAACCCTAATACTTTTTAATCTCCATTTTTAATAGATACTTTACTTTGCCTGCAGCCTGTGATGTCTGAACAGGGAGAACGTCTGAAGTCTCAAGGTCACTGGAAGGTTTGGACTCTGGTCTTTTCCGAGTAGAAGCTACAGGTTCTGATTTACTCTCTGACTTGGCACTTTGGTCAACTGACTCAAAATTCTTGGTTGGCTCACAGTTCTCATCTTCAAGGATGGAAGTTGCTTCAGTTATCACTTCAGTCTCAATATCATCTTTATCCGACATGATTAGATCATTGCCTGGTAAAATAAAAGCCCCCCAACCCCAAAAAATTAATTATATAAGCTTGTTTTTGGTAAAAGTAACTTGAATAAACTTTTTGAGATTATTGAGTCACATGCAGGTGTAAGAAATAGTACAGAGAGATCTAATATACCCTTCACCTAGTTTCCCCCAAGGGAACAATTTGTGTAACTATAGCATATCACAACCAGGATGCTGATAAGATACAATCCCCCAACATTACTCAGATTTCACCAGTTTTACATGCACTCATTTGTGTGCGTGTAATTAGTTCTATGAAATTTTATCACATGCACAAATTCATGTGATACAGAATAGGATTACCACAGTCAGGATACAGAATAATTCAATTACCAAAGTCAGGATACAGAATAATTCAGTTACAAGGATCCCTTGTGTTATCTATTTTTAGCCATGTCCCACCCTCCTCCTAACCCACAGCAACCACTGATATTCTCCATCTCTATAATTTTGTCATTTCAACATGTTATATAAATGCAATCACACAGTATGTAACCTATTGAGATTTACTTTTTTCACTCAGCATAAGTCCCTCAAGATTCATCCAAGTTGTTGTACCACTAGTTTCTCCCTTTTTATTGCTGAGTAGTGTTTTTTGGTATGGATGTATCTCAGTTGTTTCACCATTCACCTGTTGAAGGATGTCTGGGCTGTTTCCAGTTTAGGGCTATTACGAATAAAATGGCTATGAACATTTGTATACAGGTTTTTATGGGAATATAAGCTTTCATTTCCCTGGAATAAATGACCAGAGTGCAATCGATAGTATTTGCTTAATTTTATAAGAAGCTGCCATACTCTTTTCCAAAGTAGCCATACCATTTTACATTCCCACCAGCAATGTATGAGTAATCAAGTTTCTCTTCATTCTCACCAGCATCTGGCAGTGTTATTTTTCATGTGAACCATTCTGATATAGGTGCACTATGACAGCTTAATATGGCTTTAAGCTTTAAGCTGCATTTCTCTAATGGCTAATGATATTGAACATCTTTTCATGTGTTTATTTGCCATCTGTATATCCTCTTCAGTGAAACAGCTATTTTTATCTTTTGCTCATTTTCTAATTGGATTTTTTTTTTTACTGTTAAGTTTTGTTTTGTTTTGTTTTGTTTGCGGTACGCGGGCCTCTCACTGTTGTGGCCTCTCCCGTTGCGGAGCACAGGCTCCGGACGCGCAGGCTCAGCGGCCATGGCTCACGGGCCCAGCCGCTCCGCGGCACATGGGATCCTCCCGAACCGGGGCACGAACCCGTGTCCCCTGCATCGGCAGGCGGACTCTCAACCACTGCGCCACCAGGGAAGCCCTACTGTTAAGTTTTGAGAGCTCTTTTTATATTCTAGATTCAAGTCCTTTGTCAGATATGTGGTTTGTAAACATTTTATCCCAGTTTGTAGCTTATCTTTTCATCCTCTTCATAGAGCTTTTCACAGAGCAAAAGTTTTTAATTTCAATTTATCAACTTTTCCTTTTTTGACATTTAAAAAAAATCTTATTACTCATTAATCATTCCTACCTCAATTTTTCAGAGAGAAGATTATGAAATTTAAGCTACCAGAATAAGATTTACATCAGACCAGCTTTTGAACAGCGATGTTAACAAATTCAATTCCTTCCAGAAGTACAGCTCTTTGACAATTAAAGTCAAGATATTATTAGTGTTTTTACAAGGAGGAGATGCTGGTTTCCAGGATAACCAAGTATTACCAGGGGAGAAATAAACGTATCCCACACATACATAGACACACACATACACCCAGACCTCGGTATGTATAAGCACATGTTTTTACCAATATATACTAACCACAAAATTAGACCCAATCCATCAATGCCATCAAAACATTTCTAACATACTAAAAAAGAGACATACTAACAACTAAGGCAGCCTGGAAGTAGCACTATAACTGAGGTACACACAAAATGTTAAAAGAACAGAGAGCAAGGAAAAGTATGCTAGGATCAGGAAATAACACTCATGAACTTTAAATACTTCAAAAAAGCATAAAATAGTGATCACAAACTGGGATTTTGAGTCCCAAATCCAGCCTACAGATTTTTTTGTTTGGCCTGCACAGTGCTTAAACTTTTTTCTATACTAATTGGTAACATTTAAAAATCAGAGTTTGTTTACAAATAGAAATTTCTAACTTCCGTTGTAAAACTGAAAGATCTGGCGACACTGGGCCCACATTCGACTTGTTAATAACTAGCTCATGCCAAATATTTGCTGGGGATCTTTTAGACAGGGTAGAGTAGTGCTCTCTAGTTCCCCGTAATCTCTACCCAAATTCACTTGACTCGTTTATGTTACCTGATTAGCCCCTGTAGGCATCTGAACTTGTAATACCTGCCTTAAAGGGCACTTAGGATTCTGACAGATGAAGATGCCAATGAGAGAATTCAAGGGTGTGTAAACAACACAGGGGAAATCTCAAAGGTCTGAGGTATGACAGCGTGGAATACAGACAGATACCAGGAGTAGTTAATACGGCAAAGAGAATGATGGGGAGGCGTAAGGCTAGAAAGGTAGATTTATATAACATCCTGGATCCTAGACCATATGGTATATGATATACATACGTTTCCGAAACACATAGAAAAAAAACAATCTAGATACAACTATCCATAAACATAAAAACCAACTGTGAAACACTCATTCATTTACTTGCAAACATTTTTTTTGACTACCTGTTGCATGCCAAGCTCTGGAGACTGAGAACTAATTTAAGACACTATTTCTGCCCTACTTACTCCAGAGGCCAAATAGGAAAGGCTACACAGTTCCTGCACAAAGTTCCATCGATGTTTCGTGTAGCTGAAACATTGATGGAATATTTTTTTGCTCTCCTTATGCTGTCTCCAAGTTACAACACACGGTAATATGCATGTAACATACACATTATATACTATATATAATATGTAGTTAGGCTGACACTCTTCCAACTCTGTACTTGAGTGACTGTGAGAAGTCAGTTCACCTATCTGCGTCTCCGTTTCTTCATCTGTAAAACGAGGAGAGTACTACCTACTTGCCAGGATTCCTGGAAAGACGAAACGACCCGGTGCATGTGAGGGGTTCGGAACGGAGCCTGGCACGTTAACCCCTCACGGGTAAAAGCTGCTGTTAGTACCTGGTGGTTGTCTGGAGGGAGCATTACTATTTTCACTAATATAACGATTTGTCTCGAGATGTACAAAATCCGTTCTCCCTTCTTCCTAATTACAAGAACAGGTGCCAAACCGGAGTTCTGGTGTAAACCTGTGCTCCTAAGTTCTCCGACGCTGACAACGACGAGAATTCCTCACGCAAGCGGAGCGCTTCAATAACCAGAGCACTTCCGCAGCCTCAGCGTCCACCGCCAGGCGCCCGCCCCCCAGCCCCAGGCCGCTTCCTCCCCTTCCGCGGCGACCCCGAGACCCCGCACCCGGCCTGCCTCCTCCCAGAAAGCCCCGTACCCAGCCCGCCGCCTTCCGCACCGCCACCACAGCCGCAGAGAAGCCACTCCCTACTGCCCCGGAAGTCCTCCTTCACGACGGAGAAGGCCTTGCCTACCTGAGAGAACTTCCGGGTCAAGCAGCCGGTCCAGCCGGAAGGAGCTTGGCGAGGGTCCGGTGAGTGAGGGGTAGTCCGCGGTCGTTGTCTAGGGCTGGGGCGGGGTGGGGGTGGGGGTGGGTTACTAGCGGTGTCGAGGCGTGGGTTTGAGCGGTGGGTTGGGGTACAACGTGAAGGAGGGTGGGGTATCCGCTGCCCTTTTGCAAGCCTGGCCTGGGCTGCAGGAGTTCGGCCGTCGTATATTTACGGAGCTCCACATACCTGCCAGGCACTTCTTTGGGCGTTTGGGACATACTGGTTTACGAGCGACTGTGGCTTTGGTCACAAGTAGTTGACAGCCTAGCGGAGGAGACCGACTGTAAACAGGTCAACAAACAAACACGATTATCTAAGACGGTAGTGAGTGCTTTAAAGAAAATTAAGCAGAATAAAGTGACGGAACGAAGCGAGGGAGTAAACCTTTTGAAGATCTGGTGAAGAGTATTAGAAGCAGAAGGAATAGCAAGTGCAAACGCCTTCTTGTGGGAACAAACCGAGCCAGGCCAAGGAAGAGGAAAAAGGCTACTGTGCGTGGAGCAAAAAGAGGAAGATGAGACCAGAGACTTAAACTGGCCAACCCTTGTAGGGGCTGTGAGCCAGGAGAAGGATTTTGACTTTTATTTGGAAAGCAGTGGAAAAGCACTGAAGGTTTCTGTGCCCAAGAGTGACATGCTGTGATTTATGACTTTAGGTTACTCCTGACCCTTCATCAGAAAGATGCACCTCTTCACTTGCCCTTGGACAGTGGAATGCATGAAACCCAAAATGACGGCCAGAAAAGCATTAGAGACACCCTCCCTGTAGAGATGTGAAAAACTAAGTCCCAGAGAGGTGAAGGCACCTGGCCTTTTAAGAACCAACGTCTTCCAACTCCATTTAATGCTTTCAGAATGACCATTTTAATGTCTATACATAATTGTCACTTCCTAAAACTCTTCAGATGGTTTCCTTTGCTTTGATGGTGCTTCTCTAAATTTAGGGGCATCAGTATCACCTGGGAGCATGTTAAAAATGCCTGTCCCCAAAAAAAACAAGAACACTTTAAGTATAAAATAGGTGTTTTCCTCTGATTTTCTGTTGTAATGGAAATGCATAAAATTGGAGGTTTAAGAATAGAATCTTGGCAAGCCACTTAACTGTCTTATCCTTAAAATACTGCTGATGATAATTATAATAGAAAGTGTTCAAACTTTTTGGTCTTAGTATCCCTTGACACTTTTAAAACTTATTGAGAACGTCAGAGAGTTTTTGTTTGTGTGCTTATAACTGTCAATATACCATTTTTCCCCCTCACCCCTTCCCTCGCCCAGAGTTCCCTCATACCCACCCTCACCCAGCACTCCCTGACACCCTCCCTCTCCCAGAGTTCCTCAGTATGCCATTTTATATATCAAAACAGCTTTTCAAAAATTGTTAATTTATTTAAAATGATACATTCATTACATGTTAACATAAATAGCATTTCTATGAAGAATATTTTCCAAAAAAAAATTATGGGAAAGAATGGCATTGTTTTACATCGTTACAAGGTTTTTTTTAGTATCTGGCTTAATAGAAGACAACTAGATTCTCATATCTCCTTCTGCATTCACTCTCTTGTGATAGCATTCATTATGTAGCCTCTGGAAAACTGCACCATATTGTGTGAGAATGAGAGAGAAAAGAGCAAATAATTTTCTAGTATTAATACGAAACTCATTTTGAAAAAGTCTCTGGGACCCCCAGAGGCCCCTGCACCACACTTGGAGAATTGCTGAATTACAGTAAGGTTTTGAAAATCAAAGATACATGATTTGTAAGTCATTAAAACTACATGCACGGCAAAGATGCAGATGCCCAAGAAATCTACATCTTTATTTTTTTAATAAATTTATTTTATTTATTTATTTTTGGCTGTGCTGGGTCTTCGTTGCTGTGCGCGGGCTTTCTGTAGTTGCAGTGAGCGGGGCTACTCTTCGTTGCAGTGCACGGGCTTCTCATTGCAGTGGCTTCTCTTGTGGAGCACGGGCTCTAGGCGCGCAGGCTTCAGTAGTTGTGGCTTGTAGGCTCTGGAGTGCAGGCTCAGTAGTTGCGGTGCACGGGCTTAGTTGCTCCGAGGCACGTGATATCCTCTCGGACCTGGGTTCGAACCGGTGTCCCCTCCATTGGCAAGCGGATTCTTAACCACTGCACCACCAGGGAAGTCCCACATCAGGCACTGTAACGCCAGAGTCCATGTTCCTGACCACATAGCCATGATGACACTGTAACTTTGATCTTGCAAAACTGGAAGAATTGTACTGTGTGGCTATCGTTTGAACTATGTATATACTGGACAGGTAGATCTGAGCATGAGAGTGAGGAGTTCTTTTTTAGTTATACTGAGTTTGAGATACTGGGAGGGTGCGGGGGCAGGGGGAGGTTCAGACTATAGAGAAAAAAATGGGCAAGGAGATCATAAGTCTAAGCTTGTCATATCTATGTCTTTGTGTAGCTTCATAAGCAAATGCTTATGGCAAAAATGATCAAAGTCAAGGGCATAACAACTAACCATGGTTTGAAGCACAGCTTCAGCAAATACAGAGGGTGTTCCTCAGTGTACCAGAAAATATGCTGACATTTGAGCCAAGTGCCCAAAGGCCAGTGATGAGGTGTGTGATGGCTCTAAGATGCTGTTGGGAGCATAAGGGCTATTTAGAAACTTTTTGGAAAATGACCCTCAAAATGATGATTTCTGTTTGCGTATTACTAACCTTTTAATGTTATCTATAGCAGTGGTCGAGTATAAGCACAACAGCTTTACATTTGTTCTCTGAAAGGATAGAGGAGTGCTAACAGCCTGCTCTTCATTTTTTTTTTTATCCCCTTTGCCAATTCAAAATGCCACTCTGACCATTTGTGTGCCTCGTGTAAGGAGCTTCTCCATTTTTCAAGTGTAACAGTGCAGGCTGAGGAGAGTGGATAAGCTGTAAATACAGCCTTGAACGCCGTTAGCTATGGAGAATGAACCGTTAATATCCCAGTATACTTGGAGCAAAAACCAATACCATCTGGGCATCAGTGTTTTTCCTTCCTTTGAATTATCCCAGAACTATTTCTGCAAACAGCTGTTTCCTCAGCCAACTTAATATTGAGCCACAAGAATGGAAGTTAGCCACATTACTTCCTTATTTACTTCTGTTGAAAATTGGAAGAGAATGGAAATATTTCTTCTCTCAGAATTTGGCAGGAACAGCAACAAGGCAATCTGTTAGGGATGATAGCTTAGGCGCTTTTCTTTCTTTTTCTTTTTTAATGATATAGCCAATATCCAGAATGATTCTGGAGGGTAAAATCATCTACATTTCTGATTATTCATGATCCTAGAAAAGCTAACGTTTTAGTGTACCTGAAAGATGAAAAAGCAGTTAGATTAAACTTAAATATCACACTTTTCAGTTATCCTATTCATGCTGAAGAAAGGTAATAAAACATTCTACCAAGTAACTTCATCCACAAGCATAGCATAGCCCCTTTTAACTGTTTGCAGGAAGGTGGCACTTTGATTTTCCTTTTTGAACTCTTTCTTCTTAGCCTCCAAATGTCAGCTGCTCCATTGAGAATAGCAGGCATGATATTATGCAAAGTCCCAAACTTTTAAGTGAGTTGCATTTCTAAAATTCATGAAGTCCTCCTTTCTCTTGTGTTTTCACAGCACAGTTACACTTCTCTTCAGTACTTCTCTTGTATATAGTTAGCTGTCTCTGCCCCTGCCTTCCAGGTTTTGCTGAACTCAGTCTTTTTTCTCCCACCTGACCGTTTCTCCATTTCCTTCATTGTTTGCACAGTCAGCCTTCATTTTTGTGGTTTTAATTTTGAATAAAATTAGATAAAGATGTTTATTTCTTTTAACATCTTTATTGGAGTATAATTGCTTTACAATAGTGTGTTAGTCTCTGCTGTATAACAAAGTGAATCAACTATACATATATCCCCATATCTCCAAGGTGTTTATTTCTCAAAAAAAAAAAAAGGGCTTCCCTGGTGGCGCAGTGGTTGAGAGTCTGCCTGCCGATGCAGGGGACACGGGTTCGTGCCCCGGTCCAGAAGGATCCCACATGCCGCGGAGTGGCTGGGCCCGTGAGCCATGGCCGCTGGGCCTGCGCGTCCGGAGCCTGTGCTCCGCAATGGGAGATGCCACAGCAGTGAGAGGCCCGCGTACTGCAAAAAAAAAAAAAAGTCATATTGAAGCCAGGAAGTAGAATTCTATCAGGAGCCGGAGCAGCATGTGTGAGTCCCTCTTTCTCTTACCCTCTGCAGCTCTTTCCACCACCAGCAGCCCCTATCTCCTGTCTCCTCTCTCTTTCCCTTCTCCACCCCTGTTGTCCTTTCTCTAACCTGATTGCCTCAGCTCCCTATAAGGCTTCTCTTCCTCAATCCAAATTCCAAGAACAAGATTCTTCTTAGCCAGTGGGTTGACTTCCTCCTGGGCCCAAGAAGGCAGGGCTCCAAAAAGGGAAACACGGGCTAGGTAGATCACAACAAAAGCTCTCTACCACAAGCTCAGGACACATTAAAAACAATGTAATATAATGGTTGGGCTCCAAGGTCAGTTTACAATTCCTGTTTGATTCATATAATTGTAAAATATTTATTTGCAATGAGAAAAAGAGGAGTGTGAAATTTAAAGACTGAAATTACCTAGTGGTGTTTCCCCTCCCCCCTCCATGATTTTTAAATGGTTGCATGGTATTCCAAGTAAAAGTGTTTTATTTATCTTAAATAATGGCTTTGATGTAAGGTGTAGATTTCAGCACCTGAAAGGACCATCAACAATAATAATATCTAGAGCTTATTCAGTGATTATTATTACCAGACTCTGTGTTTTTTATATACTGTCTCATTCAGACCTTGCAATAGTCCTGTGAAAATACATGCTATTATTTCCCCTGTTTTAAAGATGGGGGGACTGAGGCACAGAGAGATTAAATCATTAACAAAAGTCGTAAGGCTGGTTAGAGTCAGAGCCAGGATTCGAGCCCGGGAAACCTGGTTCCAGAGTCTGTACTCTGAACTTCTCTGCTACCCTGCCTTTATCAGAGGCCAGCAAGTATGATGTTCCAGGGTAAACAATCCAGAATGTAATCTGAGTAATAGTTCTCTCGTATTGGAAGTGTTCAGACAGTCTGGAGCAGGGCTGTTGTAGAGGAAATGAGGAAGTATATTAGTGATTGCTAGTCCATGGACCCTCTGCCTCAGAATCACCAGGGAGCTAATTAAAACCCATGAATTCCAAAGTCCAAACGCAGAGGTTCTTATTCATCAGGTCAGTAGGTCTGGGGTGGAACCCAGTAATCTATATTTTTAACAAGTTCTCTAGGTGATTGTGATATTCAGCCTGGCTTGGAAACTCTGGACTTGGTAATCTTTAATTGCCACCATTATCTCCTAGGACTAGATGGTAAATGAAGACTTTGAGGGTTAGTGGTTGGTTCAAGTAATGCGTTTAGGCATTATGCCTTTAGGATCTTTCGAGATTACAACATTGGTTCTTTTTGTCTCAGAGAATATAACAAGTGCTAGTAAATGCATGTGGGCCTGAATAATTATGATCCCTGTCGTATACCATTCTTCAATTTACAAAGATCCATAACATACTTGATTATATTCAAACTATTCTCTATCAGTAAGTATTTATTGAACATGTGCGAGTTACGAAACATAGCATCAAAAAAATACAGTCCCTGTGCTTAAAGGGCTCATAGGTGAGATGGTGTAGACTGCCTGGTAGTACAGAGCAGCATATACTAGAGCCAGGTGAATAGTGTAATGGTGAGGGCTACAGGGGTCAGGGAATAGCCATCCTGCATCCAGGTATACTCTGGATCCATATGGGAGGAAGAGCCAGGCCTTGAGAGGAGGCTCAGGGAAGCTGCATGAAGAAGGGATTCCATTCAGCAGTAACACTGCCAGGACACTATTGCCCTACAGCCCTGTCACGTGGAGGCTGTCACGTGGAAGCTGTTCATTCCCCTGAAGCTCCTGATCTCAGAGCAGGAAGAGTGAGTCCATTTCTTCTATTTCCAGTGTCTTCTACCTTAGCTGCCTTGATCCTGGGGGGACATTAACACCCCCTTACATGAGGTACCCCACTTTTGAGCCTCTCAGTTCTTTGACTGCTTCCCCTTGGACAACTATCTCTTTCACTCACTTCAACCTGCCACTCTAGTTCCCAAAGTCTACCTCCAGTTTTGCTGTTGGTCGAAACTGCTCCCCTCCAGAATCAGGAATCAGACCCATTACTCTCTGACTACAACTTGTAGCTCTTTTTCCTGAACACCTTCTAACCAGTGACCCCTCTGCTTTTTCCCTGCCCCCATCCCTTTACCTAGATGGCTCTCTTGCATTCTCGATTCCCATTTATCCTCAGGCCCTATTGCACACCTTACTTTCTCAGGGAGGCTTTCTGCGACATGGTTAGCTCTCCATGTTGTGTACTCCTGTGGCATCCTGTACTTTCCCTTGGGTAGCATTTAGTGTATTTTGTATGTACTTAGTGTCTATGTCCTCTACCTGACTGAGCTCCATGAAGGCAGAGACGGTGTCTGTGGTAGAGTAGGTTGGCACAAAGTAGGTGCTCAGTAGACACAGTTGAATAGATTAAAATGTATACCTCTGGTCTAAAATAGTAGGTTCTAAACTCTGTAGTAAGAAGCGGTGGGGAGCAAAGGAGTGGCAGAATAAGAAATGAGGTGGTATTAGAATAAAGTGGAGTTCTGGGAGGTTTGTTTTGTTTTTTTTCAGTTTGAAAGCAGTCACTGTTTATTAACTGACCAGATTACAAAAATAATCGTGGTAGATACTTTAGTTCATCCTTCTAATAAGCCTGTTGATCTGGTCTTCCCTGTTGCCAGCATCTCCACCTTCTACAAAATGGGTGGTCTTTTTCTTCATTCCACCTCGTGGAGAAGACAATTTGAAGGGCCACAGGAAGTTGTTTGCTTCTTTGAAACGTTTTCCAACGGTATAGATCTCATGAATCAGATCCTCCATGCAGATAATACCGTATTTGCCAAGAGATCGAGCAATCAACACGTTATCCATCAGGGCAATTCGCTTCTTGTTGATTTTGCCATAACCACGCTTGTAGATCAGTTCATTTACTGACTTCAGGTTTGGGTACCCCCATGCAATCAATGTATGGTTCCACGATTCTCATCATGTTAATTGAAGCCTCCTCGTGCTTCACAAAGATGCCATTGAAAATCTGACGGAGGCGAAGAAGCTGCAACACCTTTCAAACCTTTGGGCTCACACCATTGATACCTCTGATCCTGATGACAAATGCCAATTTGGGTTCCACGGGTACGTGGAAGTTGCCAGCTTTTCTTGCCATCCCAGCCGTTCGAATTTCAGTTCTGTACATCTGCCGGTATTCCCTGTGATAGTGCTTAGCTTTTTCATAGATCAACCTCCTCCGTGCCTTTCGAAGCATCTTTTGGGCAAATTTCTTCCTCAGGCACTTGATCTTAAGCTCTGTGAAATTCACTTTTTCTTAAGGGTTTCTGGCACAGCAGGAACCTTCTTTTTCTTCTCTTCTGCACTCTCCATGGTTCCAGCCAGGAGAGAGCTGTTTTGTTTTTGTTTTCTCCACAAAGAGAGCAGGCCTCTAGCTCAGAGCCTTCAACAGGTGGCAGTATCTCTAGAAGTTAATAACATGACTTTGTTTGCATTGTGCTTATGTGTACAGTTACTTTTATCTACAGATGTGATACAGACTTTCCTTTTAACATAAATGTATGAAAGAAAAATGAGTTTTTTTAAGAAAAGCATAACTAATAATAATTTGGTTCATGGATATAGCAAAAAAAAAATCATAACGGTAGAAGAAATGAATGAAATTTGGGAAATGCCAACTTGGATGAAGCCACAGGTACTCGTTATGGAAGTCCTGGGGAAAACTTGGAGCGCTTTTTCAGCACACTCATTTCCTGTCACTGTTGAGAACCACGAGTCTAGAATAAAGGACAAAAATCACATCTGCCAATTGTAGTGAAAAAGTTGGGAGCTTACATATATCAAGCCCTAGCACAGTGCCTGGCTTACTTCAGTCATTTAATAAATGATATTTCCATTGTTTCCACCCTCCACTCCCTCCTAATAGAGACCAGGATTCTCCTGCTAACTTATAGTATGCTCTTAAAGAGCAAGTCACAGTGAAGAGGTTAGACCAGATCACTTCTATAATCCCCTGCAGTGCCTAAGTGCTTTGTTTCCTTTAGTGTCATTTTAGTGGGGTTTTGGAAAGAAATGGAAACAAGCACCTGTGTTTATCTATTTATGTATAGCAAATTCTGAAGTTCTTTGTTTTACTCTAAATAGTCCATACTTAAATTTGAAAGAGAAAATTATTGTCATCATCCAACCATCCTTTCAAGGTCTAATGAAGATTAAGTGATATTTACAACTTAATGTAATTTAGACTTTGAGTAGTTTAATGGCAAAATACAATGATCAATTGATTTTTATGTTGTATGATCAAGCAGCTTTCACGTGAGTATACAGGGGAGTAAATGTCATTTCCAAAACTAATTATTTTGGGCCCTCATAAGAAATAAAGGTAGGTGTTTCATCCCATATTTTATAGAAATAGAATTTGAAATATTTCTTTAAGAGTCAGTGATTTTAGGGGCTTCCCTGGTGGCACAGGGGTTAAGAATCCTCCTGCCAATGCAGGGGACACAGGTTAGAGCCCTGGTCTGGGAAGATCCCACATGCCGCAGAGCAACTAAGCCCGTGTGCCACAACTACTCAGCCTGCGCTCTGGAGCCCATGAGACACAACTACTGAGCCCACGTGCCACAACTACTGAAGCCGTGCACCGCAACGGAGAGTAGCCCCCACTCACCGCAACTAGAGAAAGCCCGCGTGCAGCAACAAAGACCCAACGCAGCCAAAAATAAATAAATTAAATAACTAAGTTTTTTTTTAAAGAGTCTGATTTTAAAAGAGGAATCAAATTACCAGGAAGTTCATCATAATCACATAGATTCTTAGACTGGGATATCATTTTGCTTTTATTTATGATATTTTACTCTTCTTTTAAATGTGTCTGACAATCTTTCCCTGTAGTTTACATCTGTATTTCTACCAACTAGACATTTAAGGTGTCAGTTCCTCCCTTAGCTAATTTTATAGACTTTGAGCTAGAAATCTGGTATTCTTACAAACTTAAATATACTGAATTTTGTTTCTTGATATTGAAGAAATTATTAAAGGAAAATTCTTTTGTCTAACATTCTTGCCCAAGAGGGAGGTTCTATAGCCTCAGAAGTCAGTAACTATTTATGTACATGTAGTAGTGCAGTTTTCTTTCTGATGTTAAAACAAAAAAACTACTTCAGGTAGCCCTGTATTATTTATATCTTATATGTCTGTATACTTGAATTACTCAAATTTTGAGCTTCATGGTTATGATTATAATGTACCAGTTGATTTAAATTATTGATATAACAGCATTTGGTAATGGTACAGGTGGAATAAAAGATCATTAAGCTAAATATTTTAACCTTCATTGGCTCCCTGTTGCTTGGAGTTTGTCAGAGTGAAATAGAATCACAGCATTTCAGAACTAGAAGGGCCCTTAGGGATTGTCTTATCCAGTCCCTCATTTGACACATGAGAGAACAAGCGCAGCTACTTGCCAAGGACCTACAGCTAGTTAGTAGCAAAGCTAATACCAGAATCTAGGTCTGCCGTTTCCCAATTCAGTGCTCTTTCAACCGATTCCGTTGGGATTTTTAGGTGGTGTTCTCTCTGTTTCACTCCCTAATGTTGATGCCAATTATTCTAATCAGTTTCACATCTGTTTATTTTTAGGACATAGAGTTTCACCCCGTTATGAGTCTTTCCTGGTTAAACTTTATATCTGGCTTTCTTTTAGGTTGGTCTCCACTCATCTCTTTTAATCTTGAAGACTTCAAAATATACCTGGATCTACCATTTTTTTTGAAAACTCCAATACCAAGCAATCAATGACCCACCGTGCTCTTGTTATAATATAGAAGCTTTTCAGTTCTCCAACTCTAAACAAGATTTTCTCCCATTTTCCCATGAAGCCACATTGTTGTTTATTCACTTTAGTTGTGAGTGTTACTGTGCCAGCTGCTTTTGCTTTGGAAGATGTAGGCTTCAACCAAATGACCCCTCTGGGAGCAAATCATAGTTCTTCCAATGCATCATTTCTCCCAAGTTTTGAACTCTCAGCAGATTCCCACTCAGGTGATGATGTCATCATAGCCAGAGAGGGAACTAGTGTTTCAATTGAGTGTCTTCTCACAGTCGACCACTATGAAGGTGTCTATTGGTACAACTCAAAAGGACAGCAGCTGGATAACAGAGGCAGAGGTAACTATGCCAGAGTATAATTAATCAAGGTTACTCATTTCCTATTACTTCTTTCTTCCTGGTTTTAAGGCATATTCAACAAGAAATCTCTAAGATGAGGTACTACAGTAAATAGTTAAAACTTTGGAAGGCCTGGAGTATTATACCTATCAGAAAAAGCAAAATAATGGTAATTACTTAACCAGAAGAAAATAAATAGAGAATAGTTATAAATTTAAAAGGTGTTCACATAATGATGGTGAGCTATTTTCTCTCCTCTTGGTGAGCTGGTTTCCTTCTTCATTCAAGGTAGAGTCCATCAGGGTTGCTGCATACAGCTGTGCAGGCTACACGCTGCACAACTCCGGGGGCGCCATTCACCTAGACTGTAATGTGAGTAGTACAGAGTGCTGGCCCTGTGTGAATACAGCAAGAAGGATTTGGGTTAGACTTAGAGTCATAAATAAAAATGTTTTGCTCAGAAATGAGTTACTAAAAATGTTGGAGGAAATCCAGGATGTTTTTAAAAATAGTTATAAAGATCTGTGCATAAAACTTTAAGTCCCTCGGAATCAGAAGGGCACTGAGGAGGAACTCTATAAGCCCTTTCTATTCTATACCTTAATTTACTTGAAAACAGGAGAGTTTCCCTTGTATTTTTTTTTTTGTCTGTCAGTCTTAAAAAATCACACAAACATCATAATAATGTGACCAAGGTCTACTTTTTGACAGGTTTTTATTTGATTATGCTGTTTATGAACCCGTAAACACATCTTAATCAGAATACTATTTCCTTTAATTAGTGTTCTGTTAGAAAGATTATTTTTTTTGAAGACTACTTGTGTTAAAACACCTTAGGAAGAAATCTCCATGAAATATCAATGGGATAAAGATTAAATTCTGGGATCCTCACAAGCTACACTTTTCGGAAAAGGCCCCTTTATATTTTTTGCTAGAAAGGTAGTCTAATCTCTTGGAATATAAGGATATTTGGCTATTCATATTAGAGTGGAAAACAGAAAAGGAGACAGATGGTGCTTCCTTCTAAAGTATACGCTAAACATTTTAACCTTCTGCAAACTGAGTAACTGGCCACCAAGGGATTGAAGAGTTTGAATGTTAGAAAGAACAGAGCTTCTTAAGAATATAGACCTATTAAATCAGAATCTCTACAGTGGTGCTCAGAAATCAGAATCTCTAGAGTGGTATTTTGAACATGATTTGGGGTTCCCTGTTTGGATCCACTGAACTAGACTCTTACCTCGTTTGGCTCTAGGGTCCTAACAAACCCATTTAAGATGTGGGTTAATCAATATGATTATTACGGACTGACTGTATAGACAAAGCTTCGGTCAGGATAAGACCAGCCAAGTGGAATGATAGTTTTATTTTCCTATTTTGCCCTTACTTTGAAAACCACTAACATCTGTCATTGATGCTTTCAGCAGCAGCTCTGGACAATTATATTAAATTTTATGAATCTCAAGTGAGAAGAGTTTAAAGAGCATATTAGTCTAGTATAAGGTTCATAAATCTTGAGCTATTATCAGCAAGTGAGCTAGAGAGTTCAGATTGTGGTTATAGTGGCTGATGAATGGAGTCTATGTAGTTCATCATACCGTGGATTCACAGGGTATCCTTTTCATAGCTCCAAGTTTATAGAACAGAAGTTTATAAAATAATGACTATATTCATAACTACATGTTTTCCTCTTTTTACTTTAGTAAAAATATAACTAGAATTTAGATAAATTTTGATGATGATAAGAATGGGCACAATCCACAGTACTTACTAATTGATGTGCCACCCAAATAATCCTGAACCATAGAATCTCAGGGATGAAAGAGATCTGGAAGATTAGACATTGAAATGGTGCTTAACAAGCAGTCACCCAGCCTCCTCTGGGACACCACCTCTAGGCATTGGGACTCATACCTACACCGCACATCTATCCCATCTTTGAATGGCTTTCATAGTTAAAGCACAGGGTACACTGAGAACTTACCACAAAGGTGAGAATTGTGCAGGCAGAGCCAAGTTGTTTTTTTTTTTCCAAGTTATTAAAGGATGTTGAATCACGGTGGGTGGTCAGTGTGCTTTGTTTTTCATACTCATGTGCTTTTGTATACGCGTTCCCTGAATGAAGATACCTTCACGTATGGAAGAGAAGCAGCATGTTTTAGGTTTAAAACAAGCCTAGGCATCTTAAGGGCAACTTTTTTCTCTCTCCCAAGCTGGTCATTTAGCCTCGCTTGTGAAACATATCTTTTGGCTTGTGCTTCATTTACTCCTGCCAGAAAAACAAGATACTATCATCAACCAACCTTTTCTAACAAGACAAATTAACATGTGCAAGGCATGCCAGATTAGCCACTTAGTAATTGAAGAAATGCATTAAATTGGTAGGGTTTTTTAAAAATAGTTTTTGTCTTAAATAAATAAGTTCATTATTGAAAGTAAACAGTTTAAAAGGAAGTAAAAATTACTCATAACCCATTATAAATAACCATTGTTTTATATTTCTGAGGCACATCCTTCTATTTATGAGAAAGTCTAGGTAGAGACTGTGATATAGACACACACACACACGTAAATATTTCTTTTTAAGTTTAGTCATTTAGCATTATGTCGACACACCTGTCTCCCTGAAAGGCTTCTTACATCTGGCAGTGAAAAGGTAGTTAGGATAATCATTAGTGTCAGGAAGATCTTGATTCCCTTTTTTAAGTCCCAGGCTGTTTAAATTCTGACTCTGAACATAAAAAGTCTGCCCTTTCTTACATCTTTTAAGGAAATAGCAGAGCCTAATAGAAGAGTTGATTTAAAGTACTCTCATGAAGAGGTGGAATATTGATAAGGCAGTTGGCATATTTAGCAATAGTATTCTTTATGCTGTAATTTTTTATTTCTGTTGGGTTATCAGGTGGAAAATGGTTGGTTTCTGATAACTTCCTGAATATCACCAACATAGCCTTTGCTGACCGTGGGCTCTATACATGTTTTATCACGTCTCCGATCCGTGCCTCCTACTCGGTCACCCTGCGTGTTATCTTCACCTCGGGAGACATGAGTGTCTACTACATGGTTGTTTGCCTGATTGCCTTTACAATCACCCTCATCTTGAATGTCACACGGCTGTGCATGATGAGCAGCCATCTTCGTAAAACTGAGAAAGCCATCAATGAATTCTTCCGAACTGAAGGGGCAGAGAAACTTCAGAAGGCCTTTGAGATCGCAAAACGCATCCCCATCATCACCTCAGCCAAGACTCTGGAGCTCGCCAAAGTCACACAGTTTAAAACCATGGAGTTTGCTCGTTATATTGAAGAACTGGCAAGAAGCGTCCCTCTGCCACCTCTTATTCTAAACTGTCGGGCCTTTGTAGAGGAGATGTTTGAGGCTGTGCGAGTGGATGACCCTGATGACATGGGAGAAAGAATGAAAGAGAGACCTGCCTTGAATGCTCAGGATGGCATCTTTGTCATTAACCCAGAGATGGGCCGGAGTAATTCACCAGGAGGAGATTCGGATGATGGTTCCCTGAGTGAACAAGGCCAGGAGATAGCAGTTCAGGTTTCTGTCCACCTTCAGTCAGAGACCAAAAGTATTGATACAGATTCTCAAGACAGCAATCATTTCAGCCCGCCTGATGATACAGGATCTGCTGAATTGAACTCTAACTACAAAGATGGGGCATATGAAAGTTGCCAGCTGTGAGCTACCCCAGTACCTACAAAAATGGCTCTCAGAAAAGGAACCTGTTTCATGCAGGAAATAACATTTTTACCAAAAGATAAGTAGGACTTTCCCCTTGCTCATATTAAGCACATCAGGACATGAATTGTTACCAAAATCTTTCTAAAAATTCAGTGTTTTCCCTATCTGATCTTTCTCAGTCATTTACCGTGAGCTTGATTAAATGACACATGTTGAGATTTAAAGGGGCCTGAGACATCAGCCTAATGGGGAAAGTACCACACCCAGAATTACATGGCTTCTCTTCTGGTCATGGTTCTTCCATTGTTAGGGCTGACACTTATCTTTAGGCCTCAGTTTTCCCACTAACAAGATGAGGGATTTGCACTGGATGATATCTAAAGACATTTCTGGCCCTCTAACTTCTTACCTGCCACCTTTAAACCAAAAGAATCTTCAGCCCATTTCTGAATAAACGCTTCCCTAGACTTTGAGTCCCTTTTTATGGAAAGGACCAAGCTGAAACTTTGTGATTTGGATTCCCACACCAATGCTATGCATAGAGGTGTGGGTGTTTTTCAGATGTCTTGCTGGTGGAGCATACAGTTGTATATGCTAGGTTGAATGTCTCCAGTGTAGCCCATGTCTGTATCGTTATACAGGTACCAGGGAGCTAACTGCTCATTAGTAAGCTACTTTCCATGAGTAAATTGGAACTTGTGGGGGTGTATCATGTCTTTTTAACTTACTGAGGCATCATTTAGCTCATTGAGCCGGCAGTGATTTCCCAACTGTTCTCCAAAAGTGAACAGTTCGTTCCTAAAGAATAATGTCTTCATTGTTTTTAGAATAAGAAACAATGTCAAATCATCTGTGTCTGGTAAATTAATGGATTTTGACATTTCTGTTCATAGAATTTCTCAGGCTTTCCCTGTTTAAAAGTACTGGACTCTATGAGATAGTTCTGTGTTTGGGATCCCATTCCAGGAGAAAACCCACAGCTGAATTCCTCTTTAGACCTCTGTCAACACTCTTGCCCTCCGTGGTCTTTAATATGGTGCTAAAGGTTGCATGCCTCCTTATCTTGTTCATCTTGTTTATATTTTATTGTTGAGGTTTTTATTTTTGTGTACTTCAGGTGTAGAATTTTGAGCTAGGGCTGCTTTTGCAGCCTTTCCGAGAAGCACTAACCTGAAATAAGATTAGATAATGGTGTGTGGTGTATGTTACTATATTAAATATATAGATACTAATACAGATGGATATATATATACACACATACAGATGATCTAGACATAAAGAGGGAGAAAAATTATGAGGGATGCCACCTGATTCAACTGTGTATAATAAACACTTAGGACAGTATTTCTTGCCTGGCTGAGATCTGATATAATGGAATTGTACATACTCTTCAGAATAATTTCTTCAGCTACAGTAAGCTTGGCGTCATATAATTTTAAGAACTTGGCAGTGGAGCTCCATGTGCTTCACGTTTCTTCATTTGGCTTCTGATTACTGAAGCATTACTTGAACAGAGGTTCCTGAGAGAAATGTTTGGGGGAGGTTTTTATCAGGATTTTAATTTCAAATGGAGGAAGGCAGGAAATTCGAAGTGTGACCAGATAGAACTCCTTTCTCCTTTGTGAAGGCTTATCAGAAGTAATACATCTGCTCTCGATAGCATGAATGAATCGATGTGCAGGTTTATCAGATGGCATTACAGATAATGATAATGCTGCCTTTTCTGTCTCTCAGGCTGTTTCCATGGAAACCTCCAGAGCCAAACAAAAGCTACCCGTCATTTAGCCAAAGCTTGTCTTGGCTCATAGACCTGTATTTCTTTAAAGAACACTGTTTTCATACATTTGGCTATGAGAGCAAGGGCTCTTGAACATGCCCTAGATTATAGAACACTTTTTCCCTTCCCAGAATGTTTCTCTTGAAAATGTAAAAAATTTTTAAATCCCTTGTCTGAGGTCTGTCCCCTGAATGTCCCTCAGATCTTTAGATAGCACCTTGCAACCTGTCCCAATATAGCAGGTTTGGGGTCATTTTTAGAATGTATCTTGTCACATTAAAGAGAATGGATTTACCCCACATGTTCTCATAACAGACATGGGCATTTGGGACCTTAATGTAGACATATTTAATGATCAAAGTCCTGAGAAACAGGGCTTTGGAAAAATACAAGAAATATTGGGAAAAAAATAAGTTTGCACAATACTATATAACAAGTATAGGCTACTCCAGTGTATCCTAGATAAATCACTTTAGAAATGTAACGGTGTCTTAATTCGGTGGCCAAAGTAACTGGATTACTTTGAGTATTCCAGGTTAAGGTGCCACTGATAAGGAATTAAAGTAGGTCAAAATTTAAGTGGAGCTGGCATTACTTACTAAATCTAGTTGTTCAGAGGAAGAAAACCACACTCACTAACATTTTCTGTAGCTAATCAAATACTCTTCATATATTATTAATACTCATGCTGTCTTTTTGTAAAATCCTTAACCTTTTGAACTTAAACTCCAGTAACAGTCTTTTGACAATAGTGGTAGTGTAATTATCCTTCTGTCTTGCTAGATTTTATGGTTAGTGAAAATGCCTTTACTCAACAAACTGTATCTGAAATAGTTATGTCATCTCATTTACAAATTCTGTCTTGTATTTTGATTTAATGAACCTTACTGTCCTTATGAAATGAAATGGTGGCTTTGTGAAATAAATTTACCAAAAATAGACATGTGAACATTTTTAGAGATTCCTTACCAGCTGAAATCAGACAGACAGGCATCTTTTGAGCTGATACCGCGATTAGTTTATAGGCAGTTTGATAAGCCTGTCCTCAAAGTCGCATCTGTTCTGATAGTTTAGTTCTTGAGTCTGGCCCAGTGAGCGTTTATATTTCCTACCAACTACCTTGATATAAATATCTTGGGAGTTGCTGACCTGGAATGGTTGTGAGGAGGCTCCCGGCTTCTTCACCTCACTTACCACGTATTTTAAAGTCGAAATACCCAGCTTCCCTTTTGTCCTCCAGCCACAGTGAACCCCTTGGCACAGTCCTCTCCACGCCCTGCATGTAGTTTCAACCTAAATCAGAGTTTGTATTCTGTGTCACAGAGCAGCATGGGAGCGTGAATGCTTGTTTTCCAGGGCCCGGCCAGTCATGGGTGCTAGCCTTGCCTCCTCACCCAGCTACGGTAACACAAGTGTACCAGATTTCCTGAATCACTATTAAGAGAACACAGTCTTTTGTCCCCTACGCCAGCAATGTTAGAAGTGCTAAGCCTTGGGCTTCCCTGGTGGCGCAGTGGTTGAGAGTCCGCCTGCCAATGCAGGAGACACGGGTTCATGCCCCGGTCCGGGAAGATCCCACATGCCGCGGAGCGGCTGGACCCGTGAGCCATGGCTGCTGAGCCTGTACGTCCGGAGCCTGTGCTCCGCAACGGGAGAGGCCACAACAGTGAGAGGCCCGCGTACCACACACACACACACAAAAAAGTGCTAAGCCTTATGCATAAACTCCTAGATTCTCAACACATTTCATAAGAGTAAATGAGTTGTTTAATATGGTTCAGATGATGTTTAAATGGTTACCATGTTAATGAATACTTACATTATAATTTTGTCCTTTTTTTAAAAAAAGTTGTACTTGAATGTAATGTATTAAATGTTCAGTGGAGTGTATTTCATTTGTCTGAAGTCTTCTATAGAGATACATTCTTTTTTTTTTTTTTTTTTTTTTGTTTTGCGGTAGACAGTCAAAGTCTGTACCTTTTTATCAGGAAGGCGATAGCTTTCCAGAAGCCTCACCTGACTTCCACTATACAGCTTCCAGAACTAGGTTACCTGACTACCTGCAGTAACTGTAAGAAAGCTTGGGAAGATGAAATTGTATATTTTTTCACTGGACATATTGCAGCAAAGTGTTTTATTATTAAGAAAGTGAAGAATGGAAGTTGTAGGCTACTGGTAATGTGCAACAAGGTCAACTTCACTTGAATTACAGGAGCAAAATGTGGTTGTGTGGTGGATATAGTTGCAAACCATGTTCCTTGAAGATACTCACATGTATGGATGAAGAACATTGTGTACCATATCAGTAAACAAAGGATGTTGCAGCCATCAAGCCATCAGCCACTACAGCCACCCTGACTGTGCACCCTGAGGGGATTCAGGATGGAGAAAAACAGGATACCGGCCTAGATAGTTAAGGTGTACATCAAAGGAATGGTTTCGATGAGCCCAGGCTCTTACATCTTCCCATACATAGAGAAGTATTAAGTTCATTAACTTGAGATGTCTGGTTTTTCTTTAATTAACTAATCTTTTGCTGTTCTGACTACCTGTTTTTTGTTGCAAAAATTCATGTATATCCTGGCTACTCCCTTACCTCTTCAGAACAGTCCCTCAGAACTATCTGAAAGGCCACTTCCCAGGCTTAAGTCCTCAGTATGTCTGCCGAATAAAACATAATTCTCAACTTTTAGGTTGTGCATTTTTTTCAGTCCACACATGCATGAACAAAGCAAGAATCAGAAGCATTAAATCTTAGGTTAAATCTTCAAGCCATCACTTATGTAGTCTCCCATACACGTGGCTCAAGCAGCAGACAGACAAGTTATGGGATTCTGCTGGGGCATAATTGGCTTATCTTAACCTATTTATTCATTATCAGATACGTACTGGCCACCTGCTATGAGCAAGCAATAACAAAGTTCCTAGGGGACAACAAGGTTGGCCTATTGGAGAAAGAGAAGAAATAAGCCTGTGTGGCTGTGAGGGGAGAATGTCAGAGAAGCAGGCAGGGGCCGGGAATAAGGTTAAAAGATTTCAAAGCTCTTTTTGGCTGTCCCCAGCAATGTGTTTCTTAGAAGAAATGCTAGCAGTGCCTAATTTGGAAGAGGAGATTTACCAATTTAGGGAGGAAAGTTTTATCATTCAGTAGTACTATTCGTTTTGTCCTGAAATCATCTGCAGCTAAAAAAAACAAAACACAACTCGATTGTCCTAATTTTCTTTAAGGAATCAAACTCCTTCAGAGCCCCTTAAATTCCAATCATGTCCTCGAGTTTTCATGTTTTCACTGGAACCTATTGATTAGGAAATATATATGTAAATATACATATGTTGCTCCATCTGCCTGGATGATCGAGGCTGCTGCCAGCGTGCTGCTTCTTCCTGACAGTTGGAAACACTCTGCTTTGCCTCCTGCTTAGCCGTGTGAGAAGGAGGACTCAAGTGTCCTAAGTGATGATAAATCAGCCTTCAAGGGGGCCTTCTTACAATAGAAGAGCCACCCCCTGGGAAAGAGTTTGTCCCTAAGCAGAAGGGAGGTTTATCAGGAGGAACTCCCACTGAGGGGTAGTTTTGCCATGTGAATTTCATTGCTCTTTCAGAAACTACAGGCAGTTGGACCATGCCTGAGTCTACTCTGCTCAAGTCCCTTAACCCTTTGAACACCTAAGGCTATGCCTATTCAATTTTTCAACAGATGTTTGTCACACATAAACTAGGGACATTATCATGAGTAAAATCAGAGGTGGTCCCTGCTCTTTAGGAACTGACAGCCTATGGGAAGACAGATCCTATTCAAAAAGTCACACGCAGGGTAGATAATTAAAAACTGAGAAGTGTGCTAGAAAATGATTCTCTGAGAGCTTGGAACAAAGGAATCTGATCTCATTAGAGGTCAGAGAAGAATCCCCTGAAGAAGTGACACTAGCAGCTGCAGGCATTGCTTGAGGGCTTATTATGTTTCTGTCCTCAGCCAGAGACAGAAACGTAATCGAATGCTGCTTAGAAGGAATTTATAGACCTGTTTAAAAAGTAAGATGTTCCTACAAATAAACCATCTGAAAGAGACAGTGTGGCATCAAGTGCTAAATGGATTAGCACTAGATAATAAAAGCTTAAGGAGTTAAAGATGAAAAGTGAGTGGTAGCAGAGGGTGGGCAATACCTTGTGGATGGGGTGAGATTTGAGCCAGGCCAGGAGGATGAATAAGCCTTGGACAGTGAAGGAAAGGTGTTAATCTGGTCATGGAACTCAGAAATCTTCAATGGTGCCCTGCTGTCTTAGCAGTAAAAAAAAAAAAAAAAAAAAAAAAAATCCAATTTCTTGACCCTCCATGACCTGCTCCCAGCCTATCTTCCCAAGTTTACCTTTTAAAGACCCCTGCACTCTCTTGGAAATACAGTAACATTCTACCTTTTATATTATAGTTACTCCTTCCTTACAAGTTTATGAGCAACTTGAGAGATGGCATCATGTACTAGTCACCTGTATTTGTAGCCCCTTATTCCTTAGGATAACACCTTTTGTATAGAAGAGACAGTAAATGTTTGTTTAATGGGATGGGAGGGGGGACTAAACTGTTGTGCTGTAGTATAGGACCACATTGGTTAATGTGGGACTTGTGGGTGAGGGCTCAGGAGGTGTGGCTGCCCCTTTTCCAATAGCACTCTCTTCCTTGGAGATACCACTGATTTTTAAATTTAAAACTTTTAAAAAGTTTTAAATACCATCTTCACACTGGTGACTCCAAATTGCTATTTCTAGCTCTAAATGCTCTCTTCCAGACCTGTGGATCTAACACCTCCCTACTTGCCATCACCATTTGGCCAGGCACCTCTAAAAGGCATCTCAAAATTAATATATCTGAAACAGAACAGATTCCCTAACCTGATAACAAAAGCATACATCAGTTTCTACCTCCACCATCTTCTCTCAGTAAATGGCACCACCATCTAGTCACTTGCTCAAGACAAAAATCAGTTTCATCCTGGACTCAATTTACCTTACTCTCAGTGTCCAATAGATCAGCAAGTTCTCTTGTTTTGCTTCAAAAACCATATATGTACTCCATCCACTACTCTCTTCCTCCATTGATGTCATCCTGTTTCAAGACACCATCATCTCTTGCTTGTACTATTTGATGTTCCCCACTATTGTCCCCAGGTGATCCATTCTCAGCAGTGCAACCAGAGTGAACTTTCAAAAGCATGTCGTCTCCTGCTAATGTTCTGTAGTATCTCCTGTCACTAGAAGAAAATTCTAGAAGAAAATCCATACTCCCCACCATAGCCTGTAAGACTCCCTATGAGCTGCTCCTTCCTGTGTCCACGCTCATCACCTACCACCCACCTCACTATACCTCCCAGCCACCCTGACCTCCTTGCTGTTCCTCAAACACACCAAGCTTGCTCCCACCTCAAAACCTTTGGTCTTGTTCTTCCCTCTGCCTAGAATATCTTCCCCCAGATGTTCCCTTCACTGGTTTCTTCTTGGCATTCAGATCTCAGCTAAGCTGTCACCATTTCAGAGAGGCCTCCCCGACCATACAACAGTAGGTGCCCCCAGGGTTGGAGTTAGAGTCAGGGCTAAATAACTCTAATAATAACTGTTAATTTTACCATAGTACTTGTCACTATTTGTCTTAGTCCACTGGGGCTACTGTAACAGAACACCATCAACTGGGTGGATTAAAAAATGGAAATTTCAAAAAAAAAAACGGAAATTTCTCTCTCACAGTTCAAGAGGCTGGGAAGTCCAAGATCAAGGTGCCAGCAGATTTGGTGTATGGTGAGAACCAGCATCCTGGCTTGCAGATGGCTGTCTTCTTGCTGTGTCCTCACGTGGTGGAAAAGGGTGAGAGAGCTCTCCAGGGTCTCTTTTATAAGGGCACTAATCTCATTCATGAGGGCCCACCCCCATGACCTAATCACCTCCCAAAGGCCCCCACCCCCTAATACTGTAACACTGGGGATTAGATTTCAGCATATGAATTTGGGGGAACACAAATTCAGTCTATCACTCTATTAGATATCGGTTATTATTTATTTACTTGTTTATTATATTATTTCCCCCACCTACAATATCAGCTACATGAAAATAGGGACATTACTTTATTTCCTATTATATTATCAGCAACTAAACAGAGCTTGGCACCTCTAAATTGACAATCACTAAATATTTGTTGCGTCACTGATATAGATGGATGGGTGAATACTGGTTAATTGTGTAAACTTAAAGAAATAATTTAGAATCTTTGCCTCAATTTACCTCCTTCCTTGATGTAGATGGAAGGTAATATACTACTTATGTTTTCTGGCACACAAAGGACGTGGTTAAGATAAATGAGAAGGCTGAAGGCTTTACCACTTATTATGAGAAAAATATTGGAGTGTATGGGCAAGGAGCCATTTGAAAGTGGTGATGACAGGCTAATGGAGAAGAAATTCATTTGTTTTATTACCCATGAACCTCCTGGATACTGAGTAAGATGGAGGAAAATGAAATGTACCTATGTGTAATATAAAAATTCATAAATACAGCTTTTGTTAATTCAAAGTAGAGTGATGCTTTGTTTTTCTGGCATCAATAGGTATTTTGCTAAGTGTTTTGTTTTTTCAGATAGTTAATGTTCCCGTTGTAAGAAGATTTTTTTCAATTTGACTGTTTTAATGGAAATAGTTTTCAAATGAGTTTCAGTGCCACTTTCTCTGGCAGCACACTGAGCAGAGCCTTTTGTCAATAACTTGGAATATCATTACAAGCTTACATTACATACTTGGGTATAAAATAGTGATAAACTCTGAAATCACAGATGTGTAGACCTTTTATACTTCCTGCGATCTTTTATGTATATTGCATAGGGTTTTTTTTTTTCTTCTCTTCTTTCATTTATTTAATCAACAAGTAAGACACACAGTACGTGCAGGCTGGCCACTAAGAACTCTGCCCAGAGTGATAAACAAGAGAAATGTGATTCCTGCCCTCTTGGAGCCCACAATCTGCTGGGAAAGATTACAGTGACCAAGGAAGTACAAGTGCGACAAGAATCTCAAAGGCCTACCCTGGGGCTTGGGAAGCACCTCCTCAAGGAAATGGCCTTTAAGCTGATTCCTACAAATTGCTCAGGGGAAGAATGTTCCAGGCAGATGGAAAAGCATGTTCAGAGGGTGTGAATGGTGAGACAAAGGTGCATTTGAGCAGAAAAATTAAGACCAGCAAGTCTCCTGATGATTCTGTAGTGTCAGGGAACCAGATTGCAGACCCCTCCTCCCATAAGCCCAGGCTAGGAATCTGAGACTTCATTCTAAAAACAAATTAAATGCTTCTTTTGAAGAGGGGAGTAACACGATCAGCATTACCCTTCAAAATATGTGTTAGAAGAAAATAACCACTAAACCTATGCTTTCACACATATTTTTGGTTTAAATGAAGTTAAGATAAGTGATGCCACAGTTATCAACCTTCCACAAAGTATGGAATTGACAGGTGATGCTCAGGGCCATAGGGACAGTGCAAAAATCGAGAAGAGGATGTTCAAGTTTGGGAAAGCGTGGGTTTCAGAAAGGAGCCTCATTATTGGAGGCCTCTTACAATACGGTATATATAAGAGCCTGATTTAATTCGGTTCGACATTATCTGAAATACCCGCCATATACCCAAGAGCTAAAGGAAAAGTTTAAGTGGATGAACATGCACTGGGAGCAGATGCCTGAGTTCCAGGCCTGCCTTGGCCACTACCAGGATGGACCCTGGCCTTCAGCAAGTCTCTTCCCCCATGGACCTTAGCTTCCTCTCCTGCAGAATAAGATGATGCCTGTGCAAGCCACTCCTCCTGGAAGGCTGAGATGCACATAGCTTAGCAGGCAGGAAGCTCAAAGGGGGGCTCCATCACCTACTCACCAAGTGACCTTGGACAGATTACTTAACTTCTTTGAATATCGGTTTACCTATTTGTGAATGCCCTACCTCACAGATGATTGTGAGAGCTAAAACGCCTGGCACAGACAACGCAGTCAGGAAATATTAGGATCACTCTGTAATTTTACAGCTTAATATCTGCTGGCTCACATATTAGCCCACTAAAGCAGGAAAAAGAATTTGGAAATGAATGTTTCCTTCAGGAAAAAAGTGGCCCCTTATGAATTAAGAACTCATTCCACATATTTCATTTTTCTGTATCCTTTTGAGACTTAGCAACATTTTGGGAAACATCTTCCACCATCCATCTGTCCAACATTTGTGCTCTGGAATATCTTTCCTCTAACAGCTTGGCCAGACTCTGTTTTGAATGTGTCCAGTGACACTGTCCCTAGCCTATCTATTCTGAGCATGTTATTAACCTGAGCTTGCATGTATCAGTATAAATTCTGCTAAGAGCCAACATTTCCTTACTTTCTGAGCATCCATGCGGAAATAAGCTTGCATGGTTTCTTTGTGGTCTCTTTGTAGACCCCAAGGGTATTAATAGCAAGTCATACACCCTCCATTTTTCTTCTTATTTTTAAACAACTGGGTTTTAAATAAGTTTCATATATGCACATTGTTTAAAAATATGAACAGTATAGAAAGGTTTTAGGTTCAAAAATCTTTTCTTTGCTTCCCGCCCCCTGATCCCTAGTTATACTCCCCATATATGAACAGTATTTTATACATTCTTCCAGAAATCTTTTCCCTCCCTTCCTCTCTTTCTATATATATTCTACGTAATTATCTTTATCTTACAGAAATAAGACAATAACATCCCACCTTCCTTTCTCTATGTATTTTATATCATTGTACTTATTTTACACAAATGGGACTGTACTGTTCAGACCTTATGTCTTAGACATTTTTCCATAGGAATACCTATAGATCTGCCTCATTCTTTTGAGTGGCTTTCTGGCATCCTATTAATGGAATGTACCCTTTAACCAACCCCTGTTGTTGGACTTTTTAGATGTTTCCAATCTTTTTCTCTCACAAACAGTTTCCTAAAAAATACCTCTGGACATACTTCTCTGCACACTTGATAAACTTTATCTGTAAGATAAGTTCTTATAAGTTTTAAAACCCAGAAGAGCATCCTCCTGTGTGTTCACCAAGCCATCAGCCTGTCTCTGCTAACGTCAGACCTCCAAAAAGAGCTCCTTCCAAGGCTGGTGGCTGCCTTATTGGACAACACAGGTACAATCAATACTTTGAAAGATGTTATCAATCTTTACTGTGAAGACAGGTGATAATGTAGCAGAGTGCCTAACAAATATCCGAACATCTGACATACTGTAGTTACCTGTAAATGGTGGCTCTTAGTCACATTGCCTTTATGCTTGTGAACAACCGGTGAGGAATTTATCTCCAAGGCCCGAAGCTAAACACAACTAGAGTCAATGGGTTGGTATAATATTAGCAAATTTAGGTGGCACTATTTTTATGAAACAGCCATTTACTGAAGATGAATGTCCAATGGAACAGGAAAGTCCTTCTTAGGTAGTAAAGGAAAACCTATGAGGCATTATGCTTCAGTTTTAGAAATTTTCTCTGGCTGGATCTCCAAGAAGCCTTGACATTTTCAACAATAAAACTCAATTCATAGCTGGTAGGTATTACTCTTAGCATTTTGGGAAGAAGAATTGCCAATTTAAACAAAGTAGTGTTGATTTTGATCTTGAGAACATGAGAACATGATCAGGCATTTGGGTTCCATTCATTCATTCCTTCATTCAACAAATGTTTATTGAGCACCTGCTAGGTACAAGGCAGGGTTCTAGGTTACAGGCGATGCAATGTAAACCAAACAGATATGAGCCCAGCAATTAAATAGCCATGTGACCTTGGACAATCCTCTTGCCCTTCTTGGACTTTATCTTCCACATCTTTAAAAGAAGCTGGCTGAACTACATTGTCTCCAAGGATCCTCCCAGATGTATCATTCTGTGCCTCTCCTTAATGCATTCTTTTTTTTTTTTAACATCTTTATTGGAGTATAATTGCTTTACAATGGTATGTTAGTTTCAGCTTCACAACAAAATGAATCAGTTACATATATACATAAATTCCCATATCTCTTCCCGCTTGCGTCTCCCTCCCTCCCACCCTCCCTATCCCACCCCTCCAGGCGGTCACAGAGCACCGAGCTGATCTCTCTGTGCTATGCAGCTGCTTCCCACTAGCTATCTACCTTACGTTTGGTAGTGTATATATGTCCATGCCTCTTTATCGCTTTGTCACCGTTTACCCTTCCCCCTCCCCATAGCCTCAAGTCCATTCTCTAGTAAGTCTGTGTCTTTATTCCTGTTTCACCCCTAGGTTTTTCATGACTTTTTTTTTTTTAAATTCCATATATATGTGTTAGCATACGGTATTTGTCTCTCTCTTTCTGACTTACTTCACTCTGTATGACAGACTCTAGGTCTATCCACCTCATTACAAATAGCTCAATTTCGTCTCTTTTTATGGCTGAGTAATATTCCATTGTATATATGTGCCACATCTTCTTTATCCATTCATCCGATGATGGACACTTAGGTTGTTTCCATCTCTGGGCTATTGTAAATAGAGCTGCAATGAACATTTTGGTACATGACTCTTTTTGAATTATGGTTTTCTCAGGGTATATGCCCAGTAGTGGGATTGTTGGGTCATATGGTAGTTCTATTTGTAGTTTTTTAAGGAACCTCCATACTGTTCTCCACAGTGGCTGTATCAATTTACATTCCCACCAACAGTGTAAGAGGGTTCCCTTTTCTCCACACCCTCTCCAGCATTTATTGTTTCTAGATTTTTTGATGATGGCCATTCTGACTGGTGTGAGATGATATCTCATTGTAGTTTTGATTTGCATTTCTCTCATGATTAGTGATGTTGAGCATTCTTTCATGTGTTTGTTGGCACTCTGTATATCTTCTTTGGAGAAATGTCTATTTAGGTCTTCTGCCCATTTTTGGATTGGGTTGTTTGTTTTTTTGTTATTAAGCTGCATGAGCTGCTTATAAATTTTGGAGATCAATCCTTTGTCAGTTGCTTCATTTGCAAATATTTTCTCCCATTCTGAGGGTTGTCTTTTGGTCTTCTTTATGGTTTCCTTTGCTGCGCAAAAGCTTTTAAGTTTCATTAGGTCCCATTTGTTTACTCTTGTTTTTATTTCCATTTCTCTAGGAGGTGGGTCAAAAAGGACCTTGCTGTGATTTATGTCATAGAGTGTTCTGCCTATGTTTTCCTCTAAGAGTTTGATAGTTTCTGGCCTTACATTTAGGTCTTTGATCCATTTTGAGCTTATTTTTGTGTAGGGTGTTAGGGAGTGATCTAATTTCATACTTTTACATGTAGCTGTCCAGTTTTCCCAGCACCACTTATTGAATAGGCTGTCCTTTCTCCACTGTACATTTCTGCCTCCTTTGTCAAAGATAAGGTGACCATATGTGTGTGGGTTTATCTCTGGGCTTTCTATCCTGTTCCATTGATCTATCTTTCTGTTTTTGTGCCAGTACCATACCGTCTTGATAACTGTAGCTTTGTAGTATAGTCTGAAGTCTGGGAGCCTGATTCCTCCAGTTCCTTCTTTCGTTCTCAAGATTGCTTTGGCTATTCGGGGTCTTTTGTGTTTCCATACAAATTGCAAAATTTTTTGTTCTAGTTCTGTGAAAAATGCCAGTGGTAGTTTGATAGGGATTGCATTGAATCTATAGATTGCTTTCGGTAGTAGAGTCTTAATGCATTCTTAATGGTGATCTCAATGCAGTGCTGCACTAATTGCATAGCACATGGGGACACCACATAATCCTTCACAGGAGTACTGCCAAGTTTTGACCAATGGGTACTGTATTAGTTTCCTCAAGCTGCCATGACAAATTACCACAAATGTGGTGCTTAAGACAACAGGAATTTATTCGCTCACAGTTCTGGAAACTCAAGTCTGAAATCAAGGTCATCAGGGCCATGCTGTCTCTGAAGGATCTATGGAAGAATCCTTCCTTGCTTCTTCCCAGCTTCTGGTGTTGCCAGCAATCCTCAGTGTTCCTGGGCTTGTAGCTGCATCACTGCAATCTCTGCCTCAGTCATCACATGGCCTTCTCCCTGAGGGTCTGTGTCTCTGTTTTCTCTTCTTATAAGGACAACAGTCAGTGGAGTAGGGCTCAGCCTAATCTAGCATGAACTCAACTAGTTACACCTTCAAAGACTATTTCCAAATAAACTCACGTTCCTAAGGTTCCAAGTAGACATAAACTTTGGTGGGGGGGGGACACTGTTCAACCCAGTACAGATACTATTTCCTTTTGCTTCTACCAAGGGTATGGACTGTTACAGCAGTGTCCACCAGTGGACACTGAGCTGGGGAGGTCACCCAGCCTAGTGCAGAGGGGTGCTCTAGAGGGGTGCTCTATGAGGGGTGCATCTGAGCATCAAGGCTGGCACAAAGAACGGAAACGTGTTTAATGGAACCTGTGAGACTGTGCCTTGCAGACAGGTACAACAGGATGCGCAAAGCCAGCTTGTGCGCCCAGGACGTTCCAGGCAGTAAACAGCAACATCGTGTTGGGCATGACAGTGTAAAGGGAACAATAACTGAAAGCTTTCCTCCCAGTTATACCTGGGAGACTTTATAACAGCGCTGTAGGCATGATTACTTCCAATTAATTGTTGGTTTCTTTGGTACCGTTTTGAGTCATTTCTTCCCTTCTAGTTGAGCACCCAAAATGTAGGGAGTTTAAAGGGTGGCCCACATGCAGGAAGGTCAACAGCTGGGCCTTGCAGAGCAGGGGTCAAGGGCTCTAGCTCTGGAGGCAATTCCAGGATGGAACCTCTGCTCTTCCCTCTTACCGGCTGTGTGTCTTTGGGAACATTAGTTCGTTTCTCAGAGCTCAGACTCCTTGGCTGTAAATTGGGGATAATAATAGAAACGTCTCATAGGATTGTGGTGAGGAGAAAATGTTATGTTGTGAGGAGAATAATTCATGTGCAACATTAAACAGTGCCAGGAGCATAAAAATGTGCTTAATGTATGTTGTTGCTATTAAAATATCTACTAATCTTTCCCTGAGCTGGAGGAGCTTTCCCAACAAAGATAGAAACATGTTGTTACTTCTCTCATATTAAAAAAAAAGACCTTTCTAGACTGTATCTTCCTCCAACACCTTCCCTTTACAGCAAAATTTCATAAAGGAATTGTTGGTCCTGTGTCTCCAGTTCCTCTCCTGCCATTCCACAAACAGGCCTCTGCCCTTCTCCCAACCCCTCCACTGACACAGTTCTCAGTCAGTGTGGTCCCCCGTGACCTCAGTGCTGCTAAACCCGGAGGTCATTCTCAATCCTCACATTACTTGCCTGGTCAGCCGTTTGTGACAGTTCAGCAGCACCTTTCTCTTGAAACACTTTACCACTTGGGTTCTTGGGACACCACTGGCTCTTGGTCCTCTTCCTACTTCCTTCTAACATTGGAGTGCCCCTATGGCTCCTCTGAACTTCTCTTTTCCATCTACGCTCCCTCCCTAAGTAATCTCAGCCAGCCTTTGTACCTTAAACACCATCACCGACAGCTCACACACTTAGATGTCCAGCCTGGACATCTCCCCTGAACCGAGTCAGCATCTCCATTTGAATCTCACATAGACATTTCCAAGTCAGCATGTTCAAAATCAGATTCCTGATCCCCCTCCACGGGGAAACCTCTTCCTCACTTCCTCACTTAGCAAATGGAAACCGTGTCCTTCCAGCAAATGGAAACCACGTCCTTCCAGTTGCTCAGGGTAAAAACCAGAGAGTCATCCTGACTCTTCACTTTCTCTTACACCCTGTATCAAATCTATGAGAAAGTCTTGATAGTTCTACCTTCAGAATAGATCCAGAATCTGGATCTGTTTCCTCCACTGCTGCTGCTCTGGTCTAAGCCCCCTTCATTCCTCGCCTGTATTACAGCAATACCCTCCCAACTCAGCCGTATTACATCAGTAGCCTCCCAGCTTAGCTTCCTGCGTCTTCCCTTGACCCCCTGCAGCCTATTCTCGACCCAGAAGCCAGAGGGACCTCACGCTTGGCTGCACATTAGAATCACCTGGAAAAGTTTCAGAAATGTCAATGCCCAGCCCATATCACTCTAAGCAAATTAGAACCTCTGGGGGCAGGACCAGAGGGCACAAGTGTGGTTTTGTTCTTTTATGTCAGATCATGTCACTCCTCTGCCCCAAAACTTCTAATGGCTTCTCATCTCAGAGTAAAAGAGTTCCTGAGATGGCCCAGGAGGCCTCGCATCAGTGGTTCTCACACTGCGACAGCATCTGACTCAGCCGGAAGGCTTGTTCAAACACAGCCCGCTGGAACCCATGCCCAGAGTTTCTGACTCAGTAGGTCTGGGGCGGGGCCCTATGATTTGCATTTCTCGCAAGTTCCCAGGGGACGCTGATGCTGCTGGGCGGGGGAGGGGGGATGGGGAGGGTCCACACTTGGAGGCCCAGTACCTTGTGGGATCTGGTCCCACACCTCTCAGACAGCATCTCCTGCTGCTCTTCCCCCACTCAGTCTGTTTCAGCCAAACTGGCCACCTTGTTATTCCTAAAACGGCCAGGTGCTTTCTCACTTCAAGGCCTTTAATCCTTGACGTTGCATGTACCTGGATTCCCTCCCTCATCTCTCTCAAGTCCCTCTTAGATGTCACCATGTCAGTGAGGCTTTGTACCTTATTGAAAAGGGCTATCCTCCTCCCCCTCCCTAACCCTCCTCCCTGCTTTATTTTTCATATAGTTCTTCTGAACATCCAACATACATTTACACATATATGTACATATATTTTCTGTCTCCCACCCCCAACTCACACAAGAAAGCTTAAACCTTATGAGGGAGAGGACTTTGTTTTGTTCACTGATATGTCCAGGGTGTCTAGAACCGTGGCTGACACGCAGTAGGTCTCAATACATTTAAACGGAAAAAAAGGCAGAAAACCCGACCAGACAGGAGTGCCTTAGTTCTGTTGATAGCCACGAGGGGCCGCTGTGGCGCCGCAGAACGGACAGGAAGGCTCGCTGCTGCTCTGCCTCCCACAGCCAAGGGCTTAACACAGACCCTGGGAGGGAAATACCTGGGTGGCCAAGCAGGCCCAGCTGGGACATGGAAACATGTTTGTTATTGCCTCCTAAAGCCTCATGCCCAACACCAAGCCAAGCTGCTCCCGGAGATCCTCCGCAGCCCATATCCAGTAAGCTTTTGGAAGGCGGCATATCAGGGTGAAAGCACTTGAACAAGTCCCCAGTGGGGGTTGATGGATACCAGGTCCTGGGGAAAGGCTGAGGGGAAGGAGTGAACCTGGCCTGGTCCAGGTAGACACAGCCGAGAGGCAGAATTACACAGAGTGGGGTAGTCTCTCCAAGTTTAAATCCAGAAGCCAAATTCTCAGAGGGGAGAGGTGAGCCTAGCTTGAATGTATCCCTCCCTGGATCTGGGATGTTCCAGGGCTCACTCTTTCCTCCTTCCTCATCAATATAGCCATCTATCTATCCAGACGTACACGCATGCATATACCTGAAGGCTCTAAGAGAATTCGTTTGCATTCTCCGTGACATAGCATATAAAAGCTCTGGGCTTAGGAGTTAAAAAAAAAAAAGCTTTAGTTTCACCTCCAGCTGTGTGACTCAAGTCTTACCTTATCTGTGTTCTCTACCTCATGGATTAGTTGTGCTGAAATATTAGTTGAAATATTGTGAAAGCTCCCTGTGAACCATCTAAACATCAAAATGTTTGTGTTTTTTTTGCATGTGGGTGGGGCTGCTTTCACAAATGGCACTTGAATCCAGCAGGGATTTATCAAAAGATCCCACCCAGCGTAGAATCCAAGTGAACCACAGATTTATTTGTGTGTTGGTTTGCATACACTTTAAGGACAATATTAATAATAATAATAGCTAAAAATTATGTAGCATTTGCCTCGGGCCAGTAAACCCATTACACACTTCATCTCATTTAATCCTTAACAAATCTAAGAGGTATGAACTATCCTAATCCTCCAGTATATAGATGAGGAAACTAAGGCTCAGAGAGGTTAAGTAACTTGCCCTAAATGACAGGCTTGTAAATGAGATTTGGGCTCAGGCCGTCTGCCCCCTCCCCCTCCTACACCAGAGCCTGTTCGGTGACCTGAAGGGACGGTGAAATCATCCTGGTGGACCAGCCTTGGACCTTAGACCTGGTGTGCATCCCAGCTTTGCTACTTCTCAGCTGTATAAACTTGGGCAAATGATTTATCTGCCCTAAGCTGCTGTTTCTTCCTCTGTAAAATGAAGATAATATTTCCCTTGAAGGGTCGTTGTGAGGATTAAATGGGATAACACGTAAAGCACCCAGCCAGTCCCTGTGAGAGTAGATGTCCATTAAACATTACTCCGCCCCTGACTCCTCATTAAAGATGAAAAAGCAAAGCACTGAGAAGCTAAATGTCTTAGCTGACATTTTCCAGTGTGTTTTCCCAGACTTTGTGGTCAGTCCCTGGGCCATCTCCAGGTAAGGTTTTCTCTTTGCTGCAGTTGGTAGTCAAGGATCTTGACTTTTCTCAGTTCCCTCTTAGCCAAGGTGGGACCCTGGCAGATAGGGCTCATCAGAAGCCTTTGCCCAGCCACCCTTCCCTCTTACTGGCCCTTCTTTTCTGCCCTCTCCCCATAGGTTGAAAAGAAGAATAGGACAAGGAGAAGTTAAAAGCTCCCTTGGTCATCAGGAGAATTAAGGTGAGGAGAAGGGATAACGCGGAGGGGAGAGATTCATGGTTTGGGTCATGCCCGCACTCCAGTCAAGAGCCTCTTAGCTCTAAGCCACCCACTTAGGCACAGCAAGATTCACTTAGTCACGCCGTCTAGAATCGCATTTAGTATTAAAGCTGAAAGACCGCAGAGATTATTTCATTTTCAGCCAAGCGTCATGCTTGGTAGATGAGGCATCACAGGGTGACTGACTTGCCTGGCGTCCCACATTAGCAGTCTCCCCAGCCACCCAGGGTCCGAGTTCCCTGGCCTCTTTGCCTTTTACCACTTTGACTCCCATGACCTCTCCATTCTCTGTGGATTCATTGCCCTGGAGCTTTGCGTGGTCAAGGCTGCAGTGATAGACTTTACCCCTCTAGCGCCATCTTCTCCCCCAACACTCTTGCTCTGCTGAGCACCACTTAGTCAAAACCTTTTTTGCTGCCTCCTGGCTGCCCAGGACCCCACACTAAGGTAAACTCCTTTGGCAAAATCCCATGTCCTAAAGCTTCCCCTATGCCCATTTCTCTATCACAGCTTACCTTTCTTACATCCCAGCCAACAGTCAAATTCAAAAGGAAATCTGATATGTAATAAGTTCCACCATGTTTACGACTGATAATGAACTCAAATGGTTCTAAGGTTGTTTATTTTTAAAACTGGGCTCCTAGAGGAATGAAATGTTTACCCAAAGAGGTAAGGCCTTTAGGGTAGAATTCTGGGAATTCTGATGCAGAAAATTCTCCCCAGCATGCCTCCAAGTGTCCAGTGGAGACAGCTCCAAGCACTGACCCCATGTGATACTAGCCTTGAATTAGAGGTATGTGTGGTTTCAAGCATTAGCCTGATGATGGTCTGGTCTCTTTTCTGAATCTAAGAAATTCTTGGTCTTCTTATCATAGCAAATCTAAAGTCGTTTATCATCTCCATTTCCTTGGAGTACTCTTTTAACCTCTCTTTTTCACCCAGTGCCTGCAGTCAGAGAGTGAAGGGAAACGGGGGTCTGTCAGGGGAGGGTGCCAGCTGGTCTTTCACTACTTCTTGTAGCAGCTCTAGAGGCCCCCCTTCCAAAAATCTCAAGCACCAAACCCCAAATGCCTTATTTCCACAGGACTTGACCTCTTTCCCAAAATGCTTCCTAAGATCAATGTAAGTGCCTCTTGTAATGGTTAGAATGGTCGTGCTGCCAGCTGTAGTAGATTTCCTCTCCATGTCATCATGATTCATGGTGGTCCTGAGGGATGCGGAGAACACAGTGGCCAGGAGCTGGGATGACCACACATCCCTGTTTCTGCCTGCTATCCTGGCGTAATTATTAATAGGGCCAAAGTGTCCTGGGTTGAAGGATAAACTCTATTAAGATCATGGGCTTGGGAGTGAGTTTGACCTGAATTCAAAGCCTACCCTTGCCTCTTAGTAGATGAGTGACCTTGGACAAGTTTTGTAAAGTCTATGAACCTCAGTTTCCAAATCTGCAGAAAGAGGATGTTATTAGCCACCACCCCCCACCACCACACCCCCCGTTCGTAAGGCCATTTGGCAGGACTGGCTTTGCACAGTGCCAAGCACATGCTAAGAGTGCAACCTGAGTTAGCTCTGATTCTAGAATTATAGAGCATCCATGTACATCCTCCTCATTTGCAGACTCACCGCAGAGAGGACGTAGACTCCAGTGAGGAATATTTTGCACTGGAAAAACTTGCAACCAGACAGACTAGCATTCAAATCCCAGCTGCACTATTTCTAGTTCTGTGACCCTGGGCAATTGAAACAAACTTTTTGAGCCTCACCTTACTCATCTGTGCAATGGGGATAAAAATCTCAGGGTTGTTGAAAGGAGAAAATGAGATAAAGGTATTGGAAAGCACTGTGCCCCGTGTACTAGTAAATGCTGCTGCTTATTATTACATTTGGGGGAAGTGAGGCACAGAGAGGTAGGAAGAACTGCCCACGTACACAACTAGGGTTGTGAGAGAGGGGGCATGTCTGGCTCCGTGCACTTTCCACTCTATCTTATGGTCTCTGAGGACTATATTCTCCCTTTTCCCCAGGTTACCATCATGCCCTAAGCCATCAGCATCATTTCCAATGCTGTATTAATCCTTCACAAGCTCTCCCCTCCCTTATCATGGAGGTTTGAAACAGGAAATGGAAGCCTCATGATGACATGCAGCTGGCCCTGGGATTTCTGAATTAGAGCCAAATTTCATGTTTGTGGAATAGATGTCAGCCTGCTGGCTGTGTGACATTGGGCAAATAACTATACCACGCTGAGCTGCAATTTCCTCCTGTGTAAAAAAAAATGACACCCCTTGCAGGGTAGGCGACAAACTAAAGTCATTCTGACTCCCAAACCTCTGCTTTTAACTTTGATCCTAGCTGAAGTTCAGTGGCTGTCCAGTCCCCTGGCCATTTGGGGAGCAGTTAAGATGATGGCAGGTAGTAAGAAAAAACCTACATTTCAGGTGTATGAGGATGACTTCAAAAATTGAGATTTGGGCTATGGTATGAGATAGAATGCTACCTCGTGTGGGTAGATATTTTATTCAAAATCGTCCAAAAGCAGTTGGCCTGTTTTTTGATTTTTGTTTTTAACATCTTTATTGGAGTATAATTGCTTTACAATGCTGTGTTAGTTTCTGCTTTATAACAAAGTGAATCAGCTATACATATACATATATCCCCATATCTCCTCCCTCTTGTGTCTCCCTTCCACCCTCCCTATCCCACCCCTCTAGGTGGTCACAAAGCACCGAGCTGATCTCCCTGTGCTATGCGGCTGCTTCCCACTAGCTATCTATTTTACATTTGGTAGTGTATATGTGTCCATGCCACTCTCTCACTTCGTCACAGCTTACCCTTCTCCCACCCCGTGTCCTCAAGTCCATTCTCTACGTCTGCGTCTTTATTCCTGTCCTGCCCCTAGATTCTTAAGAACCATTTTTTTTTTAGATTCCATATATATGTGTTAGCATACGGTATTTGTTTTTCTTTTTCTGACTTACTTCACTCTGTATGACGGACTCTAGGTCCATCCACCTCACTACAAATAACTCAATTCTGTTTTTTACAGCTGAGTAATATTCCATTGTATATATGTGCCACATCTTCTTTACCCATTCATCTGTCGATGGACACTTAGGTTGCTTCCATAGTCCTGGCTATTGTAAATAGTGCTGCAATGAACATTGTGATACATGACTCTTTGAATTATGGTTTTCTCCAGGTATATGCCCAGTAGTGGGATTGCTGGGTCGTATGGTAGTTCTATTTTTAGTTTTTTAAGGAACCTCCATACTGTTCTCCATAGTGGCTATACCAATGTACATTCCCACCAACAGTGCAAGAGGGTTCCCTTTTCTCCACACCCTCTCCAGCATTTTTTGTTTGTGGATATTTTGATGAAGGCCATTCTGACTGGTGTGAGGTGATACCTCATTGTAGTTTTGATTTGCATTTCTCTAATGATTAGTGATGTTGAGCATCCTTTCATGTGTTTGTTGGCCATCTGTATATCTTCTTTGGAGAAATGTCTGTTTAGGTCTTCTGCCCATTTTTGGATTGGGTTGTTCGTTTTTTTAATATTGAGCTGCATGAGCTGCTTGTATGTTTTGGAGATTAATCCTTTGTCAGTTGCTTCATTTGCAAATACTTTCTCCCATTCTGAGGGTTGTCTTTTCGTCTTGTTTATGGTTTCCTTTGCTGTGCAAAAGCTTTTAAGTTTCATTAGGTCCCATTTGTTTATTTTTGTTTTTATTTCCATTTCTCTAGGAGGTGGGTCAAAAAGGATATTGCTGTGATTTATGTCATCCAGCATTCTGCCTATGTTTTCCTCTAAGAGTATTATAGTTTCTGGCCTTACATTTAGGTCTTTAATCCATTTTGAGTTTATTTTTGTGTATGGTGTTAGGGAGTGTTCTAATTTCATTCTTTTATATGTAGCTGTCCAGTTTTCCCAGCACCACTTTTTGAAGAGGCTGTCTTTTCTCTATTGTATATTCTTGCCTCCTTTATCAAAACTAAGGTGACCATATGTGTATGGGTTTATCTCTGGGCTTTCTATCCTGTTCCGTTGATCTATATTTCTGTTTTTGTGCCAGTACCATACTGTCTTGATTACTGTAGCTTTGTAGTATAGTCTGAAGTTGAGGAGCCTGATTCCTCCAGCTCTGTTTTTCTTTCTCAAGATTGCTTTGGCTATTCGGGGTCTTTTGTGTTTGCATACGAATTGTGAAATTTTTTGTTCTAGTTCTGTGAAAAGTGCCAGTGATAGTTTGATAGGGATTGCATTGCATCTGTAGATTGCTTTGGGTAGTATAGTCATTTTCACAGTGTTGATTCTTCCAATCCAAAAACATGGTATATCACTCCATCCGTTTGTATCATCTTTAATTTCTTTCATCATTGTCTTATAGTTTTCTGCATACAGGTCATTTTGTCCCCTTAGGTAGGTTCATTCCTAGGTATTTTATTCTTTTTGTTGCAATGGTAAATGGGAGTGTTTCCTTGATTTCTCTTTCACATTTTTCATCTTTAGTGTATAGCAATGCAAGAGATTTCTGTGCATTAATTTTGTATCCTGCTACTTTACTAAATTCATTGATTAGATCTAGTAGTTTTCTGGTAGCATCTTTAGGATTCTCTATGTACAGTATCATGTCATCTGCAAACAGTGACAGCTTTACTTCTTCTTTTCTAATTTGGATTCCTTTTATTTCTTTTTCTTCTCTGATTGCTGTGGTTAAAAATTCCAAAACTATGTTGAATAATAATGGTGAGAGTGGACAACCTTGTCTTGTTCCTGATCTTAGAGGAAATGCTTTCAGTTTTTCACCATTGAGAGTGATGTTGGCTCTGGGTTTGTCATATATGGCCTTTATTATGTTGAGGTAAGTTCCCTCTATGCCTTCTTTCTGGAGGGTTTTTTTAATCATAAATGGGTGTTGAATTTTGTCAAATGTTATTCTGCATCTATTGAGATGATCATATAGTTTTTCTACTTCAATTTGTTAATATGGTTTATCACATTGATTGATTTGTGTATATTGAAGAATCCTTGCATTCCTGGGATAAACACCACTTGATCATGATGTATGATCCTTTTAATGTGCTGTTGGATTCTGTTTGCTAGTATTTTGTTGAGGATTTTTGCATCTATGTTCATCAATGATATTGGCCTGTGGTTTTCTTTGTGACATCTTTGTCTGGTTTTGGTATCAGGGTGATGGTGGCCTCGTAGAAGGAGTTTGGGAGCATTCCTCCCTCTGCTATATTTTGGGAGAGTTTGAGAAGGATAGGTGTTACCTCTTCTCTAAATGTTTTGTAGAATTAGGCTCTGAAGCCATGTGGTCCTGGGCTTTTGTTTGTTGGAAGATTTTTAATCACAGTCTCAATTTCAATGCTTGTGATTGATCTGTTTACATTTTCTGTGTCTTCCTGGTTCAGCCTTGGAAGGTTGTGCTTTTCTAAGAATTTGTCCATTTCTTCCAGGTTGTCCATTTTATTGGCATAGAGTTGCTTGTAGTAATCTCTCATGATCTTTTGGATTTCTGCAGTGTCAGTTGTTACTTCTCCTTTTTCATTTCTAATTCTGTTGATTTGAGTCTTCTCCCTTTTTTTCTTGATGAGTCTGGCTAATGGTTTATCAATTTTGTTTATCTTCTCAAAGAACCACCTTTTAGTTTTATTGATCTTTGCTATTGTTTCCTTCATTTATTTTTCATTTATTTCTCATCTGATCTTTATGATTTCTTTCCTTCTGCTAACTTTGGGGGTTTTGTGTTCTTCTTTCTCTAATTGCTTTAGGTGTAAGGTTAGGTTGTTTATTTTTTAAGATGTTTCTTATTTCTTGAGGTAAGATTTTATTTCTATAAACTTCCCTCTTAGAATTGCTTTTGCTGCATCCCATAAGTTTTGGGTTGTTGTGTTTTCATTGTCATTTGCTTCTAGGTATTTTCTGATTTCCTCTTGATTTCTTCAGTGATCTCTTGGTTATTTAGTAGTGTATTGTTTAGCCTCCATGTGTTTGTATTTTTTACAGATTTTTCCTGTAATTGATATCTAGTCTTATAGCATTGTGGTTGGAAAAGATACTTGATACGATTTCAATTTTCTTAAATTTACTAAGGCTAGATTTGTGACCCAAGATATGATCTATCCTGGAGAATGTTTCATGAGCACTTGAAAAGAAAGTGTATTCTGTTGGTTTGGGGATGGAATGTCCTATAAATATCAATCAAGTCCATCTTGTTTAATGTATCATTTAAAGCTTGTGTTTCCTTATTTATTTTCATTTTGGATGATCTGTCCATTGGTGAAAGTGGGGTGTTAAAGTCCCCTACTATGATTGTGTTACTGTCAACTTCCCCTTTTATGGCTCTTAGCATTTGCCTTATGTATTGATGTGCTCCTATGTTGGGTGCATAAATATTTACAATTGTTATATCTTCTTCTTGGATTGATCCCTTGATCATTATGTAGTGTCCTTCTTTGTCTCTTGTAATACTCTTTATTTTAAAGTCTATTTTGTCTGATATGAGAATTGCTACTCCAGCTTTCTTTTGATTTCTATTTGCATGGAATAAGTTGACCTGTTTTTGTTTTCCATACCTATGAGCCTCTAGCAGAACCTGTATAGCCTGCTGACTATTTTTGTAAATAGAGTTCTATTGGAGCACAGCCATGCGCATTTGTTTATGTACTACCTATGGCTGCTTTTTCTCTGCTGTGCCAGAGATGAGTGGTTGCAACAGAGACCACACAGACTGTAGAGGCAAAGTATTTACTATGTAAACCTTTACAAATAAAGTTTGTAATCCTGCTAGACAGTAAATACCGCTTAAGTTTTAATAATGATAATTACAGTAATACCTGCTGCTATCACGTGCTTGCTCTGTGCCAAGTACTGTTCTAAGGCTTTATATGTACTGTCTAATTTAATACTTGCAACAATCCCCTGCCACACACATGCTTTTATTCCTGTTTTATGAGTGAGGAAACTGAGGCAGAAAGAGATTAAGTAACTTGCTCAAGGCAAATGACAATTGGAATTCTAACCTAGGTAAAGTATTAGACTTAGAAACTTTCACACCCATTTTCTTTCCTGATACACTTAGTCACTCATCATATGAGAGAGGATTTTAAGTGGTCCACAGCACATTAAAAAACATCCTCTCCTGCGAATTCCCTGGCGGTCCAGTGGTTAGGACCCTGCACTTTCACTGCCAAGGCCCCGGGTTTAATCCCTGGTCAGGGAACTAAGATCCTGCAAGCCACGGTGCGGCGCAACCAAAAAAAAGAGTCCTCTCCTATTTAAAAGGTATTCCCTTTAAAATTCTCTTTAACATTGTGACTCTCCCTTTTAAAAGAAAGAATGAGTGGTCTCTTCACATATAGCGGTAACTTGCTAAAATTTGTATTGCTTTGTTTCATAGCATTTATTTTTATGGTTGCCTTTTATTTGTGGCAAATGATCCTTGCTTTCCCTTTGCACCAGTTTCCTTTCAAAATTAATTTATTTAGGAGTAAAAAATAGAGTCAATTCAATTATTAAAGAAACAATGTTAATAAATGTACAGATGGTGTGTAGATATGACAAAAATCATGACAACAGCACAGAAATGAATGACAGCGCCCAGAGCGCTGGCCCCTGTCCCAGCCAGCAGTAGTTTGGTTTGTGGCTGTGGACACACCAGTGCCCCTTCTCCACCCCCTGAGCCTCAGGTTCCTTATCTTCTGAGAGAAGGAGTTGAATTAAATTATCTCTAAGTTCTATGGCATGCCAGTTTATTCTTCCTGGCCTGGAATTCACCATACCTTCACTTGAGCCAAGATTAAATTAGACTTGTTAGAGCTCCATCCTTTCAAGCGCTGTAAACACAGAGGACTCAATGGCACTCCTTACGTCTCTCTCTGTTAGAGTGAGCCCGTTAATCCCCATCTAGATTCTTGCAGAAAAGGGAGAGACAACAAATGCATATGGTACAGAATTCAATTTGTGCTTCTGGCCTAGAAATTAAACAGGTCCAGCTTCGTCCAGGGCATTTACCAGGAGAAAGAGAAAGCCCTCGACATTACCTCGTTCATAGTTATTCCACCTGGGCCCAGCAGGCCTGGCCTGATGGGCTTTCTCACCCTCTGGAGGACTCTGTGTCTCCTTACCCAGAGACAGCCATGGTCACAAAGCTCACAATGGCTGGAGGGAAAAGAGTAGGATTTCTATTAGAAAATACAAGGTGCAGCACTTCAAATGGGCTCCAAGTCTATATGAAAAATATCCTGATCAGTAGTGGCAAGAGTGGAAAGACCCATTCTTCTTCCCTTTAAGGAGACTTAGGGGTGGAGGGGCATCCGGGATGGGCCAGGGACAATAACCTATTTACAGCACACTGCTATATTTAGTACTTTAACACACCCCTCCTCCCTCCCGCAACATCAGTTCTGAGAGGTAAGAGTGATCACCAGTGTCATCATCATCATCATCATTTATCATTCATTTTATTACATTATATTGTATAGATGAAGAAATTAAGACTCAGAAAGGTTGCAATCCCCTCTAACTTCAGTATAGTCCTAATCGGTATAGGTGTTATCACTCCCTATTTTATATTTAAGGAACTTGAGATTGAGGGTAAGTGACAGAGTCAGGTTTTGAACCCGGGTCAACTCTCTTCAAGTCTTTTCCCTGCGCTTCCTCTCATGCAGGCCTCGGGAAACTTTGAATTATGGCCTTCTAGCCCTTAGCAGGAGAGAGGGAGGGAGAGGGAGAAGCAGGCAGGCTGGATTCCAGTGGAGATGATAGTAAGAGAGGGCAAGGGGGTTTCCCCCTCCGGTCACGTCTTCATAAGGGCACCGACCCCACCCAACAACACTGTCATTTTTCATTCCTCATGTATGTCAAAAATTCCTACACGGTCAGTACAATGCACACTTCCCCCCAGCCACTCATGCAGATTTGAAACCATCTATCAGTTCTTCCCAATGATAGCTGATGGAGGTATCTGTGGCCAAAAGCCACATGAGTCCCTCCTCCAACTGCCAGCAAGGAGCAGGTTAAGAGCCATGTTGTCTGTCTTGACTAAAGTTCTTTCCCACGGGCTATTACTTAAGCCCCATCCATACACAGTCTGTGAAGCCCAAGTTATCTGAAGTGCCAGGACCTCTGTCTGCAGGGAGTCTCCATCCGTAGTGGGCACTGTCAGTGTTCCACCCAGAGTCCTCAGATCCCCTTCACCGTTTCTGCGATCCCTCGGCCAGCTTCTGTGCGCTCTGTTTCTGGTGAATCACACCACTACTTTCTGCAGAGGCCTGCCTCAGGCTGTCGGATTTGCTCTGCCCTCACTTTCAGAGAGCCAGAAGTGCGTGAGAGCCAGTGACCAACTAGGGCAGGAGCCTAAAATCCCAGCTCTCTTGCCGCAAGTCAGGGCCAACTCTAAGGTGTCAATGACATTCCAGAGATGCCCCTGGGATCAGGCTCGGCTTGAGCCTGAAATCACACCTTTGCCTGGCCTCTTCCTCATCATGTTTTACTGCCCACACTCCCTCACCTTGGAGCGCTCCCTTAATAAACCACATGCAAGCACACTGTCACCTGCCCTGAGACACCATCTGCCCTAAGACACCATCTCTCATCCTTCATCTACCTTCTTTTCCTCCAGGCCCACAGACTATATTCCCTTGAATAAATATTCCCTCCCCATGATCATCTGCATCAGTCTTCCTTATGGAAATGTGTCTCATGAATGTAAACATGATAAATGGGAATGTCACTGTTAAAGTTATCTACTCTATCAGCAGATTTCTAGGTAACAATAAACTCAACTTGGTGGTGTTCATGTCCATCTTATATATAAAGCCTTTTCAATAAGGAAATTTCACTACACATAATGGTGACCTCATCCCATTCCTTTTATAGAAAAGAAAAGTGAGAAATTTACCTTTTTTTTTAAAGTTGAATATTCTTTTTTAAAAAAATTTTATTGGAGTATAGTTGATTTACAATGTTGTGTTAGTTTCAGGTGTAAAAGTGAGGAATTTAGAGTTGAGTTTTTGTTTTTGATCCATCCACTTCTTAACTTGTCCATTCATTTATTAACCATTGGTAAGTGGTATGACCTTTATTTTATTTTTAAAAGTAAAAGGTTTTTTTCTCCTGATTCTTAAGGTAATATACATATATCCTTTGTGAAAAATTTTATTAAATTTAGAAAAATATTATAATTCAAGCATGCTAACATCAATCAGTGCTTTTTGGTAAATTTCTACCCAATTGTTTTTTTCTATGCAGATATTCTTAAATAATTGTGATAGACATTACTCACACCCATCACCTGGTTCTCTTCTCCTTCTAAATACATGGGACAATTATACTTCCTTCCCCCCTTGATATTAGGCATGGTCATATGACTTGGTTTTGTCCATGAAATGTGAGCAGTGTATTTAAGAGCTTGTGTGCCGTTCTCCATGCCCTCTTCCGTCACTAAGGTGAACCCTGAAGCTTCAAGTTGAGATGGTGGTTCCTCCATCATTCTGGGTACCTGCAAGATTACAGGCTCTCTGATAGCAGAGCCCCCTGCCAACCCAAAATGGGCATGTAGCATATGCAAGAAATAAGCGGTTGTTTCAAGCCATTGGAACTCAGTGGATATATTAGTTTGCTAGTGCTGCTGTAACAAAGTACCACAAACTGGGTGGCTTAACACCAGAATTTACTGTCTCATAGTTCTGGAGGTTAGAGGTTCAAGTTCAAGTTGTTGATGTGGCCTGGTCCCTTCTGAGGCCTGTGAAGGAGAATCTGTTTCATGCCTCTCTGCTAGATTCTGGTGGTTTACTACTGATCTTGGGCATTCCTTGGCTTATAGAAGCATCTCCCTGATTACTGCCTTCATCTTCACCTGGCATCCTGCAAGTGTACATATCTCTGTCCAAATTTCTTCCTTTTAATAAGGACACCGGTCATATTTGATTAGGGCCCACCATAATGACCTCATCTTAACTAATTATGTATGTAATGACCCTACTTTCTTATAAGGTTACATTCTGAGTACTAGGGAGTAGGACTTTAACATATGATTTTTAGGGAGACACAATTCAACCCATAACAGTGGATGTTTGTTACAACAGTGTATCTTAGCCTAAACTGACCAATATAGAGCTCATCCTTCTTGTGCTTTTTTTTTTTTTTTTTTTTTGGCTACGTTGGGTCTTCGTTGCTGCATGCGGGCTTTCTCTAGTTGCGGAGGCTACTCTTCGTTGCGGTGCGCAGGCTTCTCATTGCGGTGGCTTCTCTTGTTGCAGAGCACAGGCTTCAGTAGTTGTGGTGCACGGGCTTAGTTGCTCCGTGGCATGTGGGATCTTCCTGGACCAGGGATTGAACCAGCGTCCCCTGCATTGGCAGGTGGATTCTTAACCTCTGTGCCACCAGGGAAGGCCCTCATGCTGCTTTTTAACTTCCTATTTTCAATTTATGAGGCTAAATAATTTTCCCAAGGTCACAAAACCAATAAGAGGGAAAACTGGAATTCTAATACAGGTTTTTCTGATTCAGTAGAGTGTACTTTCAACTAGTCTCCAGAGGTTGATCCCTGACAGTCCAAGTGCTTTGCCACTCAACACAGTACCTGTTATATCCCAGACATTGAGGGTCAGTACTGTTTGTCTTGGGCTTGGCCTGTTGAGTTTCCTACAGGAATCAATTTATTTGTTTATGTTACCTGTTTTCTCCCTGTGGGCATTGCTTTTGCAACCTTGCACTATGCTATAGTTCCTCTAAAATAAATATTAAAAGTATAACACATGACCTTCCAGGTCACCAAAAACCCTAGAGTCATTAAGACAATCTGAACCACTCTCACCCTAAGCTCCCCTTGTCCCTGACTCTCTCCTCCCATGAGCACAGACCCATGGACTAGGTCCCCATTACCCTTCTTGTACCTGTTTTCTGCCAAGCAAATTTCCCCTCGAAGGAATGAGCCAGGAATAAAAATATTTGATCGATTAAAGCAAACAGGTTGTCAGGTAATGGCAGCTCCTCCTGTGTACGTCCTTTATAAAAGAATCACCCCATTACAAGGGACTCAATCAAATGGCAACTTTTTCTCATTCCTGATGTTTGCATCTCCCAGTGAAGAGAAAAGAAGAAACCCCACTTTGTGAAGCTTATACTCAGGCAGGGAATCACAGAAGCTCTTCAATCTCTTATTGCTTTTTCCCTCTTGCCATTCCTATTGAGCATGATGTCTTTTTTATCTGACACTGAGAGGCTTTGTGTGTGTGCTACTCCTCATTAATTTGATCACAGAGGGCAGATCTAAGATGTGATTCAAGTAAATGAAAGGTTCTCCAGAAGCCATCCAGGTATAGGCATTCTTTTCTAAGCCCTTATCCGTGCCTTTGAATTCATTAGCTCGGAGAACGTAGCACTTCCAAAGAGGCACGTAGACCACATGTACACACCTCGGAGAGCCTGACTCTGCAGACTGGCACCAAGTCACCTTCTCCTAACCCAAGTCGATGAGACACACATCGTGTTTACTCCAATTTTCTCATTAATTTTGCTGGCTGCCTGACAGCCTCTGCCTCCCCGGATTAGATTTCTGAAATTAGGCTGATCTTCATGCTGCGACAGGCCCAACTGCCTCCTTGCAGGCAAAAAAATCCCCATCCCCATTTTGGCAACTGAAGCTCTGCCAGGAAAGATCTGTCTGAAGTGGTAAATGCTGGGGGAGCTTGCCTTCGCGTGCAGGTCAAGTGATTTGCCTAACCAGAAGGAAAACCTTACCGAAACATCTCTCAGATGCCTGCCACTATGCTGCAGTGTACAGCATTGGTCCAAGATTTAAATGAGGTGTGTTAAAATGCAGCACTTACCCGGAAGGATTGCTATAATAAGCCATTAATGCTTTAGTGCAAATGAGTTTGATCAAATTGACTTTAGCCACCTGGCAGGGTCAGGAGGGACACAGCGAGATAAATTCTAGTGAGATAAAAGGATTCAAAAAAGGCAGCAAAGGCAAGAGGAGTAGTAAGGTGCCCAGGACCCCAGGAACATCAAATGGACATTGGGTCCATGAAATGTGAGCAGTGTATTTAAGGGCATGTGTGCCGTTCTCCAGGTGAACCCTGAAGCTTCAAGTTGAGATGGTGGCTCCTCCATCATTCTGGGTACCTGCAAGATCACAGGCTCTCTGATAGCAGAGAGCCAACGGTTTATTTCTTGCATATGCTACATGCTCATTTTGGGTTTTGCCAACCCAAAATAAGCATGTAGCATATGCAAGAAATAAACTGTTGTTGTTCCCCCACCAGGTGGGGGAATGAAATGGAGAGGCCAAGAGAACGTAGGGAGATGGTGCAGACAATCCTTAATCACCTAACGGTCTTGGTGGGGCGGAGGCGGGGGGGGACTTGAGATGATGTCAAACAAGCTGTGACCTTGAACGAGCCCCTTAAAACTCTCTGACCCCATTGCAACTATCAGAAGCAGAAAATAGTGGTTTATCTACCCAAAGGCAGAGGGGCGAATTAAAAGATTCCTTTCTCCAGGAAGATTCTGTGAGTCAGAGTGAAGTCCAGTCAGTGAAGAAATCCTCTGGTTTAATCCTTCCAAGCCTTAGCATCATTGTTAGAGCCAGGTAGACTTGGTCTCAATTCTTTTTTGGTTTTTTTTTGCGGTACGCGGGCCTCTCACCGCTGCGGCCTCCCCCGCCGCGGAGCACAGGCCCCGGACACGCAGGCCCAGCGGCCACGGCCCACGGGCCCAGCAACACCGCGACACGCGGTATCCTCCCGGACCGGGGCACGAACCCGCGGCCCCTGCATCGGCAGGTGGACTCCCAACCACTGCGCCACCAGGGAAGCCCTGGTCTCAATTCTGAGCTCTGCCGCTGTACAGTTCACTGGGCAACCGTGGGTGAGTCTAAATCTCTATGGGCTTCAAGTTTCTCATCTACAAATAAATCATAAAACCTACCTCACTGGGTTGTCAGGAGGTTTCAATAGGACCATGTATGTACAATCACTTAGTAACAATGATGGGCAGAAAATAAACCCTCAGTAATAACAGCTTAGCTTCCATGTGTCATCACCATCACCACCACCACCATCATGCCATACCCACCAGTGATTGTGTGCCTCCTGGTGGGTGGAGTTCAGCAACATCATGGTGAAGGGAGTGGGTTCTGGAGTCAGACCATCCTAGTCTCAAATCTGGGCTGTAATGGGGACCAGATATCTGATCTTGGGCAAGTTATTTATTCTCAGCTTCAGTTCCCTCATCTGTAAATGGGAATAATAAAATTCCCTACCCCACAGGTGAGGATTAAGTGAGACAATTCGTGTAACTTGCTGAGGCTGGTGCCTGGCACACAGTCAGAGTTCAATAAATGGGAGATAGGGACCCCAAAACTCCCTTTCTTATCCTCTGCCTTTCTCTGCAGTTCTTTTTTTTGTTTGTTTTTTTGTGTGTGTGACAGATGTGGTTGGGTAGGGATTATGAAATCCAGTTCTATGGATGATCAGAGTAGATGCAAAAAACATTGCTTTCAACCAGAGAGACAAAGAAGACCCCCGTGAGCCAGCTCAAATCTGGTTTCATCCAGCTCCCATAGTATTCTGGCTTTTAGGCTGCAGTACAGAAAATTAGTTCTCCTGAAGCTGTCCCCTTCAGAGTGCAACTGGGGAAGATAAAGAGTGGCGAAAGAGCTCTGAACAATGGCTAATCTTCTAATTAGCACTTCAGAGAGAAGTGGTAACAGGAATCCACTCTCAGCCATAAACCCCAGGGAACGGCAGGATCTGATCAATGTTTTCCTGGAATCTGACTCAAAGCCACTGAGCTCCTGCCTTCTAAGTTTGTGTCTCCCTCCTGGAACCTTACCTTCTGTCCCTCTCTTTTTTTTTTCTTTTCGGTACGCGGGCCTCTCACTGTTGCGGCCTCTCCCGTTGCGGAGCACAGGCTCTGGACGCGCAGGCTCAGCGGCCATGGCTCGCGGGCCCAGCCGCTCCGCAGCATGTGGGATCTTCCCGGACCGGGGCACGAACCCGTGTCCCCTGCATCGGCAGGCGGGCTCTCAACCGCTGTGCCACCAGGGAAGCCCCTGTCCCTCTCTTTTATTATCTTCTCCTTTTTCTTTTTCCCGTTTTCAATCTTCCTGTTCCCTTCTAACTCTCAAAACTAGGCAACCCCCTTCCATCTCTTTCTCTCATAACTACCATAATATGGGGTGCATGTAATCAGGTGTTTGTTCCTTCATTCTTGAGACATTTACTGAATACTTACTAAGTGCTAAGGATATAGAAAAGAATAAGATGGTCTCTTTGTCCACAAGGAGATAGACTAACAAACAATGGACAGTGCTTGCAAACAACCTCAGCTGCTTCAGCAAGTGCTTTTTCAGAAGTATAAGTGGGGCGGGTGTATATACGAAGTGCCAAATTCTGGCTGAGTGGGGCACAGAAAGCTATTCTAGAGGAGCCGGTCCTGAGCCTGAGACATGAAGACTAAGTCTAGGCTTTTTTTTTTTTTAAGATTTTTTGATGTGGTCCATTTTTAAAGTCTTTATTGAATTTGTTACAACATTGCTTCTGTTTTATGTTTTGGTGTTTTGGCCCCGAGCCATGTGGAACCTTAGCTCCCCAACCTGGGATCGAACCCACACCCCCTCAGCGAAGTCTTAACCACTGGACCGCCAGGGAAGTCCCTAAGTCTAGGCTTTTAAACAGTATAATCATTCAATCAATTGCAGTTCTTGGTCTTCATTCAAACAGCTGTGACTTAGATGTGCATTTGTCTGTCACACAGGAACCATATTCCTAAACTAACCAATTGAGTTCTTTCAGACATTTGTATAACCCTCAGTTTTCCCCTCTATATATGTCAGTGACCCAGGAGGAAAAGGAGCTTCCTCTCCTTCTGGGCTCCTTAATCCCAGTGAGCGTAAAAGGTGAGGTGAGTGGGGAACTGACCAGGAAAGTCAGTAATAAGGCTCCTCATTCATAGTATCCGTAGAATAAGGGTCCTGTACTTTTAAATCTCTAAGGTTTATTCCTTGTGATTAAGGCAAGGTTTTCAAAATAACCCAATGCCTTCTCTCCCCCATCCCTCTCCAAGGCCAGAGATAGCAAGAAAGAGAAGCATGGACTTGAAAGGCAGACCTCTCCCTATCCAACCATTGATTCATCCTCACTCTCCCCAGATCAATCAATCGCTTGGAGCGATTTCTGAGTGACAGCTCACAGAGACAGCATTTTACATTTAAGCCATTCGGGTTTTGAAGCCATTTAAGTTTGTCAAAACAATGCCACCCCCTGCTGTGTCTCTGGCATAATAATAGGGCTGCGCAGGCCAAATCTTGACTCAGCTTGCCTGTAACCATTTGAACGTATGGGGATAAAAGGAGGGAGAGAGGGGGAGGGAGTTCTTTTTTCTTTTCTTTTCTTTCTTTTTTAAATTCTTAACAGATACAGGGAACTTTTGGGTCCAGTTTTCCCTCTGATTCACTGCCATGCACCAGTAAATATGGATCTAAGTAGAGCCCAGTTTATCTTGGAGTATTAAGAATTTAGCGAAGCAAAGAGAATTCACTCTCAGGGTTTAGAGGAAGTTGAAGAATATACGTTTACCTCTATCATGGTGGGGACCCTAAATGCCTTATTCACTGGTGTATTCCACAGATTTTCCTGGTACCTGAGGTGTGGTAGATGCTCAAAAAATATTTGTCGAAGGAATCAACGTTTTTACCAACACCAGCTCTACCACCCGCCCCCGCAATGCCATACGGGCTTTCTCCCCATTAGTCCATTCCTGGTGGTGTTGTCATTCATGCCACTGCCTTGTGTTTCTAGGGAGCTGCTCTGAATGATCCATCTTCATCTCATATCTGAGTAGTTTTCTATCTTGCAGTTGAAACCATTTGTTTGTCAACCCTATATTTGTATGGAGGGATTCTTTGGGTCAAGCTTCCAATTAGTGACAGGAATGCAAAGATAAGAGACATATGGGAGAGACCCTTGAAGAGATGACAGTTTGGTAGAGGAGACAGGGATATGGACATTTAAAATCAAGGGAGTGAGCCTGGGCAGGGATGAGTAAAGATGCAAACAGGAAAAAGAGGACAAATCCTCAAGGCAACCTCATCAAAGGGTTTAGAGAAATGAGAGCTGTCTAGTTTGTGGGGTTTGGAAGTTAAGAGTGTGGACCTGTGAAAGAACTATAAAAGGAGTGGCTTTGGAGTTGGGTACATGTGTTGCCTAGAAACAAGCTAATTAGGACCAGGATCACTCCCCATTCGCACAACCAAAGGGGCTGCAGCCAAACTCAGCTCCCCACAGAACTGATGGTTTCCTTCATCTGGTAAAGAGAACTCTAACTTTCTATGGACCCCAAGTTCAAGTTCAGGGTAGCTAGTATCCCAGACTATTCCTATAAGTGGTTGGCACCCCACGTGTGGCCTAATGGCACAAAGTAGCCTGTGTGTTCCTCTACCAAGGCTGTTTTCTCACTTTTGCCCTATAAATGGGAGAAGAGCAGGGGGCAGTTTTTCCCTGCTGGAAATCACACCTTAGCTGTGGGCCCCTCAGTGGCTTCTCTCTGTGGGGTATGGAAGCACTAGCTATGTAAGTTTTCCATTTCCCCAGTAAAGCCTGTTTCTTAACCCACAGCCAGTTGAACCCAAACCCTGATGCACAATAGGCAGAGACCAGGAATAGGTTCCCTTTCCATGATATGGGCTTGGGGAACATACAGAGGTAGGCAGGAAGGGCATCCCAGAGTGAGCAGGACACAAACCAGAAGAAATGGGGAATATGGTAAAGAAGAGGGGACAGCATGTGCTGGGAGTCTTGGGAAGTAGGCCAGTAGGGTAGCTGGAACCTCTTCATGCAGGGCCTTTGTGCAGACAGCTGCTGTCTCTGCCTGCCTTCATCCTTTTTTTTCTGGCAGCAGTACATCAATATTTCTTTGGGGAAACCTGCTTTCCCATAGCATGCAGACTGGCGGGCCTGTCAGTCCCGACACACACTGGGCAGGAGAGAGCTGGCCTACACCATAAGAGTCTCTCAGGGATTTCCATCCATGAGCAGAATGACACAGAGACTGAAAACCATTGCACCAACTCACCAGATGGTGTCCCCAGGGAGTGAGTTCATGTTCATTTCTGCCCTGGATCTCAGAGCTGCCTTTGCCGGCCCTGTCCAAGGTCTCAGCCCTTTTTTGTTTTGTTTTGTTTTGTTTTTTATTCTGTCAGCCCCACAGTCTTCCATTAGGCCCCCTTTGGGCCTGAGTTAGCCGTTAGCCTGAGTCAGTCTGGGCTTGCAAACAAAGAGCCTTAACAAACAGCCTTGAACACCAGGCTGAGGCAAAAGAACTGCAGCCCAGGACCCGAGTAGTGTCAGAATCCGTGCCCTCCATCTGTACAGTGCTGGGCGGTTCCCTCACATGGTCCCCCTAAAGTGGCACAGTTGGAGCATTTTACCCACCCTAGAGACACTAAAATTTGTGATTCAGAGACTCAGGTAGACCTCCCAGCCTACACTGTGACTGCAGCCTCCTGTTGGGGAAGTTCAATTAGAGAGAGATGTGTTGGTGATCAGGCATGGCTCTTTATCTTCCCAACTCCAAGCTGCTGGTGAAACTTGATAAAGAAATTAAAGTTCTGTGTGAGTGTGTAAATGTATGCTGAAGTGTCCTTGGATAGTATTCCAAGAAGCTGTGCAATTTATTTGTCATTGTCATTTACAAACATTGATCTTACTGATAAAATTCAAACCTGCCACATCCTCTGGTGACCAGCGCTCCTCCCTGGAGCTCTGCCTGGCATCAGGCTTGCCCTGACTCTGCTCTGTGCCTTTCTGGGTACAGTCCTGAGGATGGGGAGATATTTGATGTGGTCCTGGGAGGAGGCCCTCCTGAGCAAAAGCCTTCAATCTTCAGGTTCACCTGTCTAGAGACAGTGACCTGTACTCGCCTATACCCTCCCCAGATTTTACTCCCCTGAGTAGAAAGAAGGGCACCCAGCATCCCAGGTGCCCATCAACAGACAATTGGATTAAGACGATATGGCATATATATATATATATATATATATATATGGCATATATATATATATACAATATGGCATATATATATATATAAAATAGAATGTTATGGCATATATATATGTATATATATATATATATATATAAAAAATAGAATGTTACTCAGCCATAGAAAAGGAAATACTGCCATTTACAGCCACATGGATGGACCTAGAGAATATTATGCTTAGTGAAATAAGTCAGACAGAGAAAGACAAATAATGTATGATATCACTTCCATGTGGAATCTAAAAAATAATACAAATGAATGTATATGCAAAACCGAAACAGACTCACCTATATAGAAAACAAACTTGTGGTTACCAAAGGGGAGAGAGAAGGAGGAAGGGACAAATTAAGGGTATGGGATTAACAGGTACAAACTACTATATATAAAATAGATGAGCAACAGAGATATACTATATAGCACAGGGAATTATACCCATTATCTTGTAATAAATTTTAATGGAATATAATTTGAAAAATACTGAATCACTATGCTGTACACCTAAAACTAACACAATAGTGTAAATCAACTATACTTCAATTTAAAAAAAAAAGAAAAAAGGAACCACATTTGGAGTTTCAGAAGCTCAGGAAGTGTTAATTCCAAAACTCTTGAGAACATTGAGCAGATGCTGGGGCTTGATTGCTGGGGCTCTTACTCCTTGGTATTGTGCATAATCAGCAACAGGGGCCTTTTTCCTGAATGCAGTGGTTTTTGCTGTCAAGCATAGTTGTCTTGGAGCCTGCTTTCCTCTTATCAACCACGCATTCTGTGTGAAGCATACTGGGTAAGGAAATTAAATCCAGGTGAAGGAAGGCGACTCAGGACTCTTTTATCATCCTAGAATCTCAGAGCCAGAAGCAATTTTAAAGGTCATCTATTTCAAACCTTCATCTAATCCCCTCAAATTAAAAAACATACATACATGGGTACGTATATACTGAATGCTTCCAGGCACAGTACTAAGTATTTTATATGGATTCTCTCATTAATAGACTTTGAATCCATTCAACCCTCTGTAATAGCCACCAGTATTCTCTCCACTGTACAGACTGGGAACCTGAAGCCCCGAAGTTTCCATATTTCACTCCAGGTCATGCAGTGAGTAGGTAGCAGAACTTCTTCAGAGATGGTGGCCTGGCAGGTCTCAGCCAACCCTTACTTGTATGTGTGTTTTTTTAATTTTCCAATGTATTGTCAGTAATATAAAATAGGGAGTTTGACATTAAAAGTATCCAGATTTCCAGCTTTGCCTGAGAAGTCAGAAGAGCTGGGCACACTGGGCTGTGTGGCACATTTCTACAAGGCAAGCGTGGGCTGCAGCTGAGAAACCATCGCCCCTTCGGACACGAATAAGATCACGTTAGCAGCAGGCTTCGACTTTCCGGTGGCTCCTGACCACACTTGGAGTAAAATCCAAAGTCCTCATAATAGCCCGCGGGGCCCACGGGCCCAACCCCTGCCATCTGCTACACCCGCATCCTGTCTACTCCCTGTGCTCCCACACCCCAGGGCTCTCTCCAGTGCTTGGACTTAAAAAGCTCTCTCCTCGGGGTCTTTGCCCTCGCTGTTGGCTCCATCCAGAAAGCTGTTCCTTCTACTCTTCTCATTTCTGACTTGTGCTCAGTCTTTAGCTTGAATGTTATTTCCCCAGGGAGGCTTTCTTGACCCCGTGGTAGGCAGAATAATGCCTACTCCCCCCACCCCACACAAGATGTCCACATCCCAATCCCTGGAACCCGTCAACACGTTACCTGACACGGCAAAAGGGACTTTGCAGGTGTGATTGAGGATTTTTTTTTTGGCCACGCTGAGTGGCTTGCAGGGTCTTAGTTCCCCAACCAGGGATTGAACCTGGGCCCTCGGCAGTGAAAACGCAGGGTCCTAACCAGTGGACCACCAGGGGATTCCCTGATTAAGGATCTTGAGATGGGGAGATTATCCTGGATTATTTTGGTGGGCCCACACAGAGGTTGGCCTGGTTCCAGGAAAGGGTGCTGAGCCAAGGAAGGTGGGTAACCTCTAGAAGCTGGTAAGGCAAGGAAACATTCTCCCCTAGCACCTCCAGAAGCAGCCCCCAGACACCTTGACCTTAGCTCTGTGCGACTGATTTAGAACTTCACATCCATAACCGTAAGAGAATACATTTGTGTTGTTTTCAGCCACTGTTTGCATTGATTTGTTGTATCAGCAACAGGAAACCCGTACAACCACTTATTCTAAAATACTCCTTTCCCCCTCATTAGTCTCCAGCTTAGGCCTTTGTTAGTGTCCTTCCATGAATTTATCACAACTTGAAATTACTTTGACTGTTTGCTTAGTTTTGGTGCCTTTGGCTGCTAGCCCAAAGTCCCAAGAGGACAGTGTCTAGCACATTCTAGGAGCTTGACAGATATTTACTGAAAGACTAAATTGGTTATTGAATAATTGGCCTCATTATCCATCCCAGGTGCCTTCATCTGAGCACCCTGAGGTTGTAAATGTCCCTATTTAATGGTGGAACTTAGGATCGAACTCAGCCAGGTACAAGTGTTTCTCTGAAGCATAAGAAATAATCAGAGTTTTAAGGAAATTAGGCAGCAAGCCCAATGACAAAACAGGCAATGAGCCCAATATGAATTCATTTTCTGTTTCCTACATCCTTGCTACTCTCAGCATCACCTGGGAACTTGCTAGAAATGCAGACTATCAGGCCTCGCCTGAGACCTACTGAATTAGAATCTGCATTTTAACAAGATGCCCAGGAAATCCACATGCATACTAAAGATTCAGAAAAGCTGCACTACATAATTGGTTGGGGGGGGGCACTTTTCTGAAGGACAGGCTACAGGTATGTTTGCCACAGGCAGGTACAATAAGCATTAGCTACCCCATCACAGCATGAGCGAGCCCATGAGCCAACAGCCCTTTGCTGCCACATTCCATCACCTGCCCCATGTGCTGAATTCTCTGACTCTGCTGATGAAACTCTCAGTCCCATCTCTCCACCCCCAGCCACCTGCCGAGTCTGTGGAGACAGGCAAACAGATCCTGAGTTTCTACCCACAAGCCCAATGAGAACCAGGCCTAATCAGAGGAAGAAGCCCTTCCCACCAATGCTGGCGATGGTGGGGTCTGGCTTTGTTGAATCCTGCCCTGCATGATTGTTCCAGGGAGTGAAAGAAGCTAGAAACTACTGAGGGCCTCTGGGCAGCTGGGTCTGCAGTTGGAGACAGTAAAAATATCAGTAATTGCCAAGAGTTGGGTGGGGGAGAATAAATGGGTGGAGTGCAGGGGATTCTTAGGGCAGTGAAACTATCCTTTTGATACTGTAATAGTGGATACATGTCATTATATGTTTGTCAAAACCCATAGAATGTACAACACCAAGAGTGAACCCTGAGGTAAACTATGGACTATAGTTAGTAACCATGTATCAATATTGGCTCATCAAATGTACTACACCAATGTAAGATGCTAATAATAGGCGAAACTGTTGGGGGAGGGACAAAGATAATGGGGCATATGGGAACTCTCTACACTTGGCACTCCCATTTTTCTGTAAGCCTAAAACTACTCGAGAAAGTAAAGTCTATTAAAAGTAGTAATAAAAGAGGGGGGAAATGCAGACCACTTCAGTTTCGATCTGGGTTAGGCACTTAAAAACTGGGAGATCTGAGGCAGGTTTTTTAATTCTCAGCCTCAGTTTACTCAGCTGTAACATGAGGCTGTTAATACCCACCTCACAGGGCTGTTGTGAAAGACAAATTAATGCACGAAGTGCCTAGCATAGTTCCTGGCATCACGTAGTAAGCACACAAAAAGTGTTAGGCTTGGAGATTGGGCAGTAGAGGTGTTGTTTGTTTTCTGTACACCTCAGGAAGCCTTGGAAATTTCATATGCTGGGAAGCTGCTGCTGAGAATTCCCCTTCAGTAGTCTTCAAATGGCAGCTCCCTACAGAATGGATTGTCATACAGAGAAGTTAGAGGGAGGAAGATAAGTTAGGACATTATTCCAAAAGGACGTGGCAGTGGAGGTGGAAGAGAGGTAGTGATAGTGGAGGTGTTGATCAACGGTGGACATGGAAAGGGGCTTTGGGAGGGGAACAGGCTGCCTTGTACGAAGACTGGAAGTGTGAGTGTGGAGGCAGCCCGCACTGGAATCTTCAACTGGTGAAAGAACTGGCTGGATTCCTGAGATTGTTTACCTCTTCCTCTCTGGCTGAAGGCAGTCCTCCTGTCTGACGGCTGTCAAAGAATCTTACATAATCTCCTTGCTCTAAAGCAGAAAGAGGATTTTTACGCAGAAATTTACCTGCCAGTTGCACTGCTGCCTTGACATTTTAAGTGGTACCTGCCCTTCTGTGTCGGACATTTCCCGCAAATGAGAAAGTGACAAGCTTCCCTAATGGGCATTCAGCGTTCAACCCAGTGAGAACCCTGCTAGGGATGGGGAAATGTGGTGCCTGCAGAGACAACGGGAGCACCAGCAGCAAACGTATTCTGAGCAATTATCTTGGTGCCCTCCCACCCAGTCTCCCATGCTCTCAGCCAAGCAGAGGCTTCAGGAGGAGGGCTGAGTGGATGGGCGCCTCCTCCCCGCCTCCTGCTGAGCCACCAGAGCAAAATACAGCAGGCAGATAGAACTGCCTTGCAGTCGGCACGGCCGAGCTTCAGGGAACACAAATGCTGTCCTCTTAGATTTAAAAATAGATGAAAAAACATATTGGCATCAGACTCTCATAGGAGAGAGAACTGTAAAGGTCATGGCGACCCATCTCGCCGTCCCATGATTGAATCCCCTCTGTGACTTTGTTGCCGTGGACTTCCCTGGCTATGACTCAAGCTTACATCCAATGATAGGGGGCCGACCCCTGAACCAAGGCTACCTGGCCCATTGGAGGATTTAGAGCCGATCCACTCATTTAACTGGAGAATTCAAAACCCAGATGAGAAATTTTGCTTGCCCTAAGTCACCCGGTGAGCTGGAGGCTGACCTTCCTGGGTCTTCTAGAATGTAGTCTTTTTTTCTCCCCCCCAACCAGGGATCGAACCCGTGCCCCCTACAGTGGAAGTGCTGCGTCTTAACCGCTGGACCGCCAGGGAAGTCCCCTAGATTGCAGTCTTGAGCACGTTCACTAGGCCTAACATAGTAGCTAAAAGGTGGGTTATGAGGTCAAAACTCAGCCTCTGCCCTGGGTCAAGCCATTTTTCTTTTCAAGTTCCAGTTTTCTTGACTAAAATATCAGGGCAATAATAGTACCTAACTTACTGGGTTGTTGTAAGGATTAAATGATGAAATTGATACTGAGTACTTGGCCTGGCATCTAGCAAGTATACAGTACTAATAGCTGCTAAATATAATTAATACTGATGCTTCTTATGTTTACCTACAATTCCAGTTGAACGTTACAAAGTCATATTTACCATCCTGACTCTTTACTGCTCATCATTTGGTTCCGTTTGGACCCCAACATCTCAGAGAATCAAGATGGCTGTGAACTTCCAAGAAGACATGCTGTCAGGAAACAGCCCAGGATAGACAGGGGCGTCCCCTCTTTACCAATCTTTGCAGCCCTGCACCCCACCCCCCAACCACTCATCTCTTTGAGATTGAGATCTGTGCACATTGCAATCTTTGAGATCTCCTCTGAGATTTCCATAAGAATACCAGTTATCAACACTTCGGATAGTGTACCAGTGATTCCGCATCTCTAGATATCAGGGAGGTGTCAATTCTTTGACACAATGCCAGCGTGGCTAAGATATTTGGGAGCCAAAGGTTTCCCCCCTACCCCCGAGACCAAATTCTAAGGGAAATTGTACAGACAAGGGAATAAAACAAACAAACCAAGAATAAAACCTCCCAGATATATAGCTTTCATTCTCCTCTTTCCACAGAAAACCCACTGCTTATTAAAAGTTTGAGATGGAGAAACAAAGTTGGTAGCCATTTCAAAGAAAGTGATTGGAACAAAGTAGGCACATTTCGTGGGACAGGCTGATCTGCCGGCTCCATCTCTGTGGCACTGTTACAATTACAGCTATTCTTGTGGATGCAATTCATTATGGACCCATTATTCCCAAGAAGCAGACAAGAGCAAAAATCAAAGATTTATCATCTGGCTGTGGTACGTAGAAGACAGCAGGCTGCCTGCTGGGCACATGCCGGGTGGCAATCAAAAACCAGAGATCAGGGACAAACATACACTCCACTGAGCTCCTGCATCCACCCAGATGAAATGATACCATTTGCAACAAGGAAAGAAGGCTGTTGGCCTTCTGGGCAATTTCCAATCAGCTGGCCAACAGAGGAGAAGCTGCTGCTTGCAGAGAGAGGGGGATACTACCCTCACTCCCAGAGCTCAGAGGAAGGAGGACCATTACCAGTGTGGAGCTCCCACTCTGGGCCAGCGCTGTGCTAGACATCTTACATGTGTGGGAGAGGTACTGTTAAACCTTATTTAGCAGAGGACAAACCTGAGGCTGAGAGAGGTTCTTTAGGACTCTTTTGGTGACAGAAACCCAACTATGACCAGCTTAAATAAAAAAGGGAAGATCTTGGCTCAAGTAACTAAAAGGTCTAGGGGTAAGTTGGTCTTCAAGTTCAGCTGGATAGAGGGGCTCAAAGATGACACGGTCCATCTCCTGCCGTGGCTTTTCCTGTCCCTCTGTGTTGCCGTCACCCCAGATAGGATTTTCCTCTTGGTTGCAAGATGGAGGCTACAAACTCCTGGCTTCATTCTTCTAGTCTGGCAATGTCAATAGAGAAAGAACTTCTCTTCCTTAACAGTTCTAGTAAAAGTCCCAGAAATGACACCCACTGGTCTGTCATGGGTCACGTGCCCGTCTCTAATGCAAACCCTGTGGTCACTGTAGGTCAAGTCTGTCCGACTGGAAGTTAATGTTCTTGACTATGTACAAAAATCTTTAGGAACCTCTGTTCTTGCCAGGAGATGAAGTAAAGTTTTTTTGGAGAAGGTAGCATTTGAGGAATGCATCAGTCAGAAATTTGGGGCTGTAAATGACAGAGATCCCACTCATACTGGCTTAAACAGAAGTAGAGGATTTTTTTTTTTTCTGTCTTATGTAACCAAAAAAAAAAACCAGGGAGAGATGGAACTGTAGGCACAGGCTGATCCAGGGACCCGTGTCGGCAGGACTCACTCTCCGTCTCTTGGTCCTTCTCTTTCTGTGGGAGCTGTGTGAGCACTCGAGGCTGACCTTCTCCTGGCTTAGCCACCCTGCTGGAAAAAGAGCATTATTGTTTCAGGAATTTCAACAGAAATCCCAGATCTGAGTCTTATTAGACCATTTGAGCCATGTGCCCATCCTGGTGGCCAGAGATACACTGATTGACAGTCCTGCAGTCAGAGGAGCAGGTAGACTAACTTCACCAGAAGCATCTAACTTAGAATGAAGGAGGATGTTTATCACTATAAAAGCAGGTTGCTAGCACCAACAGAAGGGGTAAGAGATTAGACTGATAAGACCCATTGATGGCTGCATTAGGTATCTATTGTGTTTAAGAAACCACCTGAAAAGTGTTACTTAAAACAACGACTATTTATTTAGTACAGGATTTTGTGGTTGGCAGTTTGGGCTCACTCTTGCATCTGTGAACAGACACACGGTCTGCTTGGGGCTGACCGGTCTAGGGCCCTTGGTGGAGCCATCATTTCTGATTCACAAGGTCTCTCAGCTTCCAGCAGGCTAGCCCCGGCTCATTCACACAGAAGCAGAAGGTTTCCAAGAGAAACAAAATGAGTACAAGCACTTTTCAGGCCTTTGCTTGCATCCCATTTGGTAATATCCCATTGGCCAAAACTAATCACATGGCTGAACCCAGAGTCAGAACGGGAGGGCACGCAGCGTTATAGGTGAGGGGACGTGGATTCAAGGAGGGGAAGAATTTGTGGCCTTTTTTGCAGTCTGGCCATTTCAAACAGCATCAGAATAGTCTCTGCCACATAACAGACACACCAAGCAAATAAACTCTTGTCTAATAAGTGACGTGATTAGGATGAGGAAAGAACAAGGAAGGCCTTCAGGCAGAGGAAATAGCATCAGCGAAGGCCCAGAGATAGTAAATAGGGGTTCATTTGCAGTGAGCATGTATGCTGTGGTTAAAACATGGAATAGAGGAAGGAGTGGCCCTTATGGGCCATATCAGGGTAAGCCGCCTTGGGTGCTGAGTTTTGGGTTTGGACTCTATTCTGTATGTTTGGGGCAGTTGTTGAAGGTGTTTGAGCAGTGACATGATTCATCTAGCAAGTCCAAAGCAGAGTTTTGAAGGGTAGCTGTAGGCGGGGGACTCCTCTGGCAGACAAAATCCTGGGGAAGCAGGAGGAACATTGACAAAATCCTGGGGAAGGAGGAGGAACATTGACATCCTTGAAGGCACAGAAGCAGAGCAGCTGCAGCGTCCACTGTGCTCCAGTGGGTACCACAACTGAGTTTCGAGCTCATTTCGCCTTGGCATATCCCAGATAGTGAGCTTCCTCCTGCCTCCCTCAGGCTGTGAGAACTTGGAGACCCTCTGTATCCTGAGTGCCAGACAAACACGGGTTGCTTCCCATATCACCTTGTATGCAGCCACCCCCAATACCTGGGATCAACTGCCTGTTGATCCTCCCACCCCAGATGTTTCTTAGTGGGTTTTTAGTGCACCAGAGCCTCCTTGGGAGTGAGATTTCAGCTCTAAGTTCCCAGCTACTGCTCCGTTCTGAAATCCAAACTTCCAATCACAGCTATCTTGTTCCTGTCTTTGCCAGCCCCTCCCATGTGATGCTGGCAAATACCAAAGACCTGAGACCCAAATAAGCATGGAGTTTCTGTGCAGAGCCTCCCCAAGCCCAGTCACAAGTGCAGCAGGCTTTGAAACCGGCTGTGATGGATTGTTACTGTCTCCTGATTTGCCTAAACAATGTGTCTCGCCTCTCAGTGCTTTGCAGTGTGGACTTTTTGTTTGCGTGTTTTAGCAAACGAAATAAATGTTGGAAAACAAACCCACAGGCCATGTGGTTGTCTTTTGAGAAATAGTAAGCCTCACGTTCCTATACCCAAATGATATCCCACAGCAATCCTCACAGCAGCGCTGCAGATTAACCATGGCATGGGCTGCATCCACAGACCCCAGCTCACTGAGGCTGGACATGGCTCCTGCAGCTTTCAGGGGCAGGATTCGGAAACTGCAGGCGTCTGGGTTGCTGCCGTGGCTCACTCATACCCAGTTTCCACCTGATGGTGTCCTCTGGGAAGGCAGGCAAGAATCACAGCGTACAGTGTAAGGCCTCGTTCTAACCACTGTGTATATTTTAACTCATTCAGTCTTCCCAAGCCCCCTTTGAAGAAACTGAGGCACAGAGAGGCTTGAGGATCTGCTAAAATTCACACAGCTTTGATGATAACGCTTTCTTCATAACTACATATTCAAACTTAAACAAAACTGAAGCTAAAAATAAATAAGTGAATTCTTTTACTTTTAATAAAATGAGTTTATGCAAATGGAAAATTTGAATGTCTTTTACTAGAAAGAGCAGGAGAAAGCTCAAGCAGGACCTTCGCATTAGCCCTTCAAGACCCCACCCACCGGCCTCCCCTCCCCACCACTGCAGAAGTGTAGATCCCCTACTTTGGGGGCCCCCAGAGGCCACCCACACCTATTCCTGTCACATCCCTTCTAAGGTAAATAACACTCATAACTGTTCATGTTTCTTTCTTTCTCAGAAGACGTGAGCTCATCAGCATTTAGTACAGCACCCGGCACATAGCAGATACTCAACACTTGGTTAAGACCAAGACTTAGAAGGGCCCCTAGTCTAGCCAGAACTCATAACTGCAAGTGACTATGAGTAAGTCATTGCCTGGTCTGTGCCTCCATTTTTCCATAAGGAAAATTTTAGACAGCAGGTACTACTGATTAATTTCGAGTGGTGGTAAACTCAGAGACATTATATCTATGGAATCCTGAGCTCAGAAGCCAAAGACGGAGAAGAGCATGTGTGCTAGGCTGCACGTGGGAACCAGACTGCCTGGCGCCCCCGCGCATCACTGGTTCTGCGTCTGGAAGTGAAGGCCCTCCCTCAGTGCTCATGCTGTGGGTCTGTGGCTGCCACCTGCGGCAGGGAGGTGTGATTGAGTTAGCAATGGCGCTCCCCTGAATCACTGCATCATCCAAAGGCTGCCAGGTGACAGCTGGCATCTTTGGCTGCCACAGTGGACCAGGCAATGTGTGCTGCTCCAGGCACCCAGCTGTCTCTCTTAGGGAAGGACTGGTGAGGATTGCCTTCCTCCTGCTGGGTGTATTGGCTGGTAACACTGGGCGGGTGGGTCGGGGGTCATCAATGACACTGCCTTAAAGAAGGTCATATCCCCAACGTGGGAGCTGGGTGTTAGGGTGGGCGAGGCAATCACCTGGATTCCTGACATCCTCATCTGAGGTCTTCTGCTGCCCGGTGCCTTCTGGGTAACCTCCAAACAACTGATTTTAAGTCCCAGTTCCTTCCTCTGCTACGTGGGGCATGATTCCTCATGATTCTCTGATTTCTCTGAGCCATGGGTTCCTCACTGGAAAAAAGGAGAGGAGGGGTGAGAGAAATAAGAATAGGTACCTGGCAAGGTTGTTATAAGATTCCAAGATAAAATATGTCACCTCCATACTCTAGCTAAACACCTGGACTCCTGGGTACCTATTCCCTTTGCAGTCACTGGCCCTGATAACCCATCTGAAAAGTGCCCTCAATCCTTCCCTGTCACTCAATCCTGTTCTGTTTTCTCTGTTGCACTTACCACAGTCTGTTTAATTAAGCTCTTATTTAATTATTTGCTTGTAAAATATGTACTTTTAAATATTTGTTTAGAATATTAAGTTAATTAATTGTTCAGTTGTGTGGTCCTTCCTGCCTGGAACACAAGTCCCATGAGGGCACAGGCTTCCCCAGTCTTGGTCACTACTGTTTTCCCAGCACTTTAGGCAATGCCTGGCATCTAGTGGGCATTTTAAAAATAAAATTTCAATAAATGAATGCTGACTGAATGAATTGTAACTCATTTCATAAGCTCTAAAATGCTCCTTAGAAGTTATGGATTATTATTACTCTTAAGGTCAGACCAAGAGCTGCAAATGAAACAGATATCCATGAGTTCGGGTGCTTAAGAAACAAGCTAGAAGAGTCTACCAAGAAGATTCCTGGGGTACAATGCCAAGTGCACCCCAACTAAAGTGCACAGAGATGGCCCTCGCCAGAGTTATCATCATTTTCATCATGGTCACCATTTATTGAAAGCTCGCTGTCTACTTGGCACTGCATTAAGAGGAGGAAAAACTATGATGGTAAGAAAAAATATTGACTTGCTCTTTAGATCATCTATACGTTTGTACGCACTTACACGTGTTTGAAGTTGAGTTCCTTGGGAGTAGTGCAGACTGAACAAAGTGGTATACGGAGATGCCAGCAGCCAGATAACACATGCATATTCTCAGTTAATCCTCAGTGTTGTAACTTCTCTGTATCAGTCAGCTATGGCCACAACCATGGTAGTTTGTGCATAACAAACTACCCCTCAAAACCCAACAGTTTATATTAAAGAGAATTTCATGTTCTAGTTTCTGAGTCTACAGGCCAGTTTGGGAGGGGCTCAGCTTCAAGCCATAGGTAGTCTCCAGGCTGTTGATGGTCTCTAGTCTGTTCCACCTGTGTCCTCATTTTCCTTAGACAAGACATTATAATGTTCGTGTTCTTTCCATGGTAGGTCATAGATGCAAGAACCAAGCCAAACCTTGGAAGCACATTTATGGCCTCTGCTCACACCAAGTCCTTATCGTTCCGTTGGCCCAAGCAAGTTATATGGCGAAGCCCAACATCCATAAGGTAAGAAAATATATTCCTGTGCACATGTGTGCCCTGCAAGGTCACATGGAAGACCGAGGGTGTGAAGAATCAAGAACAACAATTCCATCTACTACAGCCCAACTTTACCCCATGGTGAAGCCGAGGCTTCAAACAGTTAAGCTATTTGTCTAAAGTTACAAGTGTGTGTGGAATGCATCTGGGTTTTGGACCCAGCTATGTCTGACACCAAAGCTTGTGTGTTTAATATGCTGAACTCTGCTAAATGCAAGGTGAGCTAAGCCCCACAGGGAAGAGGGTCCTGGAGTTCAGCCTCAGAGGCTTCTCCTCCACCCAGCACAGTGTAAGAGCACCCAAGTTAACCAGAGATCACCTGTCTGCTCAAGGTCATGCCATGGGTCCGTGTCAAGGAGACCCTGGAACCCTTTTTTCCTGCTCTTTGCACCATTCTCCCTGGGTAGAATCAAGTGCTCTTGGCTTTAAAATGTTACCTAGAGGGTAATATTTTAAAATATTACCTAGAGGGTAATATTTCTCTCTGAGAAATGTTACCAGAGGCTTTTGAAGCAGGCTCAGGAGACTCAGAGGTGACAAATAGTTCCCTTTTCACTTCCTGGAAATTTCTCCTAAATGTGCTTACTCTGCCAACCGTACCTGCAAAAGGAAGAGGCGAAGTTTACACCCAGCTGTTACCATGCAGCCCATCCAGACACCAGCACGCCCCGGGCAACTCTGGCTGCTTTTGCAATGGAATCAAAGAGGGGGAAAATAATCAGCAGGGGAGCAAACTCTTGTTTAAATGCAAATACCTTTGAGAGGAAGCAAGTGAGGGAAAGGAGATTATGAAAACCCCTGTTAAGAACACAGAGTTGGGACGAAGGCTGATAAACCAGGCCAGTCCCCCAGCGGGATTGTCCCTGCTCCATCTCCCGTCAAAGTGGGAGACTCATTTCCAGAAGCGATTTGCCAATGGTACACATCCCAGTCACCCCTAACAAGACTCTTAGAATGGAACAGAGCGGACTTCCCGATGGGCAGAGAGCCTGTCAGAGCCGAGGGATGCTGATGGAGGGCTGAGCTGGTTTGCACTAGAATTTAAAGTGAAGGAAATGAAGGTTGAGAACTGGGGCCCAAGAGGGAGGTTTCAGAAGGCAATGTGGGTACATCTATCAGGCTCCCCAGAGAGGAGGATGCCTCAGGGGATGTGGATGGTGGGGAGGGCGTTTGGAAGCTCAATCAGAGGCAGCAATGCTTTAGAGCTTTCTAATAGGAATTATAGTAGATTTTCATTTGCTAATCTTGTTTTTATTAAAAATAAAACTATCCATTTTTAGCTTAAAATGTGCTGAAGCTCGAGGATTTAACCACAAATGAGATTATATTTTATAATTATATTGCATCAAGGATTATTTTGTCCTGTAACCTTTTAAAAAGATACATTCCAACTATAACTCATTTTGTAGCTGATCTCAGGGAAAGTGGGCAGAGACGGGAGGCATGGAGTGAGGGGAACAGCTGCGAACACTCAGAATCACCCCTGCCCCGATCTGAGCCACTGTTGGACTGTGGGTGTTATGCAGGCACATAGGTAGAGGTTCTGTGCATCATCTCAAAACACAGTTACCTGTAAGCACTGCAGGAAAAGACATGGGAAAAAAGAAAGGATTGTGGCTCCAGGGCAGCTCACCATCCAGGCTGTGAGTTTCTGGAAGGATTCCTGTGACTTGGCAAAAGGACACCAAACTAAGTGTCAAAAGACCTGAGTTAGAGTCCCGTCTTTAACATAATAAAGCCATGCAACATTGGGCAAGTCATTTCACTTTTCTTAGCCTTGGCCTCAGTTTCCATATCTGTAAAATTGGGTGGTTGAGAGTGCTTGAGAGTGCTAAATAAGATGACCGGGGTTTTCCCCATCATTCATTGAGCACTTAATGGTTACAAACTGAGGTTACCAACTGAAAAACTGTGGGCCACATCCTGGCAGCAGCCATGTCTTATTTGCATGTTTAAAAAATAAACGTGAGCCAGTATTTTAAGATTAGGCAATCTCACATAAAAATCCAGATTTCTGGTTTCTCTTGAAAAAGAAAAAAATCAGATCTGGCAACACTGAGACCTACAGTGTTACAGTCAGCTGCAGTAAACTGACCCATTTGGCCTCAATCCCCACTGCTCCACGTGTCCCTAATCTCAGGACCAAGCGTCATTTGCCCATGTATCAGAGAAACTATGTTTTCTCTTACTGTATGATAGAAATTTGGAAAGCACTGTGTATTTATTCCTCACAATGACTGTGAGCAGCAGGCATTCTCTTCACTCCCATTTTACAGATAAGGAAACTGAGACTTCTTGCTTTTCTGCCTAAATAGAACTATCCATGCTTCATGTTGATTGGCACTTGCTCAAGGCCACACAGGCAGTAAGTGATAGAGACCAGATTTGATTCCAGACTGCCTGCCTGAAAGCCCATGCTTGTAACTACTTTGCTACCCTGCTGGTCTAGAAAAGACACCCTTAAACATGTTAACTTTATTCAGATCGCAACACTGAGGTTCAGGGAGATGGTAGCCCACCTGAGTTTCTTTTTCCACATCTCACTTGTTGCTAGAGATAACTGACCTGCACAAGGATCAAAGCCATGAATGAAAAAGACAGAGAAAATGAGAGCTGAAGGGGCCCAAGGAGATGATTCAGTCGGAGGTCTGCATTTTAAGAAGGGGAAACAGACACTTGGAAAGGTTAAGTGACTTGCTCGTGGTCACATATTGCTTAGAAATATCAATGCTAGGACTAGATTAGGAAAATGAAGTGAGGAAATTATTTAGCTTGCCAGATGTATTTTAGGCTCCCAAACTCACTTAGGTTGCAAATGTGTGGATTTTCCAGTACAAATGTGTTGAGAGGCAGTGAGAATTACTGGGGAGTTGCCTCCATTTTCCCCTTTGTTCTTGATAGAAGTCGTCCCCAGAATCTTACCAAAGCAATAATGTAGCCTTTTGGAGACATAGAATGTCAGAAGAACAAATGTCATCATCTACAACAATCATTTCATTTTACAGGTGAGAAAACCAAGACCCATAGGTGAGGGGACTTGTCCAAGACTGTTGGCACAGAGCTAGAGAGGAACCGTTCCCTGCCTCGCATTCCCAGCTACATCGCTTGGTGCTGGTTCTGCCGTTAGATTCTCACCTGCTCGGCTTGAGTTTCATCTTGGGAAGCATTTTAATGATGTTGTTCAGAGGCTCTGCACCTCATTCCTCAGGGGCTCACGATGGTCTAAAAAATGCTCACAGCGGATTAATAAGAGAAGCAGCACCTCTGAGTTCCTTCACTTAGGCAGGAGGGAAGGAAACGCAGCTGTTTCCCTCTCCACATCCCAGATGCTCCCAGGGAGGTGAAGATGGTCCTCGCTTTCCTTTGCTTTTCCGCCTGACCAGAATTATGTGCTGGGCATCTAGATGCCTCCCCCTCAAGCAGCCTTCCCTTACTCCTCACTGGAGTCAGCCTTCCCTCCTCTGAGCCCTGTCGGCGGAGAAGCTATGGCACACTTGCAGACTAGATATTGCTGATCCCCTCAGCGATGTTAGAAGCTGCTTGAAGGCAAGGACCAAAGCTGATTCATTTCTGTCCCCAGCTCCCAGCAGCGGTGCACCTTGCCCAGTCATAAAACTAGTTGCTGCCATTTATTCCAGGATTGCAATAGACCAAGTTCTGGGCTAAGCACTTTATCTTAAAATGGCATATTTTATCTCAGTGAATCCTCGAAGCCACTCTGCAAGGAAGGTATTTCTATACACATTTTATGGATTAGGACACTGAAAGTCAACCAGTTTACAGACTTTATTACAGCATTAATAAATTCAAAACTCCCCATTATGTGTTGTTCTCCTTCCCTCACCCTTCACCGTCTACACTCCTCCAAAGTCCTCAAACTTACCCAGCTTCCTTCTGCCTCAGGGCTTCATCTGAACAGATTCCTTTGTCTCCATTATGCCCCCATTTTCCACCCAGTGGAGCCTCTCCTAACCCTTAAACTAGTTCATGCCCTCTTGGAATTTGCTCTCATAGCTTCCCTGACTTTTGGTTCATGGCATTTGCCACATTTTGTAATTTAATATATTGTGGGATTATGCAGTTCCCTTCTGTCTCCTCCATCAGTATAAGCTCCTTGGGGACAGGCCCCATATCCATTTTGCTTGTCATTTTGTCCCCAGTGCCTGGTTAAGTGCCCAGCATAAAGTAGGCGCCCAGTAAACATTTTTTGAAGGAATGACCGTCTGACTTTAAAGCATATGCCCTAGTTACCATGCAAAGCAGAAAAAGTAGATGCTCACTAATGACTGTATCAGTGAGAGAAGAGATGGAGGAGATGATCGGCCACAAGGTGCCAGCTAGGAAAGATCAAATACTCGGCTAGTAGAGAATATGAAGACCCAACAGGCGGCTGGTTCACTTTCAGCAAAGTAGGCTTCCTGTATGGCAATCATGAAAATGATTTGCTCTCCCACTTTCTCTTTTCAGTAACTGCTGGGAGCCCACGACTAGAACAGCCGTCAACTGCAAATGAAGGAACAGCTCAGCTCATGTCAGAACGGGGTCTTGAAGGGCGTCTCTATTACTTCCTCCAAGCACTTCACACCCAGCCTCCTGGAAGGGCTGCTCCATCAGCCCAGCCCCTGAAATCACGTGGGTGATCTTTTTTTTTTTCTTTTTTTCCAAATTGTGTTTTCAAACTTTCACTTAAAGGAAGATGACGGGTGGGAGTGTATGACCTGAAGTGACAGGAAAATCAATAGCAGGCTTTCAGAGTCATTCTGGATAAAAGGCCCAGGGGTCACATGATAGAAAGGAAGGGGAAGGGAGGGACAGTGGGGAATCCGCTTCAGGCCTCCCAGGTCTTCTCAGAAGGTGTGCTCCCTTTGCCCTGGGGGTGGGAAGAAATCGGCACACACAGATGAAAGGGGTGGCTAGATAGATCCCCAAGCCTAAAGCTTATGTATTGAGTCCTAGAACGTGGAGGCTGGGAGGCGCCTGTGAAATGGATCACATCCTAGCCCTTCGTTTTATTCAATATATCTGCCAAAAGCCCAGTAAGTCAGACTTACTACCCACAGTAAGTCAACCCAGGGGCCAGACCAGGACCCTGGGTTCCTGATTCCCACACCAGAGTCTTACCGTTGCATCAGGAGAGTCCAATGTGTGAGGCACAATAATGGCCCCCCAAATACGTCCATGTCCTAACCCCAGAACCTGTGAATATGCTACCTGACATGGCAAGACTTTGCAGATGTGATTAAGTTAGGATCTTGAGATGGGGAGATTATCCTGGGTTATCTGGATAGGTCCAGTGTAATCACAAGTGTCCTTACGAGAGGGAGGCAGGAGGGTCAGAGTAAGAGGAGATGTGATGACAGAAGCAGAGATGGACCCAGGCAGCCTCCAGAGGTTGGAAAAGGCAAAGCAAGGGATTGTCCCCCTACAGGCTCCAGAAGAACCATAGCTGCCAGCCTATTTTAGACTCCTGACCTCCAGAACTGTAAAGTAATAACTCTGTGTTGCATTAAGACACTAAGTTTGTGGTGATTTGTTATAGGCTGCAGTCAGAAAGTAATACATCCTGTGATACCACTCAACCCACATGCTAATCCTGCAAATCCCCCAGAGACAGGAAGAGTCAGGGAGTGCATCCTTACTTGAGTGGCAGTATGTCATAGTGATTATGAGCACACTCTGCAGAAACAAGCCCAAAGACCACCCACAGGAGAATGGACAGATACATCGTACATACTCACACACTGCAGAAAAGCATACGACAGTTCAAAAGAACAAACTTCTGAAACACGCAACGACATGGATGAAGCAATGACATTGGAGAGGAAGAAGCCAAGACACAAAAAGATTATGTAATGAATGATTCCAGTTGCATAAAATTCAAGCACAGACTGGGGACTTCCCTGGCGGTCCAGTGGTTAGGATTCTGCTCTTCCACTGCAGGGGGCATGGGTTCGATCCCTGGTTGGGGTACTAAGATCCCACATGCTGCATGAAGCAGCCAGAAAAAAAAAAAGAAAAAAAAATTCAAGCACAGACAAAGCAAATCTATGGTGATAAAAATCAAAAATGGTGGTTACCCTGGAGGGAGAGTATCAAAGACAAGAGTGATAAAAAGAGCCAGCTGGGACTGGAAATGTTCCCTATCATGATCTGCTTACATATGGTATACATACCTAAAAATCTACTGGGCAGTGTGCTTAGGATTCGCTCACTTTCCTATAAGTTATACTGCAGTTTAATCTCAGCTCCATCGTTGCCTGTGTGACTTTGGGCAGGTTACCGAGCTCATCTGTGACTGCATTTCTCATCTGTGTAATGGGAATATTAACAGCTCCTGCCTCATAGAGTTGCTGTGGGTTAGTATATATAAAGGGCTTACCCCTGGGCCTGACACATGGTAAGGGCTTCCTAAACCCTGCTCATTGTTCCTTGGGTGTGAATGCAGGGGTGAGCTGGAGCCAGTGCCCACCTGCACATGGGAGCCGATCTTGTGCCTCACCTCCCAACTCCACAATCACACATTATGCTGGAAGCACAAAAAAAATCAGCCGTGGTGGGGGTATTTACACCCCCACTACTGGCCAAAGCGACAAGTCAGTGCCTTTTGTGTTGCCTTGTTTGGAGAGCCCACATACCGCTGTGTACATGGCTGACACCAGACCCTCTCTGGACAGGGTTTCACTTTAGGAAAGGGGAAGAGAAGATGGGGGACCTGTGGTGACAAAAGCAGGACCTGCCACCTCCTCTCCGCTCCTCACTGGCCCAGGAGACTGGAAGGCGCTCAAAGAGCCAGCCTCTAGAGACTTGAGTGTGGGCCCCGTGATGGCATCAGAGTCCCCCACCAATGTCTCTTTTCTCTTCTCTCACCCCTGGGCTTTAGCCACTTAACCCAGCCTTTCAGACCCCATCTCCCCTTAATATGTGCCTTGTGAGAGGCCTGGCCCACCTTCCCACCCATCCCCTAGCACCAGGGACCCCTCCAGCCAACCTCTCCCCAGCCCTCAGAGAACTGCCCAGAGTCACACTCCCTGTTCCTTCTCTGCCTGGAACCAACTGCCCTCAGATCCTCTTTGAATCAGCTCTTTCTCATCCTTAATGTCTTAGCTCAAAGGTTACCTCTTCAGAGAAGCCCTCCTTGGCTTCACTCTCTCACTCTCCATCACGCTACTCATCACTGACTGAAATTCTTGCATGTGTGACTGTCTGCCTATTTAGTGTCTGATTCCCAACTAGGACGTTAATTCCAGGATACACACTATTTTCATCATCCCTATTCTATATATCAAGAAACCGAGGACTGCAGAAGTTAAATAATCTACCCATATGGTCACAAAGCCAAGAAGTGACAGAGCTGGGATTTGAACCCATACAAGCCGACATGCTTAGCTGCTCTGTCATGATGGACTGCCAGAAAAGCAGGGCAGTGTAGGCAACTGGTGAGTCCAGAGAGAAGTCAGGTGAGCAGGAGCCTAGGTTGGGTGTAGGGGGTGAATAAGGAGTTTGACAGTCTGGCTGGAAGTAAGTCTGACGTCCCAAGGCCAGTGAGTAACAAGGTGCAGAGAGCAATAAAAGGCCCATAGGAGGCGTCGAAGCAGTGCGTGCAGAACGTGCCTTTATTCACTTATTTATAGAGGATGAGAAATTAATCAAGGGCCCATGCTTTGAACTACCAGCGCCTTCTCTTCTCCTGCAGCAGGTCAGTTGGTATGATGAGCTGGCACCGGGGAAGGAAGCCAGATTCTCTGCTTTTCTCTGAGACTCGCAGACTCCCTGTTACAGGGCCTTCCCCAAGCCAGGAAATCAGTCCTTTGGCCAGAGAAGCATTGGCTCCATGCAGGAAAGCGGGGATCAGGAGTGGGAATGGGGGAAGCCAGCTGGGGCAGTGAAAAGAGTACTGGACAGGAGGAATCCTCAAGCCCCATAGGACCATGTCGAGCACTTAGCACAGTGCCTGACACATACTGAGCGCTCAGGAAATGCTTGGTGGCGGTGGTGGTCCCAGGTCTCTGTGACCTTAGGCAAGTCATAGTCTTTCTGTGTTCCCCTTCCCTCATATGCAGAAGACAGTTGAAAAGAATTGCCTGCTGGGCCCTCCTCTCAGAGAAACTAGGGGGTGCTCAGCACAGTGAGTGGTAGCAGCCTCATAAATGCTTATGGAATGACTATAGTGCGTGTTAACCGTAAAAACCTTTAAAAACCTAAGTTGTTATTACAACAGCCATCTGAAAATACGATAAGATGTCTGGGCAGGTGCTGAGGTCCCCTCACTGGGTTCACTCCGAGAGCAGCTGGGAGTGCCGGCTGAGGCTCCCCTCTGGGGACAGTGCTATTTAGAGAACTGGCTTTAGAGCCCAACAGTGAGAGTTCAACTCCCAGCCCAGCTACCTGTTAGCTGTGTGGTTTTAAGTTCCTTCCTCTCCCGGATCCTTGGTTCCCTCTCCTCAAAAACTGCAATAATAACAGTAACTGCCTTATATGATTGTTTGGAAAATTCCTTGATACAACGGACAAGTAACTGACATATTGGGCCATTCACACGAAATGGCTTTTTTTCCTTCTATTTCTGCCTCTAGTTGTACCCAGTCAGATCCATCATCTTACCCACTTGATGATGATCACTTCAGCAGATGCCAAACATTCTGGTCATTTAAAGCCCATTTCTTCCCTCCTCCTAGTGTGGGTTGGACCGATGGCTCAAGAAACAGGACCAGAAGTGGGCAGGGGCTTGGCCTGCTCATTCATGCCCCCTCCTCCCTGCACCTCCCTCCCTCTCTGAGTCTGGGTCTTTCCTTCCTCCTGTGACATCTAGTGTCCAAGGTGGGTAGCTGATGTGTCACCCATCTGACCTCCTGGGGGTGGGGGGAAGTGTCCCTGGCCTCCCAGAGGGGTCAGCGACTTTCCACGAGGTGCTGGTGGTCTCTGCGGATGTGGTGGTCCTTGTTTTGGTGGTGCGTCTTCTTTTCCTAGGGTGGTATTTGACTTCACTTAACGGAAGCTCTGCAGACCCCCCAGAGAGCAGCAGCCTACTCTCCCGCAGCCCTGCCAGGAGTCCACGATGGCCCTTCTCCTCTCTTGCCAGCTTCAGGCCCTGCCATGTGAAGGAAGCCTCCAGGCTCCTTCACATGGAGCTGCAGGACCCAGGCCTTTGGGTCCTTAAGCATCTACTACACACCAGCTCCCTACTCACTGTAGGGGAGGGAAAATTTTTCCTCAACCCTTTTAAGGTCCCTGACTGGGTCTGAAAATTAAACTGACAGCCAAATTAACAGGAGAAAAGCATACATATATATTTAAGTAAGTTTTACACGCAAGCCTTCCAAAGGAAATGAAGACCTGAGGAAATGATTAAACCCGCATCTTTTTAAAATTTTTAAAATTTTATTTATTTATTTATTTTTTATGATACGCAGGCCTCTCATTGTTGTGGCCTCTCCCGTTGCGGAGCACAGGCTCCGGACGCGCAGACCCAGCTGCCATGGCTCACGGGCCCAGCCGCTCCGTGGCATGTGGGATCTTCCTGGACCGGGGCACAAACCCGTGTCCCCTGCATTGGCAGGTGGACTCTCAACCACTGCGCCACCAGGGAAGCCCTAAACCCGCATCTTTTCATGCTAGGTTTGATAAAGAGTGGACATCGTGGAGGAATATGGCAGGTCGAGGAGTACGAAGCCAGTGTAGGGAACTGGAGGAAACTTAGCAAGGCCAGTGCATTTAGATTCTTCTCCATGATCCTTTGTCTTCAGAGATGAGGATGCCCCTTTCCTCAGGGTGCAGGCAGGCAGAGGCCAAGTCAGTGGCAAACAGCTAAATTGCCACGAGCACTCAGCACCTTGTCCGTTGTAAACTGTAGCGGCACTTCCGCGAGGGCCTGCAGCCAGCAGGTGAGGGACTCGGGGCGCCCTGAGAGGAGAAGGGCTCTCATATGAGTGCCTTGTGACCCATCTCAGGGGAGGGAGGATGGGGTCAGAGTGACCTTCCTGCTTCTGCTGTCTTCTCAAACTCCTTCGGCCTAAAATGTTCAGCATGCCAAGGTGCTCTCTATGGGGGTAGGTGTCCTGAACCCCCCTCATCACTCAGTTGGGCCAGGCTGCTCCACATGTCCTCCCTGCCTTCCTCAGCACCAGTCTCCACGTTCATGACCGCCCCCAGAATCCGGGGACCCAGGCTGAGTGCACCCACACTGGCTCATCACGTTCACGGTGGCGTAGACTCTGCCGCTCAGCAAATGTCCACCTGTGAAACTCTGTCCACCAGAGTGACCTGTCAGTCTCGCCTTCTTGCAGGACTGCCCCCATACTGCAGGAGGGATTCCCTGGGACTCCTCCCACCCTCCACCCTTTGACTGGCCTCTGGGGTGTGTGGTACGAGGGAGGGGGAGCCGGGGGAGCTCTCAGGGGAGCACTGCTCCCCACGAGGCCGAGGCCGCAATTCTGCCCCTCTCCTTGGTTTTCGATTACAAACCAGAAGGGGAATGCGGGGCTGGCGGAGGGTGGCTGGACTAATCTGCTGCCTTCCAGTGGGCCCTGGGGGGTGGGAGTCTGGACACTGCTGCTGGCAGTCCTCATCAGAACAGGGAGAAAGCAGCACTTCTGGCTTCTCTACTCTGAACTCTAGGCGTCAGTTCAAGGGGGAAAGGACAAGTTCCCTCAACATCCTGTTATGCGGAGAAGCGTTTACCGCAGCAGATAGCAAGTGCTCACCTCAATTCCAGTGTTAGCTGCTCCACCCTCCTCTGACTGCCTTCTCCTGGGCCCCTTGTCCACATGCCCCAGTCTACCGAGCTTCCTCCCGCTCTTCAGACCTGCCTCTGGGTCCTCCCACATTCCACCCCCTCTCCCTCCTCCCCTAGCTCTCTCCTTCTCGTCAGTTAGGACTCAGCTGGAGGGTGGCACCCTCAGGGAAGCCCTTCCTGACCATCCCTGCATGAGGCACCCCTACTAGGTATTCCCATACCCGTCCTGTCCTGTTAGAATGCATTTTTCCAGAGAAAGAGAGCTTATATGAGGAATCTAAAAAGAAATGGTACAAACGAACTTATTTACAAAACAGAAACAGACTCACAGACTTGGAGAACAAATTTATGGTTGGGGGACGGGGCACAGGGGGAAGGATGGGGAGAAGGGATAGTTAGAGAGTGTGGGATTGACATGTACACACTGTTCTATTTAAAATGGATAACCAACAAGGACCTACCGTATAGCACAGGGAGCTCTGCTCAATATTATGTGACAAGCTAAATGGGAAAAGAATCTGAAAAAGAATAGATACATGTATATGTGTAACTGAAATACTTTGTGGTACACCTGAAACTATCACAACATTGTTAATCAACTATACTCCAGTATAAGATAAAAAGTTTAAAAAAAATGCATTTTTCTCACAGGCTTATTTTTCAGTTTCTGCTACTAGAATGCAGAACATGTCTACTGAGTTCTCCAAGGTCTTTACTGCTAGCACAGTGGCTGGTACAGAAAACTGCTCAATACCTGTTTGTTGAATGGAAAAAAAAAAAAATTAGCTGTTCTTTTTTAAGGCAATTTATTGGTAAAGCTCCCATGTCCTGGGGGGTTGGGAGACCTAAGGCCTGGACAACTTGAAGCCCTCTGCTCTTCCCTTTAAAGAGGCAAGGAAACCCCTGAGCAGAGGACACAGGCTCCCCCTCGCCCTGCCTTTCTGCAACTCTCCCCCAGGGTGCTCGCTGTCAGCCGATTTGATGAGGCCTAGGGGAGCTATGTGGAAAGAGAAAGAAAAAGAGAGTCTCAAACCTACCTCTATGAAGCTAAAAGGTCACCAGGGCCCGTTTCTCCCCTAAGGTTTCAGGCCTCCCTCCCTCCTGTCTGTGTTAATGAGGCAGTTACTAACTAACGTTCCATCTGAGAACAACCAAGTTGGTTAAGGGCTTGGGACCAAGTCTGCGGCCATTAACCAGCTAGGTGAGAAAGAATGCGTGGGCCGGCACTTGGATGGCTGTCAGACACCGCTGGGCCGTGCAGCAAAGTAGATCCTCCTTTTAAATCTCTTCCTTGGCCACCCTCTGGTCATGTGACCTTTGCTAAGTCAGGGAAGCTCTCAGAACCTGATCAGCAAACAGGGATTCATTCATTCCACAAATATCTGCTGAGCACCCACTGTGTGCCAGGGCCAGACAGAGATTTCACTCTTTCCATTTTCCAGTGGTTTTAAGGAGACGAACTACTGACTCAAATGCTTCCAGGGCCTAGACAGATAATGGAAATGAAGAGGTAGGGGGAAAACTGTGGTGTGCCTGCCTGGTCTAAAGGGACAGCAGATACTCAGCTCCAGCTGGTTGTTGCCAGGAACTTCCATTACTTTTAGAAAATCTGAAAACCTGTATTTTTATGTGAAAATCTTATAATTTTTCAATGTTGGCAACTAATTCAAAATTTTAAAAATTTCCATGCAGGTCAAACACATGGGCTAGATTTGGCTTGCTAGATGCTAGCTGGTGACCCCGGGAAAGGCTATGAAGTAACTGATGTGATGCAGCCAGCTCAGAGTCTCTTGCTTTAGCTTAGCTTTTATCAGTATACCTGTGATTTATAGTACATACTCAGGGCTTCCCTGGTGGCGCAGTGGTTGAGAATCTGCCTGCCAATTCAGGGGACACGGGTTCAAGCCCTGGTCTGGGAAGATCCCACGTGCCGCGGAGCATCTAGACCCGTGAGCCACAACTACTGAGCCTGTGCGTCTGGAGCCTGTGCTCTGCAACAAGAGAGGCCGCAATAGTGAGAGGCCCGCACACCGTGATGAAGAGTGGCCCCCGCTTGCGGCAACTAGAGAAAGCCCTCGCACAGAAACGAAGACCCAAGACAGCCAAAAAACAAATAAATATATAATACATACCCAGTCCCCAGAGAGCTCTTAGCCCAGAAGGGGAAATGGGGTATACATATGTAAAGGTAGGAGCTATAGTCGAAAATGTTCATGTGAATCACAAGATATCTGTAGAGAATGGAGAGATCATTTCCCTAGAAAGAAGACAGGCTTCTTGGAAGAGGTGGCATGGGCTGGGCTCAGGAAGACTTGTGAAACCCAGTGGTCCCCAGCCACATGATCATACAGAGAATTTCATCAACTCCTTAATCTGAAATGTAATCAGAAATGTCACTTGATACTGTGTTTTTGACTGGGAAGACTCAGTGTCATAAAGATGACAATTCTCCCTAAAGTTAATGTATAAAAACTTGGTAGTCCCAATAAAAATATCTTCAGATTATTCCTGCAGCTAAACAAGTTGATTATAAAGTTCATTTGGAAGAACAACAAATAATAGTGAGAAAAATCCTGAAAAAGAAGAACAAAGAGCGGGGGCTTAACCCTACTAAATACTAAAACATGCTATGAAGCCTCTATAATTAAAATGAAACAGAACAGGAAAGTCAGAGAAAGACCCACTCATATGCAAATTTAATACGCGATAAAGACAACAGCTCAAATCAGAGGAAAAATGATAGACTTTTAAATTATATTCAGATCATTGGAGAGCCATATAGAAAAAGATAAAATTGCATCCGTTCCTGTCACACATCAGGATAAATCCCAAATGGATCAGAAATGTAAAGGTAATAAAGCAAACCATACAAGCACTAAAGAAGAAAAAACATTGTTGAATTCTTCTGTAGTCTGGGAATGGGGAAATCATTCCTATGACTTAATAGGGAAAATATAGCTAAATTGATTACATTCCAAAAAATTTTGGGCACGGCAAAAGTTGTTATATGCAAAGTGAAAAGATAAACAACAAACTGGGAATAATATTTGCAACTTACATTGCAAAGAGTTCATGTATCTAATATATAAAAGAACTTCTAAAATTAGAGAAGAAAAAACCTATAAGCCTATAGAAAAATAGACTAGAGAATTGTACCAACGGTCCACAGAGAAAGAAGTGCAAGTGGCTCTTATTTTGAAAGATGCTCAAATTTGCTCATAAGAGAAATGTAGATTAAAACTATACTGAGGTATAATTTCTCACCTGATATTCAACTGGAAAAAATAAAAGTTTGACATTCTCTGTGGGCGCATCTCTGGAGAAACAGGATCTCAAGCTTTGCTGGTGGAAATGCATATTGTATAATCCCTATGGAGGAGAATTTGACAATATCTGGAAAACTTACACATTTACCTTTGAACCAGCAATCCCATTTCTAAAAATATAACTCAAATATACACTGGCAAAACATGAAAAGATATATACACAAGGCTATTCACTGAGAACTGCTTGTAGCAGTGAAAGATTGGAAACAACCCAAATATCCATCCAAGGAAAACGGATTACATAAATTACAATACACTCATACAATGACAGGGCAACCAACCAACCTGGTTTGGGACACATGGAACTTTCAGTGCTAACACCAGGAGAGTCCTAGGCAAACCAGGACACGTTAGTCACTCTTACAATTGAGAACTATGCAACTGTAATGAAGGAATGAGCAGTATCTCTTTATACCAGTATGGAGTGATCATCAGGATACATAGTTACATGAAAAAAAGCAAAATGGAGGAAAGTATCGATATGTAGAGTATACTGCTACTACTTATTTAAATAAGGGGTGAATACAACACACACACACACACACACACACTGCTTATGTTAACAAAAGAAAGAATAGAAAATAAACCATGAATATTATTTTTAATTGTTATATATAAGGAAATGGAGTGAGTAACGTGGAAGGTATAGGAATACCAGCTAGACTTCTATGAATAAATTTTATTTTGTAGATTCGATTTGGAATCTTGCAAATATTCTATATAATTATAAAATAAAATTATAAAAAGAAACTCCAAAAAATAAAAATATATGACCTCTGTTTCAGACGACAGAGTAACTGGGACTGGACCAGCCCTTCCACCATGGGAAAGCATATACAGTAACTACTGTTTTTAGATGTTTCACAGCAGGCAGTAGAGGACTGTAATCCATAAGAGAAATTGCCCTGGCTCTCTGCTTGGAGGTCCTGCTCCAGACCATGCAACACAGGGAGGTGGATTGCAAGCAGAGCACAGAAGTTTTGCTTGAGATGAGGGGGCAGATGTTAGAGTTCAAGGCTACTGAGGCAGTTGGAACTGCAAGACTGGATACCAGATAGGAGGGACTTGTGTATAGAAAGAGTTGTGAAATCTGCATAGGGTGCCCTTAAGTCACCTTAAGTCTTTAGCCAAATGTAAAGAGTAGACACACAAGACTAGATTCTGGAAAGCCTGGCAGAGAACAGCTACAGAGGAACTGTGAGCTGAATGCAGATTCCAAAAGTCACAGCTCTGGGATACATATGAGATCTGATCATCCAGAGCAGAGGGACCTGCTGAACACTCTAAACATTCAGCCGTGATGCTGGAAAAACCACGCCTTACAGTGTAGGGCTGTTATAGCTCCAGGGTAAAGACTACTCTAGACATACCTTAATGAAGCTTAAAAACAAGACTTCAAATGATCGAGCTGGCCCACTAGTAAATTAAGTGCCTGCCAGAAAAAAAATTCAAAACTCTTTAAAGAAGTCACCACCAAATCCCAGACTCAAAAACATATCATCCACAATATCTATCATACAATCAAAAATTATGAAACCTGTGAAGAAACAAGAAAAGAAAAGGAGACCATAACCAGGAAAAATAATTAATAGTAATCAAGAGAAACAGATCCATAGGTGACACAGATATTGTAATTAGTAGACAATATCTTTAAAATGTCTATTATAAATACATTTTAAAGATTTCAAGGAAAATATAATGGGTGAACCTATAGAGGAATATCAGTAGACAAATGGCAACTATAAAACTGGAAATTCTAGAACTGAAAAGTATAATATAGGAAATGAAAATTTCAGTGGGACAAAACAGAAGATTTAGCACTGCAGGAGAAAAGATCAATGCACTTGAATATATATGACAAGAGAATCAATTCAAAATGAAGCACAGAGAGGAAAAGGTTTTAAAAAAAATGAACAGAGCCTCACTGACTGTTGGCATAATATCTAGCAGTCTACCACATGTGTAATTGGGATTCCAGAAGTAGAGGAGATTGAGAATGGAAAAGAAAAAATATTTGAAGATATACTGGTCAATTTATTTTCCCCAAATTTGTTGAAAAATTCCAGTTTCCTTCAAAGAACTCAATGAACCTCAAGCGGGATGGGATAAACACAGGGAATAGATAAGCTACGTTATAGACAAATTGCTTAAACCAAAGATACAAAGAACACCTTAAAAGTAGCTAAGGCCAAAAGACAAGTATATGGTGGAGAAAAATGGAAAACCACCCACTTTTTATTACAAATAATGTGAGGCAGGAAAAAATATAAAGACATATTCAAAGTGCTGAGATAAAGGGGGAAAAACCACCCTGACAAACTAGAATTTTATATCCAGGGAAATAACCTTCAAAAATAAAAGCAAAATAAAGACATTTTCAGAAGAAAAGCTGGAAGGATTTGTCATCAGAAGATCTTCACTGCAAGGTATAGTAAAGTTCTTCAGGTGAAACATGAATCTAGCTGAAGAAATGGAGAGATGAAAATAGTAAATATGTAGGGAGATATAAAAGGTTTTTCCCTCCTTGTTTCTTAATTTTTGAAAATATAATGGGTGTTTTAAAGCAAAAGCAGTAATGTATTGTGGAGTTTATAACATGTGGAAGTAAAATGTATCATAGTAACAGAAAGGATGGGTAGGGAGTAAATGGAAATGTACTGTTGTAAATTTTTTATATTACATGTGAGTTAATACAATATTAACTCTAAGTAGACTATGATAGGTTAAGGATGCACACTGTTTCCATAAATCAACCATTAGATATAAAACAGGGAAGTCTAACTAAAAAGCCAACAGAGGAGATAAAATAGAATACAAAAAATAGAATACAAAAAAAGAATGCAGGAAAGAAGGCAAAAAGGAAGAAAGAACATATGAACAAATATAAAGCAAATAGCAAGATTGTAGACATAAAGCTCACCATATCAATAATTATATGACTTCACATTAAATAGACTGAACACCCCAGTTCAAAGGCAGACATTTTCAGACTGTATAAAAAGGCAAGACCCAAGTACAGGCTGTCATCAAGAAATGCTCTTTAAATATAAAAGCACAGGTAAGATTGAAAGTAAATAAATGTGAAAGGATATGTCATGCATTATTAAGCATAAGAAGGCTGGGGTAGGCAAAGATTCCTTGGCTAGGACACAGAAAGTACTAACCATAAAATATTGATAAATTGATCTCCCCCAAAATCAAAAACTTTGCTTATCAAAAGACATCAATTAAGAGAATGAAAATGTAAGCCACAACTAGGAAAAACTATTCACAATTACATAAGTCTGACAAAGGATTTTCATCTAGAATATATAAAGAACTCATATAACAATAACCAAGACAATTCCATTTTTTTAATGGCAAAACAATTGGACAGACACTTTCCAAAAGAAGATATACAAATGACAAATAAACAACTGAAAAAGTGCTTTATGTTATTAGTCGTTAGGGAAATGCAAATTAAAACCATAATGAGATACAAGTACAAATCCTTCAAAAAGGTAAAATTGAAAAGATGGACAACTTCAAATGTTGGCAAGGATGTGTATTGCTGACAACACTGTAAAATTGGTCAACCACTTGGGAAAATGGTCTGGCAGTTTCTTATAAGGGTAAATATATACCTCCCAGCAATTCCACTCTTGGGAATTTACATAAGACTGCTCAGAAAAAGACTATGTACAAGAATGTCCTGGATGCAGCTTTATTTATAATAACCAAAATGGGAAGCAGTTTAACTGTCCATCAATAGGAGCTTGGATAAACAAACGATGAGTATTCGTCAATGGAATACTATTCAGCAATACAACAGAACAAACTGCTGATACACACAACATGAATGAATCTCAGAAACATTATGCTGAGTGAAAGGAGTCAAACACAAAAGAGTTCATACTATAAATCCATTTATGTACAATTCCACAGGCAAACTGATCTATGGTGAAAGATATCAGAGGGGTGGCTACTTTGGGGTGGGGTATCAGGTGGGGTAAAGGCTGATAGTGACTAGGAAAAATGCACTGTGTTTTCTTTTATTCTCCCACTCACAGTACTTCTGAAACAAGATGTGTGGGGTTTTCCCCACATGGACCAATTCTCCAACACGAGCGGGATGTCCTACAATTCAATTCATTTCTGATGCTATCTACCTAGAGTTAGTATCAGATGGTCCCACAAGTTAAGGGCTCAGTCCCACAAGGCTGCCTCCATTTCAGCTGCCAATTTCAAGTCCTATGTTGTCACCTGTACTTCTGACAGAATGGCTATAAATGGAGTTCCCATGATCCCTCCTTGGGTTTAATAATTTGTTAGAATGGCTCACAGAACTCAGGGAAACACTCGCTTATGTTTACCAGTTTATTATAAAGGATGTAATACAAGATGAATAGCCAAATGAAGAGATACAAAGGGTGAGATTCAGAAGCACAGGAGCTTCTGTCCCTGTGGAGTTGGGGTGTGCCACCCCCCTGGCGCAGGATGCGTTCATCAACCTGGAAGCTTTCTCAATCCCATACTTTTGGAATTTTTATGGAGGCTTCATGCCGTAGGTGTAATCAATTACTGACTGAATTTCCAGCCCCTCTCCCCTCTCTGGAGAATGGGTCCTGGGGCTGAAATTACCAAGCTTCTAATCATTACTAGTTCTTTCTGGTGACCAGCCTCCATCCAGGATCCCACCAAGAGTCACCTCATTAGAACAAAGAATGCTCCTATTGTCCAGAAAATTCCAAGGGATTTAGAATCTTTGTGTCAGGAACTGGGGTCAAAGACCAAATATTAGAACAAAAGATGTTCCTAACATCCCTTTTCAGAAGAGATTTAGGAGTTCTTAATCAGAACTTGGAGGCAGAGACAAATATATATATTTATTATTTCTGCTTTCTGGGCTGTGGACAATCTATATCCTGATTGGGCTGTGAGTTACATGGGTATATGCATTTGTCAAAGGTCATCAAACTGTAAAATCATTTATAATGTAAAAACTTTAAGATCTGAGAATGTCACTGTGAAAATTATACCTCAAAAAACAGAAATAAAACAATTAAATGGACTTAATTATGTATGTATTTGTTGGCATAACCATACATACAGAAATATTCCAAGTGACTTCAAAACACAATAATTTGACTGTACATCCTAAAAAGTATGTACTCTAAGGACAAAAATATTTGCAAGAAAAGATCATAAGTCTTTTCAGTAATCACATCACATTGGTGATGGTACTGTGGTGTTGTTATTTTCAGACTGTATTGTGTGATAAAGAAAATGAATAATTCAGTGATACTCTAAATGCTATCATTGTCATTGTCACTGAGAACCTGGATTCTCATCTTAGGAGAAAGGAGATACAGATAGAAGATTTTTAAAAGTTAAATAAAAAATTCCTAAAGTACTGAACTTAAATAGAAAGAATTGCTATTGAACACATGACATACTTTACCCTTAAAATAATTATCAAGCCCTGTCTGCTAAAAAGACCTAAAAATAATAACCAGTGTCAGTGAGCTCCCTTAATAACTATATTACTGTCTTGAAATATCATTTCCCACCAATAGGAACTAGGGGTTCTTGGAGAAGTGGCTGATTCAGGTCAGGTGTAATAAAAAGAAAATGTACAAGATGAGCCTAGAACATCTTATTCTCAATAACAAGGAGACTATTGACAACTACAAGGACATGTCAAAAGAACTCCATAATCAACTTGAAGAAGATGTTCCCACTAGTCAAATATGGGATAATGTGAGCATCAGTAAGGACAATAACTGCAAAGGATTGAAACATTCAGTATGTTTAAATTCATGAATTCATTATGATATTAAAACAAAATAAGACTAATTGAATGGCACAGAAAATGCAAGATAATCAACTTTTGCAAATTGAAAATTGGTGAAGAAATGGAAAGAATCAAGCATTTATTCTGCATTCTCTTTTCAAAATATATCACTGGAAACCTAATAATAAATGGGGAGACATTTCTCTCTCTAGAAATGTTCCACCTAATAAATGAAGAAGAATATTACTGCTTTGAAATCCCTAATGAACTAATGAATCTGGCAATGGGCAGCCACAGCTAACATCACAAGCAAGTCAATCAGACATTATGAACCTCCCAGTGGAAGAACACAGCACCACCTAGGAAACAGTTTTGCTGAAAAAAAATTGACACGGAATCAGCTAGATATAACTACAGAGAATAGGAGAGCATGTTAAACAACACCATGAGGATGCAATCTTAAAGTTCACTTCTCTGTGAGCTACTCTACAAGACAATTTGGTTTCTTCCTCAAACAAATTGCAAGGCAGAGAGAGAGAGTGAGTAGCAATAGATTAAATAGGCCTAAGTGACATTTCAACCAAACCAAATATGTAGAGTTTATTTGGATCCAAATCCAAATAAACAAAGAAAAAAAAAAACATTATGAGGCAATTGGAAACAGGAACACTGACTGAAAATTTAATAATATTAAGGAAATGTTATTAAATTTTAGACATGGTAAGATATTGTAATTTTATTTTACTTTTTATTGAAGTATAGTTGATTTACAATATTGTGTTAGTTTCAAGCGTACGGCATAGTGATTCAGTATTTTTGCAAACTATATTCCATTATAATTTTATAAGATAATGGGTATAATTCCCTGTGCTATATGGTATATCTTTGTTGTTTATCTGTTTTATATACAGTACCTTATATCTGTTAATCCCATACCCTAAATTTGTCCCTCCCCTCTTCCCTCTCCCCTTTGGTAACCACAAGCTTGTTTTCTATATAGGTGAATCTGTTTCTGTTTTGTGTATACGTTCATTTGTATTATTTTTTAGATTCTACATTTAAGTGATATAGTATTTGTCTTTCTCTGTCTGACTTATTTCTATTAAGCATAATATTCTCTATGTTCATCCACGTTGCTGCAAATGGCAGTATTTCATTCTTTTTTATGGCTGAGTAATATTCCATTTGTATGTGTATATAGATATATAGCTCCCATATCATGTCTTCTTAATCCAATCATGTATTGATGGGCACTTGTAGTTTTTCAGAGTTCTTATTTTTAGAAATACATACTGAAACTTTTACAGATGAAATAATTGTAGGGAGTTCGAGGGATTGGGGTAATGATCAAGGAAAAACATAGGACCATATGAAGCATTAGTGTGCAACAGGCTTTACTCCATGATGCTTGGACAGTTGCATGAGAGGGGAAGTGCATCATAACATGAGACCATCCAGAGCTTAGGGCAGGGAGGGGGCAAGGGTACACTCAGGGGAGACGGGGATCAGAGAGAGGGTGTAGGTGTCTAGATGATGTCTGTTTGTCGCTCTTCGGTGTGGTGGGGAGTCTCTGGGTCAGGGAACTTGGAGGGCAGCTTGGGGTCTCATAACTACAAGGCCCCGTCTTATCAATGGTCAGGAGGTGCTGGGTGAGGTTTCCAGGGTGTGCAAAGCAGTCTCTAAGTGCCTAAAAATCTGCTTGTTTGCGATGTTTTGAAAACAATTGGATGTGTAAAAATTTGGGTTTGGCTTTTTTTTTTTAACAGTTTTATTTTATTATTTTTTAACATCTTTATTGGAGTATAATTGCCTTACAATGGTGTGTTAGTTTCTGCTTTACAACAAAATGAATCAGTTATATATATACATATGTTCCCATATCTCTTCCCTCTTGCGTCTCCCTCCCTCCCACCCTCCCTTTCCCACCCCTCCAGGGTTTGGCTTTTAAGTTAATGGGTCTGAACCGTCAGTGAAGAAATAAACCTTGGAATCAATACACAGAGGCCATCTTTGGCTCATTTATAACAATATATAAAAAGGCATGATTTTTGGGGCTTCCCTGGTGGCGCAGTGGTTGAGAGTCCGCCTGCCGATGCAGGGGACACAGGTTCGTGCCCCGGTCCAGGAAGATCTCACATGCCGCGGAGCGGCTGGGCCCGTGAGCCATGGCCGCTGAGCCTGAGCGTCCGGAGCCTGCGCTCCGCAAGGGGAGACGCCACAGCAGTGAGAGGCCCACGTACCGCAAAAACAAACAAACAAAAAAGGTATGATTTCTGACTTTTCCTTCAAAGTAATCTGGGAGAGGGGAAGTGGCTAAGAGTAATGAAAGAAGACTGGCTATGAGTTGCTAATTGTTGAGGCTGGGTGATGAGCGCATGAGGGTTCATTAATATTCACTCTACGTTTGTATAGGTTTGAAATTTTCTTGATAAAAGGTTAACTACTCCATGGTTTTTTGTGACCCAGGAAAGAAGGAACAGATGTCTCTCTCTCAACACAATCTAGGTCTGAAAATCCTTCCCAAGAGGCTTGGTTTTCTTCTGGGGCTTGAAAGAGTTGCTTTTCTGGAGACCTCTCCTAAATTTCAGTGATCTAAAAGAGCATTTTGAGCCCCTGGTCCCTCGGCAGGGATTCAGCTGGCCACCAGGAGAGAATGAAAAGGGCAGCAACAAGCAGAGGACCAAATAGGATGTGGGATTTAGGTAGCCAGAGGGGTGAAGGAAAGGAAGGAGGCCCAGGAAGGTGAAAGACCACCCCCCGCACACACACACCAAAACCAACTTTTCTTTCATTATTCTGTTCAACCACAAACCCAGGCAAGGGCACCATAGGAAACTATTCCTTCTAAGTAATCTGGGAGTGGAGAAGTAGGTCAGAGTAATGAAATGCGATTGACCATGAGTTGCTACTTATTGAGGCTGGGTGTTGGGTACTCAGGGTTCACTGATACTCTGTCCTTTTGTATAGGTTCAATACCAGCCATCCACTTGCTGTGTGACTTTAGGCAGATTCCATGCCCTCTCTGGGCCACCAGCTCCTTATTAGTGTTCTAAGCTCATTTATAGAAGCTGCAGAAATAGCTACTCAGGGTGCAGGGCAAAGGGCTTGCTCGGGTCACACATTTTATCAGGAATGTTTTTCGTTGAGAGATCAGGAAGCTTTGGGAAAGAGGAGAGAGCTTATGGGAGAGAAAAGGAATAGGGAGGGAAGCAGTGCAGGGGTTCACAAAAACAAACAGAGAAGTTGCCCAGTGTGTTCCCAGCTGGATAAGGAGGGAGAGATGGAGGCATGGGCATAATTTAGAGAAACCCTTCAGTGCAACAATGTAATAGAAATCACCCCAGCCCCTCCTGGCTCCCGGAGCCTGACTCTTGAATCGTCAGTGAGTAATGATGTGGAGCCCCGCAGGCTGACACTCAGATTTCGACTTGAGCAATCAGTCCTGTGATTTGTTTTTGTCAAGACTAACAGTATCTCTGCAGATCCTCCACTTCAAAGACCTGAGGGTTTGGCAGCTGAGTGCCAGCGGCAGCTACTACACAGCGAGAAGGAAAACAGCTGAAAGGGGTTTTTGCCCCCAGGTGTCAAGGTGAACTTTGGCTCCACGGCCAAGGCTTTTTTTTTTTTGCGGTACGCGGGCCTTTCACTGTTGTGGCCTCTCCCGTTGCGGAGCACAGGCTCCGGACGCGCCGGCTCAGCGGCCATGGCTCACGGGCCCAGCCGCTCCGCGGCATGTGGGATCTTCCCGGACCGGGGCACAAACCCGTGTCCCCTGCATCGGCAGGCGGACTCTCAACCACTGCGCCACCAGGGAAGCCCTCAATGTGTAAACTTTAGCAAGTTTCAGCACCTCCTTATCTGTTAAACAAGGTTACTTACAGTTCCCAACTCTGAGTGAAGCTTAAAAGAGCTAACCTACATAAAGCATTTTCCTGATGTTAACTGTTATGAAAAGGTAAACAAGCCATAGTCTCTGCTGGCAAGGAATTCATAATCTAGTAGGAAAGATCAAGCTAGGGATGGAAATGGCAACATTGGAGGCATACAGTGCTAATGTCTCGAGGGTGGGAAAGATAGTGTCAACGTGAATACAGAAGAGAGAAGCAATCATTCTTGTGGCCAAAGACAGGACACGTTCCCCGGGGGGTAGTGAAATATTTTAGCTGGACTAAGGGTGGATAAAATTCGGGCAGCAGAGGCCAGATGGCAAGAGCAAGAGAGCGAGACCAGGAGCCGGAGGAGGCCTGGCAGAGGGAGGTGTGTATGAAGATGTCAAGAACCCCATTTGGCTGAAGAGTAAGTTTCATGATGAGACGTGGGGGAGATAAAGATGGGAAGGGGCTGGAACTCTGGGTTGGGCTCTTTTGGGGCCAAGGAGCAGAGAGACACCCTCAAGCTCACTTTGAAAACCAGAGATATTTTAAGGGAGAGATGCAGGAAAACCCCGGAACTGGGGCATAGGGATTTTAAGAGTGTTGGTGTTGGGGGCTGGGGTGGGATGAATTGGGAGATTGGGATTGACTTGTATACACAATTGACACTATGTATAAAATAGATAATTAATGAAAACCTACTCTATAGCACAGGGAACTCTACTCAGTGCTCTGTGGTGACCTAAATGGAAAGGAAATCCAAAAAAGAGGGGATATATGTATACGTATAGCTGATTCACTTTGCTGTACAGTAGAAACTAACACAACATTGTAAAGCAACTATACTACAATAAAAAGTAATAATAAAAAGAGTGTTGGTGTTTTGCACAGGCTGAGTGGTAGGCTTGTTTATTCAACAAAGGATGACTCAGCATCACTGGGTCCCCAGTCTAGGTCCCTGCCCTTGTGGGCAAATAACCATGGAAACAAGTCAGTGAGACAATTTCACATAGTGATAACTTTTGCAAAGAAAATAAAAAGCAGAGTACTAGGACAACAACTGGCAGGGGCAAAGGGATAAGCATTTATTGGGGGTGGGGGCGGGGATTAGGAAGGAGATCTCTGAGCTGAAACCTACGTGGTGGAAAAGCTAGTTAGCAAAGATCTGGGAGAACTGTGAGTGCAGAGGTTCTGAAGTAAGAGTGAATGATCTTGGACTGGCAGCAGAGGAAGCCAGAGAAAGACAGAGGTAGGGCCCCATCATGGAAATACCATTCTTCTTAGGCTATGGTAAGGGGGTTGGAATTTATTCTAAGAGTGAAGGGAAGAGATTCAAGGGTCGTAAGCGGAGGAGTGACATAATCTGTTGGGCATGATTACAAGCCAGCCCTGGCTGCTGTGTGGGGACACATTGTCACTGGAAGGCCTGGAAACAGAATACTAAAGAGGAGGCTGCCCCAGTGTCCAGGTGTGGGATCATGCGTTCTGGGTCCAGAGAAGCTCTGGGGACCTTGACGGGGAATTTGTGTGTCTTCCCAAGAGGGGATCTGATAAGTAATTTATGGAGCGTCCATGGTATCTTCTGCAGCCACAGCCATGGTGCAGATCTGAATACACTGCCAGGAAAAGACATCCCTGGACATGCTGTTTGAGAGAAAAAAGCATATTGCACAACTGCACAGATATTTTATGAGCCCAACTACATAAAATTAAACACTCATTTTTATACCAGTTTATCTACGTATAAAGAGACCTCTGGGAAGATACTCACAGAATTGTTACCAGATTTTTCTGAGAAGCAAAGTGTTTTGTTTTTGCTTTTTTATTACATTCTTTGAACTTTTCTGAGTCAAATTTTTTTCAGTGAGTATGCATCATTTGTACAAAAGCCTAGTAACTTTTGTAAAAAAAAAAAAGAAACAAAACAGGAGAAGGAAGGAGAGAGGGTGGAACAAGAGAAGGAAGGAAATTAAGAAAATAAAAGAAAGTACAATCTCTCTGTGCCCCTAACCCTGCCACACATAAACACACACACACACACACACACACACACACACACACACACACACACACGGAATGTGAAAGGCAACCAGAACAACTCCAGATGTGACTGTCCAAGGACATCACCATAGCCTTGGAGAGTTCCTCTTGGAGAGCGTGATTAATCCTGCTACAACAGGGCTAGGTACCCAGAGCAAAGATCCTTCACTCCTTGAGAAGCCAGCTTTGAATTCCAGAGGCAGGAAGCAGAGATGGCACCTTTGAAGGCTCCCTCTGGACACACACACGCACCACATAACACTTGGAAGCTGACAAGCTGCCTTTAACCAGGGAGTTGCCAGTTCATCCAGGTGTTACCGACCACAGTTCTTGGCTTTCCCCAATCAATAGAAATTGACTAGAGGCCAGACAAGAAATTCAGGCACGGCTTTGTTGGGGCCCCTGCTGCAGCAGCAGCGGGGAGCAATAACAAACAACAGGCTCCCTTGCTTGCTCGCTCCCTGAGTGGGGGGGGCAAGCTTGTTTCTTATATGGGGTGAGGATAGGGGTGCGTCCAGGGGTAGGGCCAGAGGGATAGCTTAGGTGTTTTGCTCACCCCTTAGGTGGTGTTGTGTGCAGGGGGCATGCTTCCGTGCTTTTGCTCCTGACACCCTGTTTTTGCTCCAGGCTCTTCAAAAGTGGCAGTTGGGTTTTTTGGTCTCTTTGTATCTTTTGGGTGCAGAATTTGCCCAAATGCAATGCACACAGTTATTTTTTGTCCCATATAGTTTCTTTGTATTTTGTTGCTTGAGGAGAGGTGTGTCCATGTGCAAGCACTGCAGCACTGCAGCAAAGGGTCTCAGGTCCCAGCAAAGGTCCCAGGTCCCAGGCCTGTCTCACAGGGATGGGAGGGAAGTGTCTGAGTAGAAATAAACCAGAGCATGGGATGGGCAGGACCTGCTGTCTGGAGATGCAGGCTCAGCGGGATGAGCTTGCAAATCTCTCTTTATCCTCAGAAGGAAAACTCAGAGCTTACCAGGTGATGGGATGGTCAGGACAGAAAGGAAAGGGGAGAAGGTAGAGCAGGTGTGCTGGTTCGTGGAGCTTAGTGAGCGACTCCTACGTGCTCCTTTTTGTCCCTTGGTATCTATGATTACAAGCTCCTGGCCCTCCAGATGTGTTTTATTTGACCCACAGTGTTTAAAAACTTTGAATTAGTTGCCAAGTTCTAAAAATTGGGATTTTTTACATGAAGAGCTGAATTTCTGTTTTTTTCCTGGAAAATTAGGAAAATCCATTCCCTGGGCTCTCCTTCCCACAGGGGAACAATCAGGTGGAGCCGAGTAGCAGCTTCCCCTTCAGGACTGTACACTGCTCAGTGACCTCTCATCTCAATTACTTTCCTGGGCCATGTAGGCCTGTGCCTTTGCTACCCCTGATATTTATAACAGCTCCTTTACTCCTTTCACAAACCTGTGATGGAGGAACTATGTGCATTTTATGGAAGCGGAAACAGGCTCAGAGAGGTTACGTGACTTGGTCAAGATCACACAGCTTTCAGGAGCAGAGCAAGGATTCAAACCTGACCTCAGAGCCTATACCCTCGGCAGTGAAGCAAAGTCACAGAACAAGGAACCGAGGAGCCAGTGAGTCATCTCCCAAGTTGCTGGCTAGAGTCTCTTTAAGGTTCCTCTTTCCAGAAAGAACTGGCCCTCCAGCTTAGGACAGGGTGAGCCCCGGGTGGTAGGCAGCAGGTCCCTTTTGAGTACAAAGCGTTGTGGGCACAGCAGCAGGGAGTCAGGAGCGTTTTCCACCTGTGAATTGGGGAAAGTGAAGGAGCCAAAGGGTTTTTAATCTGGGTTGAGACCTCTGTTGCCTGAGGTGTGGCCTGAGTGAGGGGGGGTGGGCATAACCTGAGTGGGAGGGGCACTGTGTCCCCATCCCCATTTCCATACTTGAACTAGAGCAGCTTGCCGTTTTCTCTTTTCTGTGTCAGGACTCTATTTAAAACCTCCTTTAGGCAAAGGGGGATTTTGCTGCTCAAAAATAATTTGAAAAAATTGGCATTTTGAGTTTGTGTCCAAAAGCCATGGATACATATTTCATGTGTGGCTAAGAAGCTATCACTGGGAACTGTCAAATGAGCCCCATGGGCCATGGCCAGCCTCTTATCTTCAGCTTTCAGGAGGGGCCTCCTGCTAGATTCACCTCCCTGCCATGGCTCCTGAAATGGAACCCGCCCTCCCAGGACTCCAAGTAGGGCCCAGAATTTGTTTGTGTGGATTTGCATAAAAAGCTTCACTGAATGAGATTCACTAAAAGCAGGTGAGATTCACAGAGTCCCCCAGGGCAGTGATTTTCTCTTTGAATTTCATTTTCTGTTGAGAAGCACACACTTCACTTCTCTGGCTTTCTCCCTCCACTGGACCTGCACTCCCTTCCTGTTCCCTTATTTTGATATACCACACACTCATAGACACAGATGCACATGCATGGCATGCACACACGTATACAAACGTGTGTACGCATGCACGCACACACATAAGTGCTCATGCACAGGCACCCAACAAGCTTTAAGTCACTGAACAAGTGACTGTGTTTTTTCTGTCACAGACGATCCTGGAGTTTGACTCTGGCCTAACGTCAGGCTGGGGTGCAAAGAAGAAGCTTCCAGCCCATTACCTGAGAAGCACCTGTCATTGGTTTGGGTATGGCAGTGTGGCTTCCAAGGAGACATTAGTGAGACCCCACCCTGTGTCACTGAGTCAGCCCTCGGAGACTAAGGCTCAGGAATCTGTACTGGAACCTCAGGAAAGTCTGAAGGCTGGCCAGCTTGGGAACCCCTGAGGAAACCCTCTCCTTCTGTTCCTAGGTTGCATCTATATTCTTGGCAAAGATCTTCAGACACAATGTCACCCAGACCTTCTCATCTACCCTGTGCATGGTGAGCTACTCTAATAGTAAGGAGTCAGGCATCACCACGGGATGGGGTGGAAGCTCTCAGTGGACCCTCCCAACAGCCTGTAAACCTAACATGGAGATACCTGCCACTCAGAGACCCAGCCCTGCCAAGAAACCCAAATGGCTCTGTCCCTGGGCACTGAGGATGAAATGAATGGATTCCCCCCACCAACCTGCATGTCATTTCCTGGCTAGACCAGGCACCTTGAGGGAGCTACGTGGGGCTCCCTGCTGGTTAAGGCTGCAAGCCCACTTCTGTCTTGTGGGCTGGGTCCCTCACACCCTCCTCTCCTTCTGTATCGTCCCACCCGCAGTGAGCCCAGTTTGTGCACTTCTTCCTATCTCGCCCACCTGCTCTGTCTCCCAGGTGTCTGCCCACCCCCACCCTACACAGCTCTTGGCCATGTCCACTCCCCTCCAAACCCTTCCCCCAGTAATAGTAACCAAAATGATAACCAACATTTACCAAACACCTATGATGTCCCAGGTAGTGCTATTCACTCCATTTCATTTTCACACACAAAAAACCATGGAGCACTATTGCTGCCATTTTATAGATGAGGAAACTGAGGATCAACAGGGTGAAGCAACCTACTCAAGGTCAAACAATTTGTGGTGAAAAGCCAGGCTTCATATTCAAGTCTGTCTTGTATATTTCATGCTCCTTATTGCTACCTGGCATTATATTACACACTTGATTGGGCTATTATCAATCTAGAATGTGGGCTTCATTGGGGCAGGGACTGTCTTACTCACCACCTTCTATATCAGTCTCTGCCACCTAACTGATATTCAGTAAATATTTGTTAAGTGAATAAGTGAATTGACGGCAAAGTCCGTGCTCTATTTTTAAAACCGTTTATTAATTTTCGAAGCAGCAATGCACATGGTTAAAAAAAATCAAGAAATACAAAAAGTGAAATTTAAATCTTCTCCCTAGACACCCTGTTCCCTTCCTCCAAGCTCACATGGCTCTTGTGTATCCTTCCAGAGATATTAGAATATTCTATGCATGTGTGTGCTTGTACAAGCATGTGTGTAATATACCTGTGTGGTATCATACTATAGAAACCACTCTGCAACTTGATTTTTTTCGCATAATATGTCTTGCAAATGTTCAAATCAGCATATATCTATACACACACAAACCCCTGTGCTATTAACTGTCATGCTAAGCTTCATACCCATCATGTGGGTTCCCCAAAAGTCCCTGGAAGCTTTTGAAGTCTGGAGTAGTAAGTGTGACCTGCTATCATGAATGACCTAGAATTTTGGAGCAGGGGAGGGACCTCTGAGATGGTCTGGTTTAACCCCCTCATGTTACAAATGGGGAAACAGGCCCAGGGGATGGTGGTGGTGGGAACAGACATTCCCAGAGTCACGTAGGAGTTAATTGCAGATCTGTGGCAAGAACAAGGCCTCGGGAATCCTTGGCCAGGCTCCTGCTACCCTAGTCTCCTCTCTGCTTGGCAAGCTCAGAAGAAATCATAGCCAGTTCCCAGCAGAGAGAGTGCCTGACTGGGCTTTGTCAATGGTAGTGCCCTCCCAGGAAGGCTGGGGTGAGAGTGATTATGTAGGTCGCTTGGTAATCAGGAAAGAGAGCTCGAGCCCTTTAAATGCCGGCTGTTTCATTTGGTCCCAGAAGACTGGATTAGCATAGATTGTCTGCACTGAGCTAGAAGATAAAAGGCCCGCACCAAAAGGGAACACCAGCCTGCAAGGCTGAGCCAAGGCACCACGCTCTCAGCACAGCCCCACTCTGGCATCTGGGGCTTCCTGAGTCCATGGGCAGCTTCCAGGAGCCTGTGCCTTTCCTCCAGTTGGCAAAAGTGTGTGTGTGTCGGGGTGGGTGGGTGGAGAAATAAATCAAGAAGCACAGCAGGGGGAGCAAAAATTCAAAGAAAGCAGTCTCTGTTGGGATGAATGCCCTTATCTTCATGTGCATTTCCCAACACCTTCCATCCCCATCCTTCACTTTACCCTACACGCACGCGCGCACACACACACACACACACTCTCTCTCTCTCTCTCTATCTCTCTCTCTCTCTGTAAGCAACATGAGGGCAGGGACATAGCACACCTTCTTTGCTGTGATTCCCAGTGCCTACTTCAGTACCTGACATGTTAGGTGCTCAATTAATGTTTGTTAAGGCAGTCAACACATGCACACATATATATCATTCCTGCACACACAAACACACACCGTGCACTCCCTCCCTCTGGATCATTGTTTAAACTGTTTTTACTCCCTCACCTGTCCTTTTCCTGCCTGTGGCTGCAGGTCCAGCCTTCTCCAGGAAACCTTCCCCTCTACTCCAGCTATAAGGGCCTCTACTTTCCCTGAAGTTCATGTAGGTCCAATGAATAAAGCAATAGCATCTTCCTGCCCCCATACCAGTCATAGTCTGATGGGTATGCATGATTTACAGGACCGATGGGAACAGAGGGTTTAAAAGCCAGACCATCACAGAAAAATCTGTGTTGAAAATATAATTGATACCGTACAGGCAGTAATTAATTCTGTGTTGCCTTTTGTATAGCGGTAGGGTGGGGTAGTGGAGGGAGCCTTGTGTATATCATCACGGAGACTTGGGTTCAAATCCTGCCTCTGCCACTGGCTAGCTTCCTGATGTTGGGACTAGTTGCTTAGCCTAGTGTCCAGTCCTCATCTATAAAATAAGGGTAATAAGACCCTCCTCACAGGGTTGTGAATATGAAAAGAATAAGCACTAATAAGTAACTCTGCAAGAACAGTGATTTTTGTCTGTTTTGTTCATGGATGTATCCCAGCACTTAGAACAGTGCCTGTCATGTAGTCGGCACTTGATAAACAGTTGTTGAATGAATTAACATGCAGTAGTAATAAAGGTAGCTACAATTCATTAACCACTCAGCGTGTCAGGCTGCACGCTAAGCAGATAATGTATATTATCTCATTTAATCCTCACCATAGTCCTGGAGGTAGCCCCATTGTTTTTAGATGAAAAACTGAGGCTAAGCCCCAACTTCATAGCAAGTTGTCAGTGAGGATTTATTCCCTTCTCTCCCACAACACACTGTTGTTTCTCTTTCCTCATGTTAGCTTTCTCCCCTCATTCAACCCTCAGCTTTTCAGCAACTGCACCCTCACTCAGTTTTTTCCCTTGAGGATCCTGGCCTTGGGCCCTCTGCTCAGGCTGCAGGGTACAGACTATGCTTATTATCCAGACATAGGCATGGATTCCCATTTACCCCTGTTCCATTTTCCTCACTGGCTACAAAGCAGCTGCCTGTGCTCCGGACCTCATTCTGCACTCTCCTTCTCTGTTCATCACTCTAGCTATTTGCTGAGCTCCAGGACTTGGGCATTTTCTGCCTAGACTGAACCTCTGCCTGGAACACCCTTCCTGTCTTCTTCCCTCACAAATGACCAGATCCCTCAGGTTAAGGGTGGCATTCTTTGGGTACCCTTGTCTGACCCCTCCTAGAATGGAAGTGGACTGAGCAAGGGGCAGAGGGACTGCCCAAGGTCACACAGTCTGTTTAGGGCAGGGACAGGAACAAAACCCAGGTTTCCCAGCTCATCATGAAAAAGCCTTTCTCTACATTTAGCCTACGGCACGTATGAAGCCAAACCGTGAGACTTGTCTAGATGGGATTTTACAATCATAAGAATCAAGAGTACACTCTGAATTGGGGATTTCGTATGTCATCCACATTATGTCTCCTGCTCTGTTCCTTGTTGGGAAGCAGGATAAAAAGCATGGGTGGGACTTCGGCATTCTTGCTCTGGCCTCAGCCCTGCCACTGATCAGCTAGCCGTTTTCCCACTGCTCTTCTTAGTGAACAGTGAACCTGACTATAGCATTAGAGGAGAATAAGGCTGGAAAGAAAGGATGCAGCCCCATCAGGGAGAGTTGGGAGCGTCCAGGTGAGCAAAACTTTGTTGGGAAAGCAGTGGGGAGCCTCTGAGGGTCTTGATGACCTGATGGGCCACAGCTGAGCCCCTAGGGAACTCTTGGCTAATAAATTTGGGTAGAGAAACAATCTTTTCACATGAGGCTGTAACCGAACCCACCTGCTGGGAGGCTAATGTCTCAGTATCTCTGCCTCTCAGGTAACAGCCATCTCCCCTAAGGACTCTCATTTCACAAGCTCCGATTTCCTGAGGGAGAGATTTGAGCAAAGCAGAATGGTTCCCCAGGTAAGTCATTAGCGTAGTGCCTGGAATCTCCATGGAGAGCATCGATGAATAAATCTGTCCAGAGAGGCCGGTCCTTGGTAAAACTGGTCATGAGGCTCTAGGGAACTCACCCAGTTTGTGCTGTGGATCCTGGGCTTCCAGGAGGGGCAGTGAGTAGCACCAGAGAAAGGCCCCAGCAGGACCATTTCTTTACGGAGCCCTGACTGCAGGGAAAAAATCATGGTTCCTGTAGGAGAGCTCAGTCTAAGCTAGAATGTTGCAGCACCATTGATGCTTCTGCTACCAACCTAGGTTTTTAAGAGCTGACACAGGGGAAAAAATCTTGGCATGCAGAAGGCAGTCCTGCCACTCATGGGTTGCACGTCCCTGGGAAAGACTTCATTGCTCTGGGCTTCCGTTTCCCTAACTGTTGAAGGAGGCATTTGGCCCAGTTCAAAACAAAGGGGCTCCGGCTCCCCTTTCCAACTCAGATCTGTTGTTAGTGATTGCCAGATGTATTGTGTTAATGACTCTGAGGTTTTATCCAGAAAAAGAGTACAGCCTTCTTTTTTTTTTTTTTTTTTAATTTTTAAAATTTATTTATTTTTGGCTGCGTTGCGTCTTTGTTGCTGCGTGCGGGCATTCTCTAGTTGCTGCGAGCGGGGGCTACTCTTCCTTGCGGTGCTCAGACTTCTCATTGCGGTGTCTTCTCTTGTTGCGGAGCACGGGCTTTAGGCACGTGGGCTTCAGTAGTTGTGGCACGTGGGCTCAGTAGTTGTGGTGAACTACAGGGCTCGAACCCGTATACCCTGCATTGGCAGGCAGATTCTTAACCACTGTGCCACCAGGGAAGCCCAAGAGTACAGCTTTCTGTCAGCTTCTCCAGAAGAGGGAGTTGCCTCATATATTAGTTTCCTATGGCTGCTGTAACAAATTACCTAAACTTTGTGGCTTAAAACAACACATATTTATTCCCTTATAGTTGCCGGGGTCAGAAATCTGAAATCATTTTCGGTGGGCTAATGTCAAGGAATTGGCAGGGCAGGTTCCTTCTGGAGTCTCTGAGGAGAGAACCTCTTTCCTTGCTTTTTTTTTTGTGGCCGCGTTGTACCGCATGCAGTATCTTAGTTCCCTGGCCAGGGATCGAACCCACGCCCCCTGCAGTGGAAGCACAGAGTCTTAACCCCTGGACCACCAGGGAAGTCCCTTTCCTTGCCTTTTTCAGCTCTTAGTGTCCCACTCCTATTTCTTGGCTTGTGGCCCCTCCATCCATCTTCAGATCACATCATGCCAATGTGTGCTTCCATCATCACACCATCTTCTCTGCCTCTGTCTCTTATAAGGACCCTTGTGATCATACTGAAGGCCCACTACCCAGATAATCCAGGATAATCTCTTCATCTCAAGATCCTTAGCTTAATCACATCTGCAAAGTTCCTTTTGTTGTGTGAGGTTAACACAGTCATAGGCTCTGGGGATTAGGCCATGGATATCTTTGAGGAGCCCATTAGTTAACCTGCCACACCTGACACATGGCACTCATTTGCAGTCCCTACAATCAGCCTAGAATTAGAACTGGGATGGAATAATGGAATTATTCCAAGTTAGCAGGTGAGGCCTGGCGTATGGGAGCTGTACCAGAGACAGAGATTGCACATGGCATTTTCTGTTTCAGGAACCACGCCAGCCTCATTGACATTCCACATCCCACTGCCTTCTCCTGACACTGTATCATTTACAATGCTCCTGAAGCTAGTACAGTGACTCATTATTATCAGTTAATGAAGCATCTAAGGCCTAAACCCACAGTCAGCGGCTGGGATAGAGTGAGGACAGAGCTGGACTGAAGGGAGTTCTGTAGCTGGGATGTAAACCGGAAGAGACAGAGGCCATGCTGTCCTCGTGTCTTCACTTCACAGACGTTTACTGAGCACTTAGGGTGTTCCAGCAACTATGGGTACAATAAGAATAAGGGCCACAGGGGTGGTCCTGACCCCCAAGAATTCACAGGCAAGTGAGAGAGACAGACAGGTACATGAATACACCAAGACACTCATGATAAATGCTCAGAAGGAGGTGGGTGTTGGGGAGCCCTGAGGACAATCTCTGCTTCAAAGAAGGAGGGGAGGCCTTCCAGAGGAGGGGGCAGTTGACCCGGGTCTTGAAGGACGACTAGACATTCTGCGATTGGAAAAGGGAAGGAAAGGAGACTTGGGCAGAAGAAACAAATGCTAAGGGGAGTAGTGAAAAGGCGTGGTTTTTCACTGCGCCTTGAATGACATGCAGAGATACTCTGGCAGGAGGAGAAGAGAATCTGGAAAGTTTGCCTTTAGACTGCAGTGAGGCAAGGCGGTGACATTTGGCTGGTAAAGGGAACTGGGCAGACCCTGTGGGGGAGTCTGGCTTTGGGAATAAAGAGCCAGACCTCACCACTGTCTGAATAAATTCAGGGGGCTGGGCCGGTGGCTGCAAGGAAAGGCCAAATGCTGACGTGGTGAAGACAGACTGGGGTTCAAACCTCAGCTCTGCCGCTTACCAGCTCTGTGACTCTGGTGAGTTTCTTAACCCCTCTGGGCCTCAGTTTGCTCATCTATAAAATGGGAAAGCTCGTCACCACCTATGAGGATGGTTGTGTGGCAAGGGCCTTGTCTGTCTTGTTTTCTGCCGTATACCTAGCATCTGTCTCATGTTTGTAAACTGAATGAATAATGTCTGGAAATAAACGTTAGGCAGGATGCCTGATGAATAATAAATGTTTAGCGAATGAGCTGATTATTAATTTTAGGGGAGAAAATTCAGTGATGATCTGGGCCAGCCCCCATGTCTCACTGTGTGCTCTCTAATGGTCCTGATAAATGCTCACTCCCTATGGTCCTGGCAGCCTGGAACCACAGAAAAGATCCCTGAATCTGGATTGGGGGAACAGGTGGGCTTTAGTTCCAGTCTTGACTGTCACTCATGAACTGTGATTCTGGGGACACCCATGTCCTGGTTTATGCCCTGTGGCTTCCTCCAGGCCACACCCTAACTCAGCTCTGCCTCATCCCAGGCAAGGTCACTGAGGGCTGAGGAAGGACACCAGGCCATTTGCTTCTTGATGAGCTCCATGCCCTTTCCCTCCCTTCTCCACCAGCAGCCGGGTCCATATACACCCACAGATAGTGAGCTAATTTAGCCAGAGGAGGAGAGAGCTGGGTGCCCTTGCCTCAGTTCCACAGAAACACCTGCCTGACCGAGTGGGAGGTTACCTATATCACCATGATGTGCTTTTCATTAAAGCCAGGCTCCCTCACAGGTAGTCTTTGAAATGTCAATTTTAATTAAAACCCTAATCCTAATAAACACACCGCAGATTAAACCCAGCCAGAGCAGCTTCCTCCTGGGTGAACTTCTCATGCTTCAGCAGACAAGTTTGTCTCCACTAAGACGGCTTGTTTGGGAACATCCAGTCCATCAGGCAGCTTCACTCAGAGAAGGGTCTTGGCCACGATCCACAACATCACTGACTCCAGGCTTCCAAAAACACAGCCCAGAGTGGAGACAGATGGATGCCTGTCCCACATCAGTGGCTGATATGGAGTTGATGCTCAGTCAAATAGAATCAGAGCGCCGTCAGCGTTTGGAGGGGCTCTGGAGATCATCTGGCCCTTCTCATTTCACAGATGGGGAAACTGAATCCTAGAGAGAGAAGTGGACAGAGTCCTGTTTGTGGCAGGAACCCTACCTCCTAGCTCCGTACCCTCCCCACTCATCACCTGGGGTTGGCCGATTGGTAGCTGTGCCAAACCTGGACCAAATCCATTTCCTTCTGAGCTTCAAGTTCCTTATCTATAAAATTGAAGGGACTGGACTAGCAGGGGTCTCAACCTTGGCTGCACGTTAGAATCACCTAGGGAGGTTTTAAAAAGCCCAGTTTCTAGCTCACCTGAGACCAATTCATCAGAGCCTCTGGCATGGGACTTGGACATGAGTGGTTTATAAAACTCTTCAGGTGATTCCAATGTATCCAGGATTGAGAACCAGTAGACTAGATAATCACTGTCTCTCTTTTGCTCTAAGAGTTTATAAGTTTAGAGTTCCTCAGCCTGCAATCCTCTGTGCATCACACACTCCCATGCTCCCTCCCCACACCTACCCCACAATCGATTTGAGCAATTCCTTCTCATACCTCAAGTCCCAGCTTAAATATGCCTTCATTAGACTGAGTGAGGGCGGTATCACCTGAGTTCTCCCTCTCTCATAGTCTGAACCGCACTTCACAGTGATTCTATTTTATGCCTATCTTCCCCGTAAGCTGAGCCACAGAAGAGACTAAGTGTAGTGTACAGACTCTAAGATTGTCCCTAATTATCCTCATCTCCTAAACTCACACCACCCCCTTGAGTCTGGGCAGAACCTTTGACTTGCTTCTAACCCATACAATATGGCAAAGGTGATAGGATATCAATTCTATCACATAAAGTTACATTAAACTGTCATGTCTGTCATGCTTGGAAACTCCCTCTCTTGCTGGCTTTGTTGAACCAAGTGGCTATGTTGGGGAGGGCCACATGGCAGGGCACTGAGGGTGACTTCCAGCCAGCAACTAGCTAGGAACTATGGCTCTTAGTCTTAGCCTGCAAGGACCTCAGCCCAGCTAACAACTACATGAGCTTGGAAATGGATTCTTTCCCAGTCACACCTTCAGATGAGATCCCAGCCCTGACTGACATCTTGATTGCAACCTCATAGATGACCCAGCTAAGCTATGCCTGGATTCCTGACCCCCAGAAACTCTGAGATCACAAATGTGTTTTATTTTAAGCTGCTAAATTTGTGTTTTATTTTAAGCTGCTGAATTGTTACATGGCAATAGAAAATGTATACACTGAGCCTGTCTTGTCCAACTGCTATACCCTTTGCATCTAGCACAGTGCTTGGTACATGTAGGTACTTACAAATGTTCGGCTAATTAATTAAGTAATTAATCAGAATAATGGCATTAAGTCCTTTGAATCCAACACTTGCCCAACCGTTTTTCCTTTCTTCCTCCTAGTGACAAGCTAATAGCTCAAAATTCAATGTCAGTGCATCAAACAAGGACTGTACTCTCAAACCTTTCACTCTTAGGCAGGAAAGTGGGAAACACACACTGTCATTATGATGATAACCGTGACCAGCCTTAATGAAATCAACATGTGGTTAAATAACTGTTTGCTGAGTGTAAATTGTTATTGTTATTGTTGGACCATTTCATTTACCTGATAAATGCAGTGCAGCTCTCCAGGCAAGGGAGCAATCATGGCTTTATCGATCCATAATCATTCCAAAGACGCACAGGATGCCATTGGCCACTATGGGTTGGCCTTTGGACAACACTGGCCCTCAAGTTGCAGCCACGCGGGGGCTCTCCCCACACAGCCCCGGCTTTTAGGCCCGCTCAGGTCAGTCACTCCAAGCGAACTGCCAGAAGGCCCAGTTCTGCCTGGGCATTTACGGCCGGTTTTTGTGGTCTGCACAGCAACAGAAACTTCCAAGAGTGAAAAAGCAAAGAGCACAGCCATTTCCCCTGCCAATCTCCTGCTGCTGTGCCCAGTCTCCGCAGGGCTTTGACCGGACTCTGCAGGCTCAGGTATGGCTCTGTGGGGTTATCAGACTTCCCAAGGTCACCTGGGGAATCACCGATAGACAGTGCGACAGCATCACCAGGTGAGGCCTCCCTGGCCTCTGCTTGATCTGAGTGGCTTATCAGGAACACTGCTGGCTGGCACTCTGAGAGAATTCCAGTAAAGCGAATTGTAAGTAGGTCTTGAGAATTGGCTCAGGTACTCCATGGAGATGGCTGAAAGCACGCTGCAGGTCCCCAGGGAAAGGGTAGGGGGACTTTCTTAGAGAAGATTTTGGCTGATGCTGGGGAGACAGCGAGTGGTCGGAGGTCCCGGGCAGCGAGGACTGTCTGCACCTCTTTCCTCACCCTCGCTCTGCTGCGTAGTCTCTCTCTCTTCCTGAGTGTCGATTTCCTCACCTGCTTCTGATTATGTCTCAGGCTGGTCATTGCTCCTACCAGCCACCCACCCAAAGCTCACCGCCCAAAGGCCCTGGATCCAAGTGACTTGCTTCTTCCTCCCAACGACTGGGCTTGCTGAAGGAGCCCTCCCACGGGGACAGGGCCCACTCACAGCCACGGCAATAGCATTAACAGGAGTTCTCATTTTATGACCACTTAGCATGCATGATGTGATCGGCCCTTATGCGTGTGATCTCACTTCATACAACAGTTAGTGAGAACGGCTCGTTCCTGTTTTACAGATGAGGAACCTGGGCTTTAATAAGAGGTCTCAAACTTTGCTCCATGTCACACAACACACAAAGGACATTATGTGTCTCTGTATGGCTGACATCTAACTTAAAACTCCCCAATTCTCCTGTGTCCTCACCTCACCTAAATAAGGCTGGTTCCCCAAGATCAGGGTGTAGGTTCTAGAAAAGCAAAAGAATGAAGACTGGGAAGGCAATTGCCTGCTTTTATATTTCAACTGCCTTTGCTGTGGTGACGCTGACAGGTACAGAAAGCAAAGAGGAAAAAGCAAGTCCTTTTGCCCTTCTCCAGGCCGGCTCTCTCCTTCTCATGCCCCCCCTGTTGGCAGCTTCTAAGAGGAACTGAGCTGGTGGTGAGCAAAGTGGCTTGCAAGGTCCCAGCCTTAACATCACAAAGCAGAGATTAGAATTTTGATTTAAAGCACGGAGACAATAGCTTAATAGCACAGATGGGATTACCAAAAGGTCAAGGTAGTGGTTACCTTAAGGAAGGAAGAAGGGAGTGTGCCTGGGGGGCGCCATTCAGGGATGCAGGAGAGCCTCTTTCTAGGGTGCAGGCAATAGTTTATTTCTTAATGGGGCTGGCGGTTACATGGGTGTTCTGTTTATAACCACCCACCATGCTTTTTATACCTATGTTCTTGTACTTTGCTGTGGGTGTGTTATTTTTCACCATTAAAAGTGCTATAGAATTTTTTTTTATGGATAGTTCAAGGAGGAGAAGAGTGCTGTAGGCTGACAGGTCAGAGCACACCTCACTGAGGAGGGGATTTTTTTTTTTTTTTTTTTTTTTTTTTTGCGGTACGCGGGCCTCTCACTGTTGTGGCCTCTCCCGTTGCGGAGCACAGGCTCCGGACGCGCAGGCTCAGCGGCCATGGCTCACGGGCCCAGCCACTCCACGGCATGTGGGATTCTCCCGGACCGGGGCATGAACTCGTGTCCCCTGCATCGGCAGGCAGACTCTCAACCGCTGTGCCACCAGGGAAGCCCTGAGGAGGGGATATTTGAGCCCAGCTTGAAAAATCAGAGGGACAGGTCATGCCCAGAGCCGTGAACAGCTTTCTAGGCAGAGGGCAATGGGGCACCCTATATCTTATGAGTGCAAGCCTGGTGGCCGTGAGCAGGGTGGCCTGGAGGAATGGGAGAGCTCAGAGGAAGGGAGGCAGCGAGAAGCAGGCTGATGTGGAAATTGTGGGCAGCAAGCAGAGGTGAGCCTGGTTTTAGGGGTGACCCAGGGGCTCAGGTGCAGATGAGGCAAAGCACCCAGAGACAGAGTAGACCCCTACCTATTGGAGAACCAAGGAGATGCACCTTGCCACTCGGAACATACACTTCCTCAGTCCCGGCCTCCTGGGAAATGTCTCTAAGTGCTGAGAGGTGATCCTGGAAGAAAGAAGCCAGCAGATGGACTGGCTCCAGAGAGAGTCCCTGAGGTTTCTGAACCAATTCCAGTCTGCATCCTTGGAGCTGGCAGAGGCTTCCGGAAAGAACAGCAAGATCTGGTCTCACACTGTCTGGTTTCCCGCTGTCCTTCCTAATTTCCTTCCTCCAGCCTTTCCTTTCTTACTGATCCCTTACTCTTCCATCCTCCCTCTCTCCCTCCCTCTCACACATTAACTAAACACACAATCAGATATACCACCCATATATATAAATATACACACCCACCTGTCTACCTCCTACACACATTATTCACATCCACTTCCCCCCCGCTCTGACACACACAAACTGAAAGACACATACCATATGCAGGTTCATTCATACACATCTCAGATACACTCTTATGCCTGCAGAGCACTTGATTTATTTTTTTAACATCTTTATTGGAGTATAATTGCTTTACATCGTTGTGTTAGTTTCAGCTGTATAACAAAATGAACGAGCTATACATATACATATATCCCCATATCCCCTCCTTCTTGCGTTTCCCTCCCACCCTCCCTATCCCACCCCTCTAGGTGGACACAAAGCACCGAGCTGATCTCCCTGTGCTATGCAGCTGCTTCCCACTAGCTATCTATTTTATGTTTGGTAGTGTATATATGTCCATGCCACTCTCTCACAGTCACAGCTTACCCTTCCCCCTCCCTGTGTCCTGAAGTCCATTCTCTACGTCTGCATCTTTATTCCTGTCCTGCCCCTAGGTTCTTCATAAACTTTTTTTTTTTAGATTCCATATATATATGTTAGCATACGGTATTTGTTTTTCTCTTTCTGACTTACTTCATCTGTATGACAGAGTCTAGGTCCATCCACCTCATTACAGATAACTCAATTTTGTTTCTTTTTATGGCTGAGTAATACTCCATTGTATATATGTGCCACATCTTCTTTATCCTTTCATCTGTCAATGGACACTTAGGTTGCTTCCATGTCCTGGCTATTGTAAATAGTGCTGCAATGAACATTGTGGTACATGACTTTTTTTTTAAGCTGTTTTAAACTAGTTAGGGGTTCCATTTTCACTCCTCAGTAGATTTTATGTATTTCTCATATGCTTTCTCATATGAACTCATTAGTTCATCTAGGTCTGAGTGTCATCTTGATCCGCCAACCATCCTCATAACAAGATTTGTTGACAAGTCCTGGATTTTCTGCTAGAACTTCATTAATTTCAGTTACTTCTCCTGATAGAGGAGAATAGAGTTCACTATCAGCTTTCACACTTTCCAAAGCACCAAATTCCTCTTGTTTGTTCAATTTTGTCCCAACTTCAGGCAGACTACAGTAAACAACATCTCCCAAAGCTTCCTGTGCAAAATTGCTGATTCCCACTGTTCCAACACCGTTTTCTGTTGTTAACCATTCATGTGTGTCTGTGAATTTATGACCCGACAGCAGAGCCAGTCCAGTGTGCTGTGCCCTGATGGTGTGCGCTCGCAGTCCCCAGGGCCACGGCAGGCAGGGCGCGTTGGGCGCAGAGAGGACATGCAGGCTGCAGACTGCGGCCTACACGCTCCGTGCCACTCCCAGAGCCATGTTCACAGGGGTGCAGAGGGTCTCCGTGCAGCATCTCCATTGTGGTACATGACTCTTTTTGAATTATGGTTTTCTCAGGGTATATGCCCAGTAGTGGGATTGCTGGGTCGTATGGTAGTTCTATTTTTAGTTTTTTAAGGAAGCTCCATACTGTTCTCCATAGTGGCTGTATCAGTTTACATTCCCACCAACAGTGCAAGAGGGTTCCCTTTTCTCCACGCCCTCTCCAGCATTTATTGTTTGTAAATTTTTTGATGATGGCCATTCTGACCGGTGTAAGGTGATACCTCATTGTAGTTTTGATTTGCATTTCTCTAATATTAGTGATGTTGAGCATCTTTTCATGTGTTTGTTGGCAATCTGTATATCTTCTTTGGAGAAATGTCTAATTAGGTCTTCTGCCCATTTTTGGATTGGGTTGTTTGTTTTTTTCATATTGAGCTGCATGAGCTGCTTGTATGTTTTGGAGATTAATCCTTTGTCAGTTGCTTCATTTGCAAATATTTTCTCCCATTCTGAGGGTTGTCTTTTCATCTTGTTTATGGTTTCCTTTGCTGTGCAAAAGCTTTTAAGTTTCATTAGGTCCCATTTGTATATTTTTGTTTTTATTTCCATTTCTCTAGGAGGTGGGTCACAAAGGATATTGCTGTGATTTATGTCATAGAGTGTTCTGCCTATGTTCTCCTCTAAGAGTTTTATAGTTTCTGGCCTTACGTTTAGGTCTTTAATCCATTTTGAATTTATTTTTATATATGGTGTTAAGGAGTGTTTTAATTTTCATTCTTTTACAGGTAGCTGTCCAGTTTTCCCAGCACCACTTATTGAAGAGACTGCCTTTTCTCCAAGAACACGGTATATCTCTCCATCTCTTTGTATCACCGTTAATTTCTTTCATCAGTGTCTTACAGTTTTCTGCATACAGGTCTTTTGTCTCCTTAGGTAGGTTTATTCCTAGGTATTTTATTCTTTTTGTTGCAATGGTAAATGGGAGTGTTTCCTTAATTTCTCTTTCAGATTTTTCATCATTAGTGTATAGGAATGCAAGAGATTTCTGTGCATTAATTTTGTATCCTGCTACTTTACCAAATTCATTGATTATCTCTAGTAGTTTTCTGGTAGCATCTTTAGGATTATCTGTGTATAGTATCATGTCATCTGCAAACAGCGACAGCTTTACTTCTTCTTTTCTGATTTGGATTCCTTTTATTTCTTTTTCATCTCTGATTGCTGTGGCTAAAACTTGCAAAACTATGTTGAATAATAGTGGTGAGAGTGGGCAACCTTGTCTTGTTCCTGATCTTAGTGGAAATGGTTTCAGTTTTTCACCATTGAGAGTGACGTTGGCTGTGGGTTTGTCATATATGGCCTCTGTTATGTTGAGGTAAGTTCCCTCTATGCCTACTTTCTGGACAGTTTTTATTATAAGTGGGTGTTGAATTTTGTCAAAAGCTTTTTCTGCATCTATTGAGATGATCATATGGTTTTTCTCCTTCAATTTGTTAATATGGTGTATCACACTGATTGATTTGCGTATATTGAAGAATCCTTGCATTCCTGGGATAAACCCCACTTGATCATGGCGTATGATCCTTTTAATGTTCCTGCAGAGCACTTTAAAGTTCAACTTTCAAGTCACAGCAGCCCCATTTTACTTGTGAAGAACTTGAGGCTCAGAGAGGTTAAAGAATGTCTTCAAGGTCAGGGACCTGGGAAATAAGCGTTTGGACTCGCACTCAAGTCTGCCTGATTCTGAATGTGCTTCAGCTGCACTCTGCTATCCCTGTACATGCAACACACACACACACACACACACACACACACACACACACACACACACACACACACACACACACACACACACACACACTGCAAACACGTCCAGATACTCTCTGATTACATTCTTCTCCACATGCCCAAACACAGAAAGAAAGTTCACTGACATGTTGCCAGTGGGTCTAAGGAAGGATCTGTCTTTTTTTTTTTTTTTTTTTTTTTTTAAAGGAGGATCTGTCTTTTTGAAAAACTTCTGGCTTGCTTGTAGCCAAGGCTCATAAACTGTACGTAGCAGTTTCTCAGAGATATCCAGACAACTTGGTTCAATAGATTTGCTCTGACATGTAGAAAGCAAAAGGTAGAGATGAACATTTGGGTTGTGTGTTTGATTTTTGCAGCCCTTCCTGTCTTGTCTCAGATTGTCCTTCATTCTCACAATAACCCTGTAGGTAGTCATGGAGGAAACTATTATACGCTTTTAACAGGTGGGGAAACTGGGAGTCAGGGTGTTCGAGGGTAACCCAGATGCCTCCAGCTCCATAATTGTCTGGGGTCCCACTTCTCTTCGAGGCCCAATAACCATAGTCCAAGCTCCCTTCTACCTTGCCTTCAGGAAGTCCACTGCACCTCTTCCCAAGTGATGTTATGGGTACCCAGGAAGAATGGTTAAATGTTCTAGCCATCTCTCCAGGCTGTCCCATGTCACGTCCCAACTTGAGCAGTTCTTTGCTCTGCTAGACATCTCTGACTGCCTCATGACCTTTGCCCTGGATTTCTGATTTTCTCCTTTCTAAGGTAAGGACACCAACCCTCCCTTAATTCTCAAAGCACATCTCTTTGGGTGCTTTTTTGGCTCTAAGTAACAGAACACCCAACTCAAATAGGCTTAAACAATAAAGAACACTTTATTCTGCTTTATAACCAGAAGTTCCAAAGTAGGGTAGTTCCAGGGCAAGTTAATTAAGAACCCAGGTTCTTCCCACTTTTCCCATCTGCCATCCTCATGCATTTCGGTTTTGTTCCAAAGTGAACTATGCTTTCTCTGGGTCACACGTTGGCTGACACTATTCCAGGCATCATTGGTAGAAACAACACTCAACAAAGAAGAGGTCTTTTCTTCCTGTATGTCTGTTTGTGTCATTGGACAGAACTTTGTCACATGAGGAAACTTTTCAGTGTGACTAACACGTTCATGATTTGGATTATAATGATGGTTTCACACGTGTGTACATGTGCCCAAACTTATCAGATTAACTATGAGCAATTTTTTTTTTTTTTTTTTTTTTTGCGGTACGCGGGCCTCTCACTGTTGTGGCCTCTCCCGTTGTGGAGCACAGGTTCTGGACGCACAGGCTCAGCGGCCATGGCTCACGGGCCCAGCCACTCCACGGCATGTGGGATCTTCCCGGACCAGGGCACGAACCCGTGTCCCCTGCATCGGCAGGCAGACTCTCAACCACTGTGCCACCAGGGAAGCCCACTATGAGCAATTTATCATATGACAATTATGGCTCAGTATAGCTCTTTCAAAGCTATCTACTTAAGTAATGAATCAATATTGCAAAGAACTGAATGTCTGTGTCCCCCACACACAATTTATATGCTGGAATCCTAATCCCAATGTGATGGTATTTAGAGGTGAGATCTTTGAGAGGTATTTAGGTCATTATGAGGGTGGAGCCCTCATGAATGGGATTAGTGCCTTTGTGAGAAGAAGCCAGACAGGTAGCTAGCTCCTTCTGCCATGTAGGGATACAACAAGAAATGGGCAGATGCACCCCAGAAGAGGTTCTCATCAGAACTCAAAGATACTGGCACCCTGATCTCACACTCTGAGCCTCCAGAACTGTGAGAATAAATTTTGTTGTTTATAAGCTACCCATTCTATTCTATTTTGTTATAGCAGCCTGAATTTAGACTTATGTTCTCCTGGTAAAAAGTTAAGACATAATATATAAAGCTAAAATATCCTTTTCCACCATCCCCCAGTCCTTCTAGGTATCAGATCAGTATGTATCTTCCAGATCTTTTTCTATATATTTATAAACATAATGGTAGCCATTGAATGTATATAGTATCACCTACTTCCTTGTTGTTTCTGTTTTTACACAAAAGTCACACTGTGTGATGATGTTGCACCTTGTTTTTTTTGAACACAGTACTTCTTGGGGGTCTTTCTCAATCAGTATTTAGAAATTCATCTCATTCTTGTTAACTTGCAAGATACAGATCTATCACAGTTTATTCAGACATACCTCTCTGATGAACTTCAGTTTGTTCCCAACTTTTCACTATTTGAAACAATCCTACAACAAGCATCCTTGGACCCTCCTTTTTGTGCAGAGTCCCATGACTTGGATCACAGGGCATCAGGGTTTGTACAATCTGAATTACCCTCCAAAGTGGCTGCACCCACAAGCAGTGGTTAGAGCACATATTTCCCCATACCCTTACCAACATCTGACATTATCAAAAAATTTTTTTTCCATTGGATGGATTAAAAAGATATGTCCTTTTTTAAAATTTGCGTTTTAGGGGGAATTTTCTTAGAAAAATAGATTCCTGAGTCCCATTCTCAAGCATCCTGATCTGAGGCTCAAGAATCTGTGTGATTTACAACCTTCCCAGGTGATGCACAGAGAGGTTTTGGAACTAGTGCCTGAGGACCAGCGATGTCACTTCCAGATCTGTTGTTCTGTGATCCTCGAACTCCTGCCTTCTCCTAAGCCCATGACTTGTTTAGGCCCAGTGTCTACACCATCTCTGCCACTTATGACTCTGTTTTCTCCATGAGGGAAGATTTTTTTTAAGAAAGAGGAAGTCCTGGCAACTATGGCCGTTTACTAAGTTGGCCCTTGGAGCCATATTTCAGATGTCACTGAGGAAATTCTACCTGTCAGAAAGAAGGGACTAACGTGCTAAGAATCTACTGGTTTCTAGATAAACATACTGGGTTTACTAGACACTTAACTTCCATGTGGTCATTTAAACCTCACAACAACCTTGGGAAGTATTATTGTACCCATTTTACACATGAGGGGACTAAAGTTCAGAGAGACGTAGTAATTTTCCCAAGGTCACACAGCTACCTAGGGGCCCCTGTTCCAGCTCTGTTGGGCTCCAAAGTCTGTGCTCTTTTCATTGTATCGCTTCCCTGCAAACTAGGGTGTCCTAGTTCCTAACTTCTGGAAGTCTCTAGAAAAGGTGCAAATATTTCATGGAACAAGTATTATTTTATCTTACTTTGCATGGAGTAGCTTATTTGATTCAGTCCTGGAGAATTTGTTCCTGAAAATATGGACTGGAGGATAGATGGACTGGGGGTATGAAAGAGAATGATTACGTTTTACCTCTGATCATCCCTGCTGCTTCCCTCTTCTGGGATTAATGTGGAAGAAGAAAAATAGAAAAATGGCTTGTATCACAGAATTACAATCAAGTATTCAATTTCTTGAGCTTTTTTTCTAACTGAGAATTATAAAAGAACAGCATATACCAAATAACCAAGTATCCACCATCTAAAAATGACAATTCAAAAAATATTTGTCAAATTTCTTAAAAATAAAATAAGCAACATATTCCTCATCTAAAGATGATTTCATTTTCTCTCCACCTCATCTCCCAGCAACCTCAGTCAGAAATTTGGATTACCTCTGCCAAATCTGTTTTACATTTTCGGCTGTAAGTATGTGTTAAACAACATGTATCATGAACAAATAAAAAAATTAAAAATTGAGTATATAAATGGTCTTTCACTGTAACTTTTATTCTGCTCCCTGCTTTTCTTCTCTTTATGCTATACCACTGAGAGCTCTTTAAAAGTTAAGAATCGTGGGCTTCCCTGGTGGCGCAGTGGTTGAGAGTCCGCCTGCCGATGCAGGGGACACGAGTTCGTGCCCCGGTCCGGGAAGACTCTGTTACTAAACTACTAAGCCCCATGGGACTTCCCAGAAAAATAAAGAGGGGTATGGGGTTGGGTGGTGGTAGGGAACTGACACTTTCCGCTAAGTTGGGCTGGTAGGGGCTTGAGCCTCTAACCCTGGGATGCACTTGGGGATGGTAAGCTCCTTGAAGGAAGGACTGTGTTGTCTTCTCTATTGCATCTCCAGAGCTTAACACAGTGCCTTAATCATTATTTATTGAAAAAATAAGTTGAATCAAATGTGAAAAATATAGAACAGATGGAAGCTCCATGTTTCTTCCAAGCTAGGGGTTTATAATTCCAATAACTTCATTTCTTTCCACTCTCACTAATACTAGCCAGCAGTGCAGAGATATTCTGCCAGGTAGCTGGGTCAGTTTCTACCCTTTCTTTTCAATCTGCATATCCAAAATATATCCTCCTGTTTCATAAAACTCCCTTTTTATTTATTTTTTACTTTTTTGCTGATTCAGTTAAGAGCTGAGTTTGATCTAGAAACCTTACCTCTTAAGTCTCTTTTGATAACACAGCCCCCAGAGCATCCATCTCTCTGAAGCCTCTTTATGAGTTTTGGAGCTGAGTAAAATGCTGACTATTTTCAGGATGATTACACTGGAGCAGACACATTGTTCCTGGAATCTGTTTCCCAATCTGAGTAAACAGATCTTGGTCCTTTTTATGCTCTTGTAATATGCATTTCCTTCTCCTTCGTTTTTCTCTCTATCTGGAGTGCTGCCTGTGGGTTAATCTCTGGACCAGGGATGAGGGAAGGATTTGTTTGGGAAAACATCTTCCACAGGACATTTGGCTACGAGGGGGCCTTTGGCTGGGGGGCTGCTCTTGGCTGACGCTCGCACGTTCAGTGGCTTTCTCTATCCCACAAAGAGGACAGGGAAGCCAAGAACTGCTCAGCAACCTTATGAAAGAGTGAAGAACTAAATGTACCCAGCAACTCAAGAGTCTTTAGGCTGCATCAATTAAAGCAATGCCCGCTGTCGCATCTTTCTTGTAGGTGATGTGTTGCATAAGGAGAAACATGTGGGAACCACAGTAATTGAAGTGGCAGAGCCAGAACTGGAATCCACATCCCAACTCTGCCACTTAAATTAGCTGTGTGACCTGGGACATGTGACTTAAGCTCTGGTGGCATCAGTTTTCTCATCTGTGTAATGGAAATAATAATAGTATTTATCTCAAATACTTATTATAAGAATAAATTCAGGGCTTCCCTGGTGGCGCAGTGGTTGTGAGTCCGCCTGCTGATGCAGGGGACGTGGGTTCATGCCCCGGTCCGGGAAGATCCCATATGCCGTGGAGCGGCTGGGCCTGTGAGCCATGGCCGCTGAGCCTGCGCATCCGGAGCCTGTGCTCCGCAGTGGGAGAGGCCACAAGAGTGAGAGGCCCGCGAAACCCCAAAAAAAAAAAAAAAAAAAAAAAGGAATAAATTCAGATAATACCTTTAGTGCCTACAGATGATGATGATGACCTGTGACATGCAAAGTATTTTCACATTTGTGCTTGCATTTGATCACATTTTCCTTGCTTTCCTACTAGAGGACCTGCATCAGAACCATGTTCTTCTGACCTTCAGTCTCTATGCTTTTTTATTCTGGGCCATACCAAAGGAGTTTGACTTGTTCTCTGTGACTCCCAGGACAAGAAGACAGAAGCTACAGGAAGACAGCTTGGATTCAAAATAGGGATATTTATTTTTAATGGTCAGAAGTATCAAAAAATGACTGCCTCAAAAAAGGAGTGTGTTTCCTGTCCCTGGTGGCACCCAGGCAGAGGCTGTCCAGCCACCTGAAGAGGATGTTGTAAAGAGAAGGGAAAGGTTAGACTTGGTGGCCTTCCAATTCTGAGAGTCTGAGTTTCTCATCAGAACAGGAAGTGTCTGTTTCTGCAGCTCTCCACCCCCATACTCCTCATTATTTTTCCGGGAAATCCAGTGAAGCTTGAGAGTTTTATCTGCAGATCCAGCCCTCACACTCTAGCCTATTTGACTTAAGAACCAGATTTCTTTGAGATTCAAGAGGCTGGGTTTTAATACTCTTTCTACCTCCTATCCTCTACATGATCTTGGGAAAGAAAGTTCTGTAGTTTGTACCTGCCCAACATCAGCTCCCATTCTCTGCTAACAGTTCCTCCATCTCCTTTGGGGACCACTCCTCTCAGTCCATGTGGCTCTAGTGACATTGTCGCATCTCCATGGTCAGCACGTGACCTAGGTCTAACCACAGAATGTTCTGGCTCCCAGGCTACAATAATTGGTTCAGGAATGGGCATCTGATTCAAGTTGGAGCAATCCGAATCCATCCCAAGACTTTTGCTACAGCTGCTGAGAAAGAGAGGCTCTTTTTCTGGAGGTTGCTAAGCTGGTAACATGCAAGTCTCGATTTTCTGGGGTCTACACAGGGGCAGAGCCTGCCTGCAAATGAAGTCAACACAAAGCAAAGCAAAGCTAAGATGTAGTGAGAACAAATCCTGATGACATCATTCAAATGCCTGAATCCAACAGTACCTGAAGTTAGACCTACTTCTAGAGTTTTTCAGTTATGTTAGCCAATAAATTCAGGTCGTGTTTGGTTTTTACATTTTTGGTTACTGAATTTGTTTGTTTATTTCTTGGGTACATTTGACTTGGATTCCTACCACATGTAACCAAGAGTTCCAACGAACACCTATCACAATGCGCCAGAGTGAGGACTTCCTGTAGAACATGAGTCTGGAGCTGCTGTCTTCTCTGTATCAAGGTATACCTAGTAAAATCCTTGGTAAAGACTGCTAATTATTTAATGTGTCACTCTGTGCAGAGAGCCATCAGGATCTGAATCAGAGCCATCAATACGTTAACCAGAGTGAAATTTGGGACCACTTCAATCACTGTCATAGTTATCTCTCATACTCCATATGCAGAACTCTGGTCTTTACCAGCATTTCCAGGAATTGCCCCCAACCCCGCTTTTTAGTGAATTCAATCACCATTCGTCCACCAAACATTAAAAGCACCTATTATGTGCCAAGCGTTATAACAAATTATATTTGGAATACAATGATGTGTAAGATGCTAAGAAGCTTACAGTAAAACCAGGAGGCGGCATTTACAGGGAACTTTTATAAAACCAACCCCATGTATCTGTCGTTTTACTAATTTTTTTTAATCCCAATTTCATATAGATTTGCTATTATGAATAGAATATTTTTTCTTTTACATTTTCTAATTGGTTATTACTAGTCCTTAACTTTCCTTTTTTAATTTATGTATTTATTTATTTTTGGCTGCGTTGGGTCTTTGTTGCTGCGGGCAGGCTTTCTCTAGTTGTGGCGAGCAGGGGCTACTCTTCTTTGTGGTGTGCAGGCGTCTCATTGCAGTGGCTTCCCTTGTTGCAGAGCACAGGCTCTAGGCGCACAGGCTTCAGTAGTTGTGGCACACGGGCTCAGTAGTTGTGGCACACGCACTGTAGAGCGCAGGCTCAGTAGTTGTGGCTCACAGGCTTAGTTCCTCCACAGCATGTGGGATCTTCCTGGACCAGGACTTGAACCCATGTCCCCTGCATTGGCAGGCGGATTCTTAACCACTGCACCACCAGGGAAGCCCCGTTTTACTAATTTTTTAAACTCATAGTAATACTTTATTAATTTCCTGTTGCTGCAGTAACGAGCTACCACAAACTTAGTGGTTTAAAACACACAACACAGTCCTGGATATCAGAAATCTGAAATGGCTGTCACTGGGCTAGAATCGAGGTGTCAGCAGAGCTGTGTTCCTTCTGGAGGTTCTAGAAGGGAATCTGTTTCCTTGCCTTTTCCAGCTTCTAAAGACTGCCTGCAGGGCCCCTCCCACCATCTTCAAAGCCAGCAGCACAGCATCTTCAAATCTCTCTCTCGCCCTCTCTGATTCTAACATTCCTGCCTTCCTCCTGGAAGGACCCTTGAAATCATATGGAGCCCACCTAGATAATGCAGGATAGTGCCCCCATGTCCGGGTCCTTAACTTTATCACACCTGCAAAAATCCCTTTTGTCATGTAAGGTAACATATTCACAGCCTCTAGGGATTAGGATATGGACACCTTTGGGGGACCATTATTCTGCCCACCACAAATACAAGTAAGTAGGTATTATTATTACTGTTCCCATTTTACAGAGAGAAAAATTAAGGTTTAGAGAGGTTAAAGTAAGCCTCCTGATAACTAGTAGGAGCCAGAGCCTTGATTCGTCCACAGCGGGTCCGATCCGGAGTCCACATGCTTATTCGCTGTCATTCTCCCTGCCAACCCAAAGGATTGTGGATTTTAAAGTCACACAGACCTGGGCAAGTCACGTAACTATCCTGTGCCTTACTTTTGTCATCTGCGACAAGGAGCTAATAGTTTTATGTTTAGGAACAGTTGAGGTTATGCCTGTGGCACCCTTCGTTGCACTGTGGCACATAGTAGGTGCGCAATATGTGGCCATCACTCCTACAACAGTTTTTCAAAGGTGTCAGGGGCCTGAAGAGACAGATCCAGTGCCCTTGAATGGGGAGAGCGGCCCTGTCCCAGGAGGAAATGCTCACCTTTGGCTCAGAGGTATTATGTCTCCAAGGACACCTGCGGAGCTCAGGTTGGGGGAGTACTTTCTGCTGGCTTCTAGAACACTGGTGAGAAGAGAGCTAGCCAGGTTTAGACATCTGGGGAGCTAGGCTAGGGCCAGACACAGGTGGGGTGTGGGCCTCTCATTGCCCATTGGTGGCCAGATGAGCAGATAAAAGAACCTCCTGCTCTCCCACTCCCCCGACTACTCTCTCAAGCTCCTTAAGAAATGGCACGTCAACCCATCTGCTCAAACAAATGACTGGCTAGGCCCCCTTTGAGAGAATGTATTGGGGGGTGACCACACACCCCAGTCCCCCAGAACTTGACTGCTAGGGCGCCCTCTGCCCTTGTCCCTGGCTGAGCTGCTTTGCTGCAAGGGGCATCTGACAACAGAAGGACAGCTGAATTCATCACTCTCCTAACTTGTCCATTTGTCTTCGGCTCAGAGGGTCCTGACGGGGGAGTTTCCAGGGGCCGCACTGAAGCGCACATGATCTCTTGACAGAGACACATGGCGGTGATTACACGCGGCGTTAGGCACAGTCATTGCAGCTCAGCGTCTCCAAGTCGTCTCCTGGGCACAGTCTCAGACTGCCTCCACAGCCTCCCTGGCGTCCAGCTCCTTTTCTAAACCACGTGTGGGGATGGAGAAGCGGGAGAGGCGGGGGTCAGGGGGTACAAGAGGCCGGAGACAGGGCTTTCCTGCCCAGAAGTCGAGATGAAGGGTCCCTCTGTCGGCACAGTTGAGGGGGGCAGCCTGGAATGCACTTCCTCGCCAGCTCCCTGTCCAGGACACAAACGCATTCCTTCCATTCTCGAGCATGAGACTCGAACCCAGATTGCCCTGGGAAAGGGAGCATGGTGACACGGTATGAAGGACTAACAGAGCACTTCCTGACATGAAAAAGAAGATGGGATCTCAGAGGTTTGCATGGCCGTAAACTCCAATTCCTGTGCTAAGGTTGGAGTCCTTGTCTAACTCTGTCAGGTATTTATCTGGCATTTTCTTGCACACCTTTCTTGACGGGGGCTCACTTCTTAGGGCAGCTGATTCCATTCTTGGGCAGCTTTGCCTCTTAGAAAAGTGCTTCAAATTGAACAGGGACCTGTCTCCCAGAGGCTGCTCTGGATTTGGCCTTTCAGTCTACTTTCCCAATCACAGTGTTTCTCCAAGAGATGCCTCTTTTCTGAGAATCATATGGGGAGCGCATTAAAATGCAGATTCCTGGACCCAGCCCTGACCTGGTGAATCAGAATCTCTGAGGCAGGAACCTAAGGCTCTGCATTGATAAGAATGCCTGATCTGTAAGATGAGCATTGCGGGCCCCTGAAATGAATTCAGGGCGGTACCCACACACAAAGAATGTCCAAAGGGAAAGCCAGGAACCCAGAGGACAAACTTTTTCAACTTGTCAAACTCTGCCAATGGTGGGGTTGACTGGGGAGGAAGCCACATCAAATAGGGATGGGCTAAACCAGGAAATCCCAAATAACAGCTAATGCTAAGTACCCACCCGCACTAAAGGCTTTGACGTAATCCCTCCGTGTGTAGGCACTACAGCTACCTCCATTTAACAAGCAGGAAAACACGTTTAGAGCGGTGACTTGCCAAAGGAAATATATCTGGGAAGTGGCAGCGTTGAGGTTTGTCTGACCCTGCACCCCTGCCCAGCATCTGCCAACTTGATGGGAATGCCAGATCTAAACCTCCCAGGTCCAGGCCCCTTCCTTGATCTCAGTGAGCAGAAAAAATGTTGTCATTTAAGTGTGGAACCTGTTTTCACCCGCACCTCCAGGGTGAAATCTCTCCAGGTGCTTTTGAGGGGTACGGGCCAGTCCCAAGGAAGGCAGGGGTACCTGGGGCTTCCAGGCGATGATTCTGGCCCTGGGGAACAGCACAGACCCTCAGGGAACAGTTCTGCTTCCACAGGCTGCTCACCTTACCCTGTCACTCCCGCAGTCAGGCCCACCCCAAACATTTGCAGGGCCTGAGCAAGGGTGTAAATGGAGGCCCACATAGCACATGCCTGAATAGTTAGACGATAGAAATTAAGGTAACAAACTGTAAAAAACAAAACAAAACAAACAAACATGTTCTAACTTCCTGTCTTGACAAATATTCTTTCATTGTGACCTGGAAGGGCAAATTCAAATTTAACCTTTGAAGGAGCTCCTCCCTGGCACTTGGCAATGTGCGGAGAGCTGGCCCCCAGCCCTGGCTCCTGGCACGGCCCCCTTTCTCTTCCACACTTGACTCTGCCCCACCCTCCGAAAGCCTCACACACACGTGTGAGGACCACAGGCTGCACATCCCAGCTCTGTCCACGTGCCCTGCAGGCAGTAGCACCCTGGCCCCCCTGGGGCTGGGTAGAGTCATTGTGGGCAGCCTGCTTGGGTCACGACCCCTATCCGGCTGTCTCTGCCCCCGAATCCATTTGCAGCAAGAGCCGATCATGGGGGCTGAGATGGGAGAGGTGCCCTGTGTTCGTATGCCAGTCGGCATCCTGAGGGCTGCAGTCCCCTCTCTCAGCCTGGCACCGGGCCCGGCAGAGGGGGCTGGAAGGCAGGCCCTCCCACGGCAGATGAAGCACGGGACAAGGAAGTGAAATCTTGAGCTATCACTCCAGCCTGCAAACGAGAGAGAGGGAGAGGGAGAGGGAAAAAGAGAATCTTATACTTCAGGCAGGGAAGGAGGTCACTAGATCATGAGACCATATCTGCTTCACGCCTCCCCTGAAATTTGCTTATTCAATCTTCTTATCTTTGGATTTTAAAAAGAGTGTGATGTATCTCACTTGGGGATGATATCAGCTCCGATCCTATAGGTCAGTGATGAGCAAAGCACCCTCTTGACTATCAGCAGCAGCTTCACCTGTCGTTAGACATGCCAATTCTCGGGCCCCAGTCTGACCTACTGAATCAGAGGCTCCGGAGGGGGACCCAGCACTCTGTGCTTAACAAGCCCTGCTGATGATTCTGACGCTCACTGAAGGCTAAGAACCACTGATGCAGGCCAAGCAGAGCCATTGATTGTTTCAGAGCAGAGTAGTGATCCGTGAGAGTTGTGTTCATCAAGCTGTATTCATTCAGCAAATATTTACTGAGGGCCCAACAGTGTTAGGCACTGGAGATTCAAGATACCGTCTGTGCCCTCAAGTTGCTCACAGTCAAACTCAGGAGCAGGCTAGTAAACAGATCAGTACGCTAGGATGTCATAAATGCTCACACCAGACAGGTGGAGAGTGGTGTCCCGTGGAGGAGTGTCGGATAAGACTTCTGAGAGGCAGCTCTGCGGAAACTTGGAGAAGCAGGCATTGTCAGACACGGAACAGAGAGCAGTGAAATGTTGCTGGTGACAAAGGCTCTCTCCTTGACCAAACTTTCATCAGGCCCCTCTTAGTTCTCTTCTCAACTAGGCCGTGACCTTGGTCCCCATCCTGTCTTTGGTCCACCCAGCCCAGTCTTAGCAAAGACTCCTGCCAAGTCACCCTTGAGATCTGATCAAATTCCTCATCCCTCACCCTTGATGTCTAAGCCCTTGGCCTGACTTTAGTGAGAATCCCGTTAGGCCAGTTTAGCAAGAATCCCCCTACCCTTGCCACCTCCTCTTAATAATTTTCCATCCATTGACCCCTTTGCTCTGCTCATTGTTTATAAATTCCCAGCTGCCTGTTGTATCGTGAGTTGAGCCCTACCTCTCTCCCCTGTTGCAATACCCCTACTGCAATAGTGCTGAATACAGTCTTCCTTATCAATTTAACAAGTGTCAGAATAAATTTTTCTTTAACACTGGCAGCAGTTGCGCCGAGACTTAGAGGAAGGAAAGAATATGGCCCAGCCTGTTTAGGCCCTTAGGCCAACAAGGAGGTAAGCCTGGGGAACAGGGGCTTGGGAGGCTCTCCGAAAGTTTGGAGTTTGTCCTGAATGCAGTGGGAAGCAGGAGGGAGTTTTAAGCAGAAGCATAGCATAATTAGGCTTTCATTCTAGAAAGATCTCTCTGGCAGGCTGCTTCGTGGTGAGTGGATTGAGGACCCCAAACCTGGAGCCCTGAGAGACCAGTGAGGAGACTACTGTCCCTGAATCAGAAACTCAAGCATCTGAATGTCTAATACCGTTCCCTGGTCAGTCAGCCGCAGCCAGGGCTGAGAATCACTGAAGTAGGAGGTGAAAGTGAAGAGACCAGAAGAGGGCAGGAGCAACGGAGAGAAAGGAATGTGTGTGTATTCGGGAGGTTGGGAGGATGCCCCCCAGGAGTCAATGGGAGTTATTGGAGAGTGGCTGCATTTTCAGAAGGCAAATCCTGAGACTGAACAGGGCTGGTTAGTGTCTGAAAGCTTCATCCTCTTTTTTCTAGGAGGAAGAAAGATGCTGGATTTTGAGGAAGCTAAACCTCCCATAAATGAACCATTTGACTTAAGGAGTTTAAGACTCATTCATTCACTCTTTCATTCATTCATTCAAGAAATGCTTACTGAGTACCTACTCTGTCCTGGGTGCTGTGCAAGGTGCTGGGGATACAGTAGTGAGCAGAGATGGTCCCAATCTAGTGGGTGAGGACGACTTTATACAAGTAATGACTCTAGTAAATGTAAAATTACAACTGTGCTAAGTGCTATGGAGGGAAAATACTTAAAGGATATGTAATAGGGGATGTGACCCAGCTGGGGGGATCTGGAAAGCTTCCTTTAGACCGCATCCCCTGTCCTGAGGTGCAAAAGATGAGTAAGAATTGGCTAGGCTAACAGGGAGGGGGTGCTACAGGCAGAAGGAGAGCATCAAAGGCCCTACGGCAGGTGGCCTTTAGCATCACCTGTTGGGCTCTTCACAGGTATGCGGGCCCAGATTCTCCAGTCTATGGGAGAAGCCTCCCCAGGCTGTAACCCCTGACACCCCTTTCGGAAAGCCCACTGTGGAACTGGTGCTAGCAGAAAACCCCATGTTTCCCACAAGGGGCAGATGGCCAAAGGCCTGTGTGAGTGCCCTGGTGGCCTCCCGCAAGCTGGAAGGAGAGGCCCAGGTGTGTGAGCCCAGACAACCTTGCAGCGAGGTCATCGCTGTCTCCCACGCGGGAAGTGCTTCCTGACAGCTGCTCTGTAGCGATTCTCCTTCAATTTCCATTTTATAGTTCCTTGTTCCCTCCTCAGTGGGAGACTGTGTCTCCAAAGAAGTCAGGCTGACATTGCAGGCTGCAATTATCATGCCCTTCCCCTGGCTGAGATTGCCTGGTCACCTCCCACCTTTGGTAGTAAGTTTCCCTGCATTTATTCTATTGCACAGATATTTATCAAGTACCTGCTGGGTGCTACAGCGGATGGGAATGGATCCAAGCAAAATTTGGGATAGCCTTTCCATCACCCAACTCGCAGGTGACTCCACACAGCCCATCAACAAATGTTTGTAGAGATTGGGATTGAAGGATTAAGGTTAATGAGTATTATTTAAAGCCCCAAAGGTACCCACAAGAGAACTAAATATTGCAACATGTCTATCGAAGATTTGTAGGCAGAAGGCAGAAGGGGTAAGTGAGCTAAATCCTCATTAATCACATTAAGAAGTCAATAGATACTGTCTAGGGTTAAATCAAGAGATTTGTCTAGAGTTGATAAATCAAGGAGCACAGGTAATAAAGCTTTGACAGGAACAACCAGAGGAGCCCTCAGGTGTCCGGAGTCTAACATCCCAAGATGAAATTCCATTTCTGTTGCTTACCAACTGGGTGACCTTGGACAGATCACTTAACTTCTCTACACCTTAGTTTTCCCATCTGTAAAATGGGCATAATGATGGTACCTACCTCATGGGGTTATGATGAACACTTAGGGAAACAATGTACATAAAAGGATTAGCACAGGGCTTGACACACACACGGCACACACTCAATAAATGTTAGCCAAGGCTAAAAGCAGTAACAGTTTAATAAAGGTTGGTCTCTGGGGAATAGGACATGGGTGGGGGTGGTGTTGGGGGGAGAAGGCAGCTGCTGTTCATTATAAGTTCTCTGAACTGTTTAATTTTATGACCATACGCACACACCTCATTGCTAAAAATAAAAATTTTAAACATTCATACAAACTAGGTGATTACTATAGAAAACTGGACGTTGACTGAATTTTCTGGCTTGAGTATCTCTGTTCCCACAACATTCAAACTCCTCCCCCTTCCCTGTCCCATTTTCACCCTCAGTTGCCATCATCCCCACCCCTTCTTGTTCCCTTAGTTTCTGTTTTTCTCGATTGTCCCTACTCTTAACTGCTCTCTGTAGCACTTGGTGTCTGTATTCGTTTGTTGGGGCTGACATAACAAAGTACCACAGAGTGGGTAGTTTAAACACAGAAAGTTATCTTCTTCTGGAGGCTAGAAGTCCAAGATCAAGGTGTTGGTAAGTTTGGTTTCTGCTGAGGCCTCTCTCCTTGGCTTGCAGATGACCACCTTCTCGCTGTGTCCTCACATGGCTATTCCTCTGTGCACCCATCCCTGGTGTCTCTCTTTATGTCCACGTTTTCTCTTCTTGGAAGGACACCAGTCACACTGGATTTGGACCTACCCTAAGGGCCTCATTTTAACTTAATTACCTCTTGAAAGGCCCTGTCTCCAAATATAGATTCTGAAGTACTGGGGGGTCAGGGCTTCAACATATGAATTTGGGGAGCATGCAATTCAGCCTATAACAATATCCTTGAGCCATTTGGTGCCCTGGGGCCCAGGAGCCTGTTGCAATGATATTATGAGGCCCAGGGCCAAATATTAGGCATATATCTGGGATAGACAGTACCACCTGTGCTAGCAGGCTGTGGCATCTGCCACAAGGTGAGTGATCCCAGGGGTTCCTGGAAATGTGTACGTCCCTCTCCAAGACCTTGATGCGTACTCAGATGTGTGACTGCTCACCACATAAGGGTCCTGGGACTCAGGGCACCAGGACTCCTCCTGTACTCTGCCACCATCTCGATGTGTGACTGTGGACAAGTCACTTCCCTTTTCTGAGCCTTAATTCCCTCCTCAATAAAATGAAGAAGTCGTTTGTCCTAAGAGATTTGCATTCCAATTCCTGCTCCTCCTTCCTCAATCTTTGTAGTCTAGAAAGCTTGAGTGCTTGTTTTCTGGTCTCTGAGACAGCGAAGTATATCCAACTCAACTATCTGGAGGCTTCTCCACCCCTCATGAGACAGTTGCCCTCCCCATCCTCTACTGCTTCGAGATCTGGGGGTCTTGCCCAGCCTGCATCTGTCTATCCTTCCTCTGGTTTTCCTTTGGGGCAGACTCAGTCCTGGGATTTTTAGTGAAGCTATTTGAAAAAAGAAGTCAGCTTCCCCTGGCATTCCTAGCTGTCAAGATAATGTAAACCTGGAGCTACCAGCAGGCACCCTGTCACCTGGAGAGAGTAAGCTGCCTGAGGGCAAAGAGCATATAAAGATGAAGCAGACTTGAGAAAGTTTCTGGGGCTTGATGACATCCTTTAAACACCTGGATCTTGCTGTGCCTGAAGGCAAAGTACCCTTGACTTTTCAGCTAAATAAGGCATAAATTTCTTTCCTTTTTCTTTTTAAAAAAAATTTATTTATTTTTATTGAAGTATAGTTGATTACAACGTTGTGTCAGTTTCAGGTGTGTAGCAAAGTGATTCAGTTTTACATATATATATATATATATTCTTCAGATTCTTTTCCATTATAGGTTATTACAAGATACTGAGTATAATTCCCTGTGCTATGCAGTAGGTCCTTACCGTTTATCTATTTTATTATAGTAGTGTGTATATGTTAATCCTAAACTTTTAATTTATCCCTCCCTCCCCTCTCCTTTCCCCTTTTGAAACCATAAGTTTGTTTTCTAAGTCTGTGAGTCTATTTCCGTTCTGTAAATACATTCATTTATATTATATTTTTAGATTCCACATATAAGAGATATGATATTTGTCTTTCTCTAATTTACTTCACTTAGTATGGTAATCTCTAGGCCCATCCATGTTGCTGCAAATGACATTATTTCGTTCTCTTTTACAGATGAGTAATATTCCTATATATATATATATATATATATATATATATACCGCATCTTCTTTATCCATTCACCTGTTAAAGGACATTTAGGTTGCTTCCATGTCTTGGCTATTGTAAATAGTGCTGCTATGAACATTGGGGTGCATGTATCTCTTCAAACAGGAGATTTTGTCTTTTCCAGATATATGCTCTTTCCTTCTTTTTCTCTTTATTTGTTTATCACCCACATCTTTTTAAAAAATATCTTTATTGGAGTATAATTGCTTTACAATGTTGTATTAGTTTCTGCTGTACCCACATCTTTTTTGAATTGGTTTTCTGCTACTTTCTGAGGAGGAATCTTGTCCTTGAACATTGTTTATCTTCCAGAAATTCTTTCCGATGTTCCTTCTTTTTCTTAGCAAACTCCTACACAGCCTTCAAGATCCACCCAAACATCACCTCCCGGTGACCTCTCCCATGGGCCCCTGAGAAAAATGAGAGGTTCCCTCCTCTGGGCTCTCATGGCAGCCTGTGCATTGCTCCAATAAAACACTTAACAATTTATATCAACTTTTTACATAGTTGTCTGTTCAGATCCCTGTATTTAAATGTTTGTTCATCTTTGAACCCTCAGTGCCTGGATCAAGGGATGGCACACAGTTTGCGTTTGATGAATGAGGGAATGAATAGTATATAACCTGAATCCTTCTGCTGTGACATCAGCCCTCATTTTCATTGCTCAGAAGAAACAGAAACCAATTTGTCACTCTGCTCTGCGTGGATTAGTCACAGTTTAATCAACTACAGAGTGGCGTGATATATTTACTAAGCTAAGTAAATGCTAAAAAAAAAATTCCATTTTGATGCTGAATTGTCAGTGCTTTTATATGCTTACCCTCCCTTGCTACTCACCCCTCTTTTACTTACTTTGGGGGCCACATGGTGTAATAGACTGGGAGGTTGGAGAGCTGGGTTCTAGTCCCCAGTTTTCTCTAGGAACGTGTGGAGCTCATCTTCATCATGATGGGGCTGGACCAAATCAGGAGTTGAAACTTCTAAGACCCACAAGGACTGTAGTGTCAACTTGGCCTCAGTGACCACTCAGCCCCGGTTTGTTATGACCATGTAGGAAGACAGGTCCAGTGCTGCCAGATCTTGCAGTTTTTAAGAGAAGTTGGGAGTGTAGGTTTTTATATAGAATGAGTACTTTAAAAAAAATATTATGTACACCTAGGCTGTGAAGATTCAGGTGCTCTCATACACTGCTGATGGGAGTGCAAAAAGATTGGACCCCTATGGCGGGGAATTTAGCAATATCCTTCAAAAGTACAGATGCATTTACCCTTTGACCCAGCAAATCCTACTTCTAGGGATTTCCTCTGAAGATTCATCTCCACGCTACAGAACAAGGTAGGCACAAGGTTATTCATTAAGACATTAATAGCCCCAAATTGAAAACAACTTCAAATCTCCTTTTGAGATTTGGGGGACTGTTGAACGTTGGTTTATTCACACACTGTGGAGTACTTTGCAACTGGAAAAAAAGAATGGGACAATCTCTCTGTATTTTTATGGCAAGATCTCCAGGATCATTTATGTGATAAAAGCAAAGTGCAGCACAGTGTATAGAAAGTGCTCTTGAAACTCACATCCCCTAGCTGAGGACAGAGAGCCTTTGCAAAGCCGACTGCATTGGTTCTCTCCTAGCTCTCCCTGCAGCTGGGGGTATGGGCTGTGTGTGTGTGTGTGTGTGTGTGTGTGTGTGTGTGTGTGTGTATGCCCATGCATTTAGGCCTCCCAGGGTAAGTGGCAGGGACCTGTTTACTGCAGATCTGCTACAGGGACAGGCACTGCCCAGAGAGACATTGGCAAGACAAATATCCCATTAGAATGGCCTAAGACTGTTGGACTGGATTCCAACACTGTTAAGTTCTGATATCAGTTCTGCCCCCAACAGCCATTGAGGACCTTTCTCCTTCCTCCCACCAAATACAATTGTTATTTGTATGTTCCTTTTTTACAATGCCTTTTCTACCGCTGGACTGTGAGCCCCAGGAGACCATGATTAATCTGTTTGCCCACCACTGAAACTCTAGCACTTGTCATAGTGCGTGGCAATGTAGTGGGTTCTCAATAAATAACAATTGAATGAATGACTAAATGACAAAAATGGGTGATGGACATAAAGAACTTAACATGGTACCCAGACATGGTTCAATTACAGGTGGTAGTAGATTACTTAATGTTAAGATGGTGGTGATTACAAGTTGTATGACTTTAGGCAGATTGATAAAATCCCAAGCCTTGGCTTTCTCCTCTCTATTATGGATACAATAATACCTATTCCCAAGTGTTGTTATGGGTATTAATGAGATAACATAGGCAAATCACTCAGTGTATGGTTTGGCACATAAAAGACAATAAGCAGTGGTTCTTACTAGAGAGAAACAGCGTAAACCAAATAAACTGAAGAATCAGGCAAATCCCTAGATTGATGTTGAAATGCAAAGGGCATTGCACAAACAGGCTCTCTCTGCACTTTCCACCATCCTCTTACGTAGAAGAGCCATCCATTCTTCAAAGAGTGCTGGTTGAACAGATACCACGTGCTGGGCACCATGCCAGCTGCTAAGAGTAGCAGCAAAAAATGACTAATTAATGGGTCTGAGTTTCTTCTTGGGGTGATGAAAACATTCTAAAACTGATTGTGATGGTGGCTACGCACAGCTCTGTGACTGTACTAAAATCCATTGAACTGGACACTTGAAATGGGTGAATGAACTGAATGGCATGTGAATTATATCTCAATAAAGCTCCTGTTAAAAAGCAAAGAAATGAACAGTAGACTTGAGTCTACCCCTTCCTACTTAGGCAGGTCACTTCACCTCTCTGCTTCAGTGTTCTCTTCTGGAAAATAGGAATAATAATCAAACCTACCTCAGAGGGTTTTGGTGAGGATTAAAAGAGAGGATGTTTGTAAAATGCTAACTTAGAGTTTGGTATGTAAGAAGAGCTCCATCAAAGTTAGCTAACAGCATCCCCATCATCTTTATCAATATGTAAATGCTAAAATAGAATTTACACAAGTAGTGTGGGGAAAATTAACCTAGTAATATGGGCTCTTAGCTCCACTGGGTGGCAGGAGGACGGAGTCAGTAAGGAGGTGAGGGAAGAGCAGATGACAGTCAAGCCAGCTGAGAATGCATCCGGAGAGAAGGATGTGAAGGGCAGCCTAGAAGAAGGAACAGCATGAGCAAGGGCATGGGGGTGAGAGACCACGGGGTTAAGGTAAGGAACTACTAGCAGTTTTGCACAGAGTTCAAGGCCAGCAACTTGAACTGTATTGTGAAGGCAATGGGGAGATCGCCAGCAGGAAGCAACATGGCAAGTCTGTGTACCAGAATAGTCGCTATGGTGGGGAGGATGGACCTTAAGAGATGCAGGACTGAAGCAGTGGAGGAGTTAGGAGACTATTGTAACAATTCAAGTGGCAGATGATAAAGGCTTTAACTTGGACTCTGAGACTAGGGTATCAAGGCCAAGGCTCCTTTGATCATAAGGGACAGAAGCTTGCTCATAACTTCAAGGAAAAGTTATACAACAGGAAACCCCACAGAAGCCCTAGGGCAGGGATCCGGATCTGGGCAGGCATCCCAGAAACAAGGACTTGAACTAGGAAACCAGGAGCAGGGGCAGTTATTTTTCATAATTAACTCTCTTAGCATCTCTATTCCTTGCACCTCTGCTCCATTGTCTTTTTCTTAACTAATGCATTTATTGTGTTATTGATGGCTTCTGCTTCCCCATAACTTCTCCTTGTGTGTGCCCAAAAAGTAATCTCCACCCTGATGCCCCCTGAACTTCCACATTCAGGGACCACGACCAACTGCCTTCTTCCCTCTGTGCCACTTGATTCCAATTTCTGAGACAGAATCTGAGTGGCTCTGCTCATCCTTTTGATCCGGGTCAGGTAAATCACAGGCCAAGGGCCAGCGCATAGATGAGGGTCCACAAGGTAGAGAATTTGGCCATTTGAGGTAGACAGTTTTGATCAGGGATTCTTCTTGCAGGCACCTGAAATATGTCTCATACAGTAGGCCTAGAGGGAAAGGGATACATGTAAAATGTATTAGGCAATAAAATCAGCATTATTAGGTAATTGTTTGAATGTGGGAGGTGAGCTAGAGTGGAGGCAGGGATGACATCACGGGTTGGCTTGGGTAACTGGGTGATCTCTCAGCTCCACTTTCCTCTGTGATGGTGCTGTTCTCAGGTTCTCTGGAAGCTTCTCCACTTGATTCAGTCAGGGTCTCAGCAGAAAATGCATAGTTCTCCCACACTGGAAAATGTGAGGCACGTTTACTAAGAGGACAATGGGAAGGGTATAGGGTAACAACAAAGAACAGTGCAGTACCCTGGGGCTAGAATCAGTGGTGTGCTGTCCAGCCCTGGCCTGAAAGGGGAGGGCAGGGCAGTTCTCAGAATCCAGAGAGGGAGGCCTGCCTGACAGCAGCTGCGGTCTTTAGTGGTGGACGCAGCCAGCCTGTGACATCATCTCAGTAAGGAAGCTGGGAAAAGAAACACCCTGACCTGACTCTGCTCCCTCTTTTTGGTATCCTGCCCTGGCTCCCCAAGGGCTAACCCCAACAGGAAGACAGAAGGCAGGGAAGCCCAATGATGTATGCTATATAGCATCCCTGGGCTGGCGAGGAACAAGGGTAAGACATCCAGTCCACTCCTCATGGTGGGTCTGGAAGGGACCACTACATCCTGATAAAAGCCACAAAGTTCAAATGCGATTGTTCTATTATATTTTGCCTTGGGTAGATCAGGTATCCATCCCTGGACCAATCACTGTAGCAGGAGCAGAGAGTGTACTGTGATTGGCTCAGCCAGAAGCTGAGGGTGGAGTCAGCTCTGATCCAACCTCCCAGCTGAGATGCAGGAAGGTAAATCCCCAAAGAATAATCAGGGTGTTGTTAACTGACCAGATTAAAAGAACAGATGTTGGGACTTCCCTGGTGGCGCAGTGGTTAAGAATCCACCTGCCAATGCAGGGGACACGGGTTCGAGCCCTGGTACGGGAAGATCCCACATGCCGTGGAGCAACTGAGCCCCTGCGCCACAACTACAGAGCCTGCAAACCACAACTACGGAGCCCCGTGCCACAACTCGCGTATAAAGCCCATGCTCCGCACCAAGAGAAGCCACCACAATGAGAAGCCCGCGCATTGCAACAAAAAGTAGCCTCTGCTCGCTGCAACTAGAGAAAGCCTGCACGCAGCAAGGAAGACCCAATGCAGCCAAAAAGAAATTTAAAAAAGAGCAACAGATGTTCACTACTGCCCATAACGGGACTCATCGAGGACTTCCGACCGAGGGTGGGAGGTGCGGGCGGGGAGTGGAGAGCGGTGGTGTTCCTGTTAGACTGACTAGGGGGAAGAGACCAGGGTGCACTGGTGAATGAGTGAGCCCGGTAGTAAGGGATGAAGCTGCGCCCTCTCCACGCCTCAGCTTCCTAGCAGGGATGAAATTTAACATTCTGTGGCTCCAGCGCTCACCAGAAAGTTGTTAACAAACAAGTTCAGCCTCTCATCAAGAGTGTAGATGTCGCCAGTAAAGACCACCAAGTCTTGCTTTCCGAATTCATTCCTTGCAGTTAGACTAGGACGAGACCTTTCCGGACCCACTGAAGTTTGCTGGAAGGTGCCACCTAGTGGAGCATCCAATGACATGCCCCTTAGACCAAAGGAAACCGTGAAAAGGGTTTTTGAGCTGAAACCTACGGAGCAGTAGTTCGCTCAAGCTTGGAATCACCTAGGAATGGCTGAGTCCTACCTCCAGAGGTTCTGACTTAACTGGTCTGGGGTGCCGGGTGGGCATCCAGAGTTTTAAAAGGTCCCCAGGTGATTCCATGTGCAGCCAATGTTAAGACCACTGGATTATAGAGTACCCAGCCCTTTATATTACAGAAGTGCTCCCAGACAATGACACTTCTCCATGAGTCTCAGACTTCTAGGAAGTCCCTTTCCACTGCACCCTACCACCTCTCTGTTTGTATTTTGTACAACTTTCTTCTTTTATGCAAAAATGAAAAGTAATTAAACAGGAAGCCCTGATATTTATTTTAGCGGCAGTGCCAGGAGGAGGGTGGCTCCCTCTACATCTGATATGTGCATCTGACCCTTCTGACTAATACTCTGAGATGTACCCATCCAACGACGTAGTATATTCGCTCTTTGAGACATATGGCCTTCTCTGTTTGCTCTTTCAAATCGTTGCATTCTACCTGAGGCACCTTCCGCCTCGACTGTCTTGATTCAATAGCATTCCTTTATAGTTGGCAGGATAGGTTTAATTGGCATCTCACTGTGGAAATGACAAAGTAGACTCCAAGCGAGAGACAGGCAATTTTCTGTCTAGAGGTCATTTCAAATAGGCATCCTGCAAACCCTTTCTTTCTCTTCAAACCAGGAGCTGAAATGCCACTAAATGCACACACTGGACTGAACCACCATGTCTGGCTCCCCTTTTCACAACCTACCTTGCAAGATTGAATCCCAGAATTTTAGAATTAAAAAAGACCTCAACAAGCATCTGGTTCAAAGGCTTTATTTAACGCAACCATATTCTATATTTATCTAGACAGCTCCAATTCCTGTTACCACATACATTCCTGGATCCATTAATGATAAAAGTCATGCTTAGAGAATTGGAGTGACAGGTCTGAAGCTGCACAGGAAGGGAAGGGCAAACTCTGGACCGATCCAGGCTTATCAGAGCCATGTGGGGAAATTTCAGCTCCAGGACTTGGGTTCTCTTGCTCTATATTTAGAAGTTTGAACCTTGTTAAATGATCAGCCTGGTAGAGCAATGTGGGTCACTGACACCAGTGTTAATGAGTGTCCTGAGTGCAGGTTTTAAAGAGGTGAGTGATTTGTTTCCCAGATGTTTGTTGAGAACCTATATTGGGCCAGGTACTGTATTAGGCATTGAGGATATGCTGGGGAGGAAAACAAATGAACAAAAACAAGATGATCTCTGCCAGTGGAGCTCACAGTGCAGCGGAGGACACAGTCCAGTGGAGGACACATATCAAACGGTCACCCTGTAACTGGAAACACTGTGACTGTTTAGGAAAGGCACTGCTAAGGGGATCTTATTCTGTTCAGGGAACTCAGGCAGGCTTCTCTAAGTGTGTATGACAAGCTTGACAGTCTCCAAGAAGAGCAGAAGCAAAGCTTCAGGCTTGCACACACACAGAAGTCCAACACTCATAGTTTCTTGGCTTTTCCTTAGAGTCAAGTTGATCTCTCTTTCACCAGCTTGGAAATTATTTCATTACAGAGTCACGATTATCCTCGTTTAACGTATGAGGAAACTGAGGCTCAGAGTAGCTAAGGGACTTGGCCAAGTTTAAACAGTGTTAGAGGTAGACTGATTATCAGGCCAACACCTCCTGACTTGCTGATCCATTCCGCTTTCACACGCCCTCAGTTCAGGCCTAGGCCAGACCAGCCAGAGGGTAGAGCCCTTGACAAATGGGGCCAACCACACTGAGAAAGCCAAGGTAAGGACATCTAGTAGGAAAGGTTTTCCTATCCTCATCAGGAAGGCTGATGGCCTGCACCTGTCTTGTTGCCTCTCTTCCAATTGACCCTTCTTGCTGAAGGATGTCCTGGGGAGACTGAAAGGTCTGCCTGTTACTCATGACAAGTAGAAAACTGAAGAGTGAGCAAGACAGTAAGCAGATCATAAAAATAAAGGAAAAGAAAAGAAAGAAAAGGAAGTAAAGATGGGAAGATGGGGGAAGAGAGGAGATACTTACCATTCATCAAAAGTGTGCATTAAACACTTCCTATGTGCCAGGCACGTATGTTCCAGGACGTGGGGACAGAGCAAGAATGATCAGTTGAGATCTCAGCCCCAAGCAGCTGACCTTCTATTTGGAGGAGCTCAATAATAAACAAGTCAACAAGCAAATACATAAAACTATGACCGAGACGGATATGCATTATGAAGAGAACACAGCAAGATGGAAAGTACAGAAGAGAGCACTTTGGGTGGGTGGTCAGGGAGGGTCTCTGAGGAGAGGATGTTTAAGCTGAGATCTGAAAGCTGAGAGAGAGCAACAGTGGAGGAAGATCTGGGGAAACAGCGTTCCTGGCAGAGAGGCCTTGGGTCTGGAATGAGCATAACGTATTCAAGGACCAGGAAGAAGGTGGGTGTGGCTGGCTTGGAGGGAGTGACAAGGAGCATGACAGATGAGATCGGAGAGGCTCGGGCCAGAGGTGGAGGTTTTTGCCATGCAGCTGAAATCCTGTTCATCCCTCCTCGGTGCTCTTATGGATGCTGGACTTTTACTTCACCCACAGTTACCAGTTACATTAGGCCAGCATCTGCAGTAGCCCTTTATGCGAATTATCTCATTCAATGCCCACAATAGGCCTAGGACGGCTCATTCTGAAAGCAACATTTCTTTTTATTTTATTTTATTATTAAAAAAATTTATTTATTTTATTTTTTAAAACTTTTATTGAAGTGCAGTTGATTTACAATGTTGTGTTAATTTCTGCTGTACAGCAAAGTGACTCAGTTATACACATATATTCTTTTTCATATTCTTTTCCATTGTGGTTTATCACAGGATATTGAGTATAGTTCCCTGTGCTATACAATAGGACCTAGTTGTTTATCCATCCTATATATACTAGCTTACATCTGCTAATCCCAAACTCCCAATCCATCCCTCCCCCACCCCCTACCCCCGGCAACCACAAGACACAAGTCTGTTGTCTTTGTCTGTGAGTCTGTTTCTGTCTTGTAGATGTGTTCATTTGTGTCATATTTTAGATTCCACCTATAAGTGCTATATGGTATTTGTGTCTTTCTTACTTCACTTAGTATGATACTCTCTAGGTCCATCCATGTCGCTGCAAATGGCATTATTTCATTCTATTTTTATGGCTGAGTAATATTCCATTGTGTATATGTGCCACATCTTCTTTATCCATTCCTCTGTCTATGGACATTGAGGTTGTTTCCATGTCGTGGCTATTGTGAATAGTGCTGTTATGAACATAGGGATGCATGTATCCTTTCGAATTCCACTTTTGTCTAGGTATGAAAGCAACATTTCTTGTTGAATTTCAGTTGATGACTAGATCAGTTTTCCCAGGAAAACAGCCTGAGCTCACGTGCTGCTCACATGTCTCCACTGGTATTGCCTTGGTGCATGAGATACAGCACTGAGAGAATCCCTCACACCCACCCCTGGGCCCCACCACCACATGCCCAGTGCACCCCTGAGATTAAAGCTGGGTTCACGGGCTAGAGTTTCTGTTGAGGACTGAACCGGCTGGTGTGCAGCTTTGATCAACAAGTCGCTCAGGTAAGACATAAGAAACAGCTCAAATCCAATTTTGTGCAGGATCCTCCTGGGAGCTGGAAGGGGTGGGGAGGAGAGAGACACGGAAGATTTTCCCATACATGACCTCAGCTGCTATACTTCGCTCAACTGGTAATTATTTAGCACCTACTGTGTTCCAGGCCTAGAAGGAGCCACAGCTTAGCTTCATGTGGTAGAGCAGAAGTAGGAGCTGAAATACACGTGCGCTGGCGCCACTAGCTCTGCTTTGGCCCAGGGGGAGATGGGCACCCTTTTTTCAAATTCCTCAACCTAGAAGGAGCACCAGTTTTCTGATTCACAAAAAGAGAAGTGTGTGCTAGCAGAGGCAGGGCATAATGCAGAAGACAAAAAATTACAAAGTTCCTCCTTGCTTGGAGCTCACATTCCAGAGAGGGAAACCAAAAATGATATCTGTTCTGAAGAAAAATCAAGCAAAAGGAGATGATGGAGGCGATCTCTGGTATTTTATCGATAGATCAGCTGGTGAGGGAAGCTCTCTCTAAAGAACATTTGATTTGGTTCCTGAGAGATGGCAGGGAGAGAAGCACGCAAAGGTTTAGAGGAAGAGATGCAATGGCACAGCAAATTTGCAAAGGCCCTGAGACCATTACCGACCTGGTGCATTTGAGGAATACAGCAGTAAAATCAGTGTAACTAGAAGGGAAGGAGAGAGGGCACAATCTACAAGTCAGGCCAGATCACTGAGGGCCTCATGGGTTGTGGTAAGGATACTCATCGACTATTCTAACTTGAAGGGAAGTCATAGGCCAGTTCCCAGGAGCGGAGCAAGCCTCGTGTTTGTAAACGGATCACTCTAGCTAGCGTTTCTAGCACTGTGTGTGGTGCTGTGGAGGTGCAAAAAAGTGTTGCCACATTGTGTTTCCCTCTGTAAACTTCCACTTTTGTCAAAGAGACCGGATGGAAATTCAATTACAGAAACACTACAGCAACTGCAGGATAAAAACCACAGGCTATTCAGTGCAGTATTATTCACCATAGCCAAAAAGGTGAAAATAATCCAAATGTGCACCCATGGATGAATGGATAAGCAAAATACGTGTATATATACAATGGAATATTATTCAATCTTAAAGAAGAGTGAAATTCTGACACATGCTACAACATGGATGAATCTTGAAAACATTATGCTAAGTGAAATAAGCCAGACACAAAAGGTCAAATATTGTATGATTCCACTTATATGGAGTACCTACAATAGTCAAATTCGTAAAGACAGAAAACAGAATGGTGGGTGGTTACCAGGGGTTGAGGGGAATGGAGGGGGGTGTGGGAATTGGGGAGTTAGTGTTAAACGGGTACAGAGTTTCAGGTTGGGAAGATGAAAAAGTTCTAGAAATGGAGAGAGGTGATGGCTGCACAACAATGTGAATGTACTTAATGCCACTGAATGGTTAAAATGGTATTTTTACCGCAATAAAAGAATTTAAAAAGGCATAGGGCTAGGATCTAGGGATGGAAGAGTGGGTATTCTAGGCAGCGGTAATAGCAAGTGCAAAGGCCAAGAGGCAGGAATGTGCGTGGTGTGCTCTGAGGAACAGGAAGAAGGCCAGTGGGCTGGGGCACAATGAAGAGAGTAAAGGGTGAGGTCTGTTCATAAATAGCCTTGTAGGACCTTGTAGTTCCTTCTAGGAATCCAGTGGAAGATGCGAAGCCATTGGAGGGATTTGAGCAGAGGGATGATCTTACCTGATCTTTGTTAAACCAGGAGCATTCTGGCTGCAGCTTTCTTTAATCTGAATCTCACTTGCAAACAAGGATAAGAAAAGCACTTACCTCACAGAGTAACTGTGAGCGTTAAAAGAGGTAACGCTTGCCAAGGGTTTAACATGGTGCCTGGCATAGAGTAAGTATTTCAGTAAAAGGTAAGCACTACTGTGACAAATCCAAAGACAGCAGCCCCCTGAGGAGGACTTCATGGAGGAGGTGGCAGTTCAACTAGACATAGAAGGATGGACCAGGTTTCCACCGACAGAGATGGAGAAGAGCAGGCTTTCTGGGTGGAAGGAGCTGTGTGGTCCACAGCACATGAAGGAAAACAGCCAGCAACTGGCAGGGCAGAAAGCAGGAGAGAATGTTTGATCAGCTCTAGCCTAGGTGATGGGAGTTGGGTTTTTTAAAAATTAATTAATTAATGTCTGTGTTGGGTCTTCCTTGCACGCAGGCTTTCTCTAGTTGCGGGGAGTGGGGGCTACTCTTCACTATGGTGCCCGGGCTCCTCATCGCGGTGGCTTCTTTTGATGCGGAGCATGGGCTCTCGGTGCGGGGGGCTTCAGTAGTTGTGGCACATGGTCTCAATAGTTGTGGCTCACGGGCTCTAGGGCTCAGGCTCAGCAGTTGTGCCTCATGGGGTTAGTTGCTCTGCGGCATGTGGGATCTTCCCGGACCAGGGGTCGAACCTGTGTCCCCTGCATTGGCAGGCGGATTCTTAACCACTGCGCCACCAGGGAAGTCCAAAGATGGGAGTTTTGAAGGTTTCGTGGCAGATGCCAAGATCCGAGCTATGATTGCAGAAAACTGAATCTCCATTGCCCACCCTGGAGCTGGAAGAACTGGGAAGCAGGACTCGTCAGGATGCTGGTCCAAGGCTGGGGGGCTAGCAGCTAGCCAGGCATGGGGGTCAGCGGCTGGGGTGGAGACCCAAGAGAATCAAGAGAACGCATGTGGGGATGGCAAAAAGGCAGGCGCGTCGTCCCTCAGCATCAGAGAGGAAGCAATTAAGTGAAGACCATTGTAGGAGCCACAGGCATCGCCATCGGAGGCGGGCCCCTTAGCGGTCCGTCCGTAGAGCCCAGACGGGCCGACTTCCTCAGAACCCTCACCACGGTTATAGACACATTCGCTTGTCTAATGCGATTATGTGTTTAATGTTTCTGCTCCCAGATGTCAGGGCTCGAGTCTGTTTTCATTTCATCCCGGTGCCTGGCACAGTTTGCCGAGTAGCTGAAGAGGAGATAGGAACCGACAAAAGATTTCGAGAAAGGGCTCCGTGAGCTGAGTGCCCAGAGGCACACGTAGGACTGGAGGGCATTCCAACTCCAGGGAGGCTGTATTCGCGTGAGAGAAGTTCCGGGTACCTCCCCGCCGGTTGGCAGGGACAACAGACAGGTGGCGGGGTGGGGGGGTACAGCACCTCCCAGTTTACAGAGGGCATTCACACCTACTGCCAGGAACTCGGAGGGAAGAAAACCAGGGCCCGCCCCACAGAACCTCGCGCGTGCAGCGCAGCCGCGGCTCCTTTTCCCGCCTGGGAACGCCGAGGCCCGCGGGGGGCAAAGGAGGTCCGCAGGTCCTCGGGACCGACGCTCTGGGGGTGGGAAGTCACAGCCCTACTCCCTGGTGCGGAGTGTCCGGCCGGGTTCCAGCACGATTTGCATATCCCTGGGGAGCCCGAAAACTCTCGGCTGGAGTCCGGAGCCGAAGTGTCCGGGCGGGACTTTGGGGGTCCCTGGGAGCGCGTCCCAGCCCACACCAGTTAGCGCCCAACTTGCCAACTCCCCGACTTTCGCAAAGCTCCCGCGGGCGGGGGAGCAGCGGAGGAGCGGGCCGCACCATCGCGGCCCGAGAGGGGGGAGCGGTCTGCACTGGGCCCTCGCCGCGTCCGGGCGGAGCAGAAAGAGCAGCGAGAAGGCCGCGGCTCGCGGCGTATGGCTCTCGGCAGCCGACCCCGAGGAGGCGGGGTGGGACGCGCGGCTCGGCAGGACTAGGGGACGGCGGTGTTGGCGGCGCCCACCCCCCCGCGGTGGCGGCGCGGTGGCGGAGTCCGGCTCCCCGGCCTGCAAACGGCGGAAGTGCCGCGGAGTTGGAGCGGGGCCGGCGCCGCGGTCGCTTCTCTTCGCTGAGGTACTGCCGCCGCCGGGCGGACGGGCGGACGCGCGGAGCTGGGGGCGGCGCGGCGGGGCCGGCGGGGCGCGGCGGGGCTGACCGGCCCCGATGAGGCGGAAGGAGAAGCGGCTTCTGCAGGCGGTGGCGCTGGTGCTGGCGGCCCTGGTCCTTCTGCCCAACGTGGGGCTCTGGGCGCTGTACCGCGAGCGGCAGCCCGACGGCACACCCGGGGGATCCGGAGCAGCGGTGGCCCTGGCGGCCGGACAGGTGAGTCCCCCAGCTGCCATGCAGTTGGAAACACGCTCTTCCTGAATTCACATCTGGCCTTCGGTTCCTTCCTTCATCGGCCCCTGTCTGCCTCGTCAGAGTCAGGTCCAGAGACTCCTCGGTTCTTCCCATTGTTTTAGGTGGGAAAATTGAGGCTCAGGGAAGGATAGGACTTGGCCTACGCTATTCAGAAACCGAACCAGCTGATGCCCGGTGTGATGGTCTGTTTCTTACCATAGGTTACCATCCTCTTTTCTGTCCCTGTGTGGTGTCCCCTCACCTCTTCCAGCATCCCTCTCTTTTGGAGGATCCTACAGCCCTGTATCCCAGGATGACTTCTTCTGGAGATGTTGGTCCTTCTATTTGGTGTCCAGGTCTTTTCCGCTTTTCCCCCCACCTGCTGATCGCGATGTTTCCTACTCAGGTCAGCTCCTTTTCTTGTTTACCCATCTGCCCAGAGAGACACCTGGGCCTTCTTCCTCTCCACCCTCCTTCTTTCCCAGCCGTCTTTCTTTCCCAGATCCTGTGGATTCCTCGGCGGGTGCAAGGATCACGCTCTCCTTGGAGCTTCAGGTCCTGGGAGATGGTGGTGGAGCTCTGGTCTTTGAGGGGCCTGCTGCCTTTGACTTTCTGGGAATCCAGAAGTGGGGGCTGTGGTGGGAGAACCCTCAAATTCCCCAGAGGCTATTTGTGCCCAGTGCTCTGAGGATGGAACATCAGATGCTTCCCCTGTCCCTTCTCAGAGTACCCATGACCCCTTCTGAACTTGTCCAGGCTGATTAGGTGTTGTGTTTCTTGCAGCCAAGACTGAAATCTTAATTACTTTTGCCTCCTCTGAACTCACCTATGTACATTTGTGTGTGTGTGTGTGTGTGTGTGTGTGTTTGAGAGAGAGAGAGAGAGAGAGAGAGAGAGAGAGAGGAGTACATGTAGACTGCTAGCAAAAGCTCTGTCACATCACTCCTACTGTCCTAGCTCCTAGGTGCCAGTGAGGCTATATATGCATGAACTGTTTCACACAGTGGGACATTTCAGGTTCTCTTGTGGGATTTGTTTGGTCCCGTGGAAAGTGGGTAAGTTGTGCATCAGGGCTGAACTTGACTGATGGTCGGCCGGATAAGGGAAGAGCCTGACTTTGGATGGTTTTCCTTTCTCTTCCCAGGATCAGGCTGCTGTCTTGAGTACAGAGGGCTCTTTGCGACAGGGCTGACCAGTTTGAAGGCAGCCTGTTATTCTGGTGATTGTTGCAAACCATCCTGGAGGACCTGGTTAATCCTTTTGGTAGATCTACTGTTTGGAAAGTAAGGCCCCAACTCCTTTCCTAAATCCCTGGTTCAAACCCTGACAGCTGACTTCGACACCTCTCTCTTAAATTCTGTATCTATATGGGGTTTTCCTTCATGAAATCTGTTCCCACCCTGTACTAGCATCAGGGTCAGGAGTTCAGGGTTCTGTCCTCAGCTTTACTATTAACTTGCTGTGTGTGTCCTTGATCACCTCCCATCTCCCTCTCTGAGCCTCCCTTTCTCCATCTGTAAAATGTGTTTACTGGTCCAGCTCCAGCTTTCTGTGATACTGTCAGTGAACCAATGTGGAGGACAATGGCCACTTCTTTTTCCTTTCCCAAGGCAGGAGCCCCTTGTAGCATCCCTAGCTGTGAGGACTCCTTACTGGACACAGCCCCAGATCAAGGGGGCATTGTCCTGCCCAAGTGCAGACTCTCCTTTGGAATAGCTGTAGCCAGTTCTGAAATAGCTCCTGACATTCTGCCTCTGCCTGGAGAAAGCCCTCGTATTTCATTTGCTGTGGATGCCAGAGAAATCCTGATTTTCATTTTCTATAGACCCAGATGTGTAGAGAGAAGGTCAAGGTTAACTGCCAGTTTAGCCTGAGCTTTCAAAGTAAATTAGTCACTTGCACAAGAGGGGATTGATGGAGTAAGGCAACCTTTTGGGCAGAGAGAGAGGGGAGCAACAGCTGGGCGCTGCTCGGAGCCCTTAACTGAAATGGACAGAGGGGCTCATCTGGGAAGGTCTAGTTCTTGTTCATTTCTTTTTCTCTGGAATATCATGAAGGGGAAGAGGAGAAAGAAGTGGTAAAAGGGTTTGGTGGTGGTGGTAGGGGGTGCCAACTGATGATCCTTGCTTTAAAGAAAATATCTCAGCCTCCTGGGAGCAGTAGAATGGAGCTATTTCCCCAGCGATCAGCTCTTCTAGGTGCTGTAGGATTCAGCATTCATCTGCTGCCTTTCAGGAACACCCTGCCAAATTTCCACACAGCCCCTTTTTGTTTCACTCTCCTGCAGATGCATAGCACTAGGCTTCGCCTCGAGTCCTTTTGAATGTCAGCTGGCCTCAAGGGAGGAGGCTGACTTCTCAGAGTGCTGGTGTTCCATCCCTCATCCCAGAGCGCTGGAATGTGCACGTACCACATCAGGCTGCTATCTGGGGAATCTGGCATCTCAAGCACACAGAGCTTCTTTCGACAGGGCTGACCAGTTCTGAGCTCAGCTTGTCACTCCTGTAATTGTTGAGGATATCCCAGAGCACCTCATTGATCTTTCGAGTAGAAATAACTGCAGAGGCTCTGGAGGGAAATCGGACAACAGGATTTTATCCAAATGAAAACTATATTCCTTGTGGATTTGAGAGAAATTTCCTTGCTGGTAACATACTCACTGTTTTAGTCCTTTAACTCCTTGATTTCTCCACTGGATTAAAGAATACAGGATTTTAAATTCAGAGGGTTTGTCATCTGCTAGAACGTAAGTCTATGTAACTTATGCTAGCTTATGCTTAGTGTACTACTGGAGCTGGGTAGGGCAGCTGATTTGTAAAGGACACACAAAGCTTCAAGGATTTGAGCATTCATCTGGTCGGACAGCTGGCTTCTTGGAAAGTAGCAAAACCAAGCAAGAAAAGCCAGTCTTGAAGCCACCTTCATTTTAATTTGGGGGGTGCCTCTCATTTCTAGTCCCAGTCTGCTTAACAGCTTGGTTTAATTCTCTGATCTGTTTCATATTCCAGGCTTGGGAACTGGCTATTAAAAACCCGTGTTAAAGAAATGTGACGCAGTGCCTCCCCATTTCTGAGCCATAATCTCTTGTGAAAATGACTTCATTGGATAATAGCAAGCATGCAATAGAAATTGGTGGGATAATGGAATACCAACGACTTTAATTTTCAAATATCAAGAGTTTTTCTCGTTTCAGAGCTGAACTTTATTCTTAGAACATCCAGAAACCAATACTTCCCTCCCCCCACCCCATTTTTTTATTCTTCCTGGTGGCAGAGCCTGACCCATCAGAAAGTTGAGTACCACAGAAATGTAGCCATGGAATGATTTGTTTAATTTTCTACAGAGGGGTTGGGATACTTTAGATTGCTAATCACTTCTCTGTCTGCTTGCCCAACTGAAATCTGATGCCGCTGGGGAAGTGTTGATTTACCTGAGCAAATCTGACTTCCTGCATTCTTTTTTCATCCTAGGCTTGCAGTTTCCTAGGGAGCCCAACTGATAAAGGTCTGGGAACAGAGGCCTGGGTTTTAGTTTATTACTCTCTTGCCCTGAACGCACTGTGTGACCTCAGGAAAGTGGTTTCACCCCTCTGGGCCTTAGGTTCTCCACCTGTGAAGTGAGAGCTTAGATTCAGAAGGAGCAAGGTAAATGTGTGTCAGAAGAGTGCTTCCCCTCCCCCGGCCAGGGCAGACATTGCTAATCAGTCACTTTCCCTCGAAGCCCAAACTTGGCCTCCAACTGTTTCTCAACACTGCTACTCAAGTGGAGTTAATGGCATGTTGAATCTTATTTCAGTGTAGGGGATAGATACTTTGTTAGGACTTTCCCAACTCCAGCATCCTGGGGTTCTGTGAGTTTGGAAGCTTGTGTTGGAAAGGCCTGGATAGCAGAAGTGTGTTTAAACAGGCCACCATATCTACCTTGTGATGAGACCACTACTTAGGGATATGTTTATACTCTAATGCCTCCTCTCAGGCTGTGTTCAGCATTTAATCTGTTGGCTCCAGTGACATGATAACAAAGAATGGAATCAGGAATGTAAAAGCAAAGGCCCATTTAAAGGATAACCATCTTGCTTGCTAATTGTACCTTGTCCGCAGTCAGCTCTTACACAGAGATGGCATCAGGATCTCATCAGTAAAAGACACTCTGAGGCAAACTTGGCAGCCAGAAATGTGTCCCGTGGCAGCTAAATGCTCACAAGGTGTTTGCAGTGGGCTCTGTATTGTGCATATATCTGACTATATGTCATGTATGTGTCAGAGCCAGCAAGGGAAGAGCTGATGCCCCCGATGCCCCCAGGAAGACTTAAATAATTTGATTCCTGCTTCTCAGAGAACCATTGTCCTCATGCCCAAGAAAGGAGGTAGCCTGTACATGCCTGAGTTCCTGTGGCTAAGGAGTGCATCGTGGCCTCTCCTCCCAGAAATGTCTTAGAGTAGAAACCGCATCCTCTTCTAGCACATAGCTTAAGCCTTGGCACTTGGAAGACAGTCAGAGCGTGTTTGCTATAGGATCTATGCGTGTCAGAGCAGGAACGGCGCTACAGAAGTTATCTAGTCCAAGCCCCTCATGTAGTAGATATGGAAACTGAGGCCCAGGAGAGGGGAAATCAGTTCTCAGAGGGAGGGAGGCAGACCAGAGCCCAGTTCTTCTCCAGGTTCTTGCTCTGTTTCACCATGCATGTTTTTTCCCTTCGCATCCTAATGTTTGATCCTTCTCTATGATTATATCCCTCATGAGCCAAGATTATCACTCCCAGTTTTGGAGGCCAGTACGTATTGAGACCGATTATCTGCTGGAACTTACCGGGCTTTTTTGCAGATCTATTTTTGTAAATTTTCTTTCCGAATTTTGACAGTTTTAAAGCAAGTGAAATGTATTAAATTTTAAGGTGGCAGTGGGAAACAGCAGGGCAATAGAGGAATTAAAAGGATGCATAGCATGTGGCACCATTACTGCTCCCCGTGGCAGACAGAGCCAATCTGAGCCTAAGAGCCACCTCAGATTCTCTCAGTTGCAGTTAACAGAAGGAATTAAGCCACGTAGGCTGAACTGAGTAAGGGAATATGTTAACTCCTGTAACTGCAGTAGACTTCAGGTGTGGTATGATCTAGAGGTTCACATCGTAGACTGAGCCCCCAGGGTAGCAAGAAATGGTTGTAGCTCTTTCTCACCTCATATCCACACCCAGATCCTACAGGAGAGAGTCTGCTTCTTCCGGTAGCTTCTTTATAAGAGAGTGGAAACTTGTGTCCTATAAACTGTAGCAAGACTCCTTAGGTGTTATTGGCCCAATGTGGATCTAACCATTCACACTTGTCAGCAGGATGAGCTGTGCTGATTGACCTAACCCACCCTGCAGCTAGGGGTGAGGTGAGGCCACCCAAATCATAGGAAGAGCAGTTTCCAGGAGAAAAATCTGGATGCTCTCATGGGGAGGAGGGGAAATGAAATCTAGGGATGAAGCCAGCAAATGTCCACTCCAGATTCCTGCTGACACAGTGTCCTGGGCAGTCACTGCGGGCGTCAGACCCGGGCCTTGAGATAAAACCTCTCTGCCATCTTGGACTCAGTTTTAGATACTGAACCTGCAGTCTGGAGGTCCGTATTCTCATCCCAGCTCTGCCACCCCCTGGCTGAGATGATTCACTCTGTGGGCCTCAGTGACCTCCTGGGGAAAGCCCGGCGCAAATGCTTCCAGCACAGGGTAAGTGGAGGGTTAAGATAAAGAGCAGTTAAAAGCTGCTTTTATTTGATCTTATGAGTTCTGCTGCCGCCTTCCTTTCCCCTCACAGGTGTTCTGAGAGCTGTCCCTCTCCCCCACTCCCACACCCCCCATTCAAAGGCAGTTCATTGAAAATTTGTCTCAAGCTGAAAAAGAACTTCTGTCTCTTCAGCTTCGACTTTTTTTCTGCCTGGCCCTTCTTAGCTGGAGGAGGCGAAGTGTTCATACTTTGGAAGCTAGAGGAAGCTAAACAATTCCACTTGCTGTGGTGGGTGGGTGTGTATTTATGAGTGTGTAGCTTTCTCTCCATGTGTCTCTCTCCTCTCTCTTATCTTTGGATGGTTCCTGTTTGCTGCCCTCTGCTGAGTATAGATAGAGGAGGGAAGGGGAAAAGCAGGCCCATTTCTTCCTTCTCTTTGGTTTTGGGAGAATTCCGAACTTCAGATGCTGAATGGTCTTCAGATTTCCTAGATTGTAAGAGCCACAGTATGAAATGACACTAACAAGAAAGATGATGATGTAGATGATAAGATGGTAATGTCAATAATAATTAATAGCAGCTACCATTTATTTAGCACTTATTCTGCTAGGCATTGGACTCATAAGCCCTTTACCTGTATGTCTTGTTAAATACGCAGAATTATAGACAGGTGGGAGCCAGTGAGGGAGTGGAAGCTCACAGAGGTACAGGTATTTGCCCAAGGATGGCCCAAGGATGCACAGCATGTGGTTGTGGAGCTGGCGTTTGAGCCTGTGAGTCTCTGACCCAGCGCTGAAGCAGGAGAAAGACCCTGCTTTCCACACCGCCCCTCCACCCCTCCTGTGAGGCTGCCATGGGGGCCCAGATGTCTGCACAGAGGGGAGTGACCATTGCTCTAAGACTGAACTTCCTCGGTGAGCCCACAGGGTCATTTGGTGACCTTGAAGAGTAGCCTTCACCCCACCCCTGCCGAAGCCGCATTGGCATAAGGACTCCCCAATCTCACTAGATTGAGACACTGTGGAGCAACGTGTAGGGCTTTGGCTTTGGAGCTACGCTGCCTGGTTCAGGTCTCTGGCCTTGGGCAAGTCACTTGACCTCTGTGCCTGGAATTCTTGGCCTGTAAAGGCATAATGTTAACTCTGTGGGGGTGGGCGTTCTGAGGGTTGGATGAGTCACTGTGGGTGAGACCCTGAGCACCAGGCCTGGTACAGAAAGTGCTCAGTGAGTGTGGCGGTGCCTGGCTTAGAGTAGGGATCCATTCTTCTTGGGCTCCCTGTGGCGGAGGGAGGGAGGGATGCTTATATTGTCTCTGTCTGGAAGGTGGAGGATAGGTGGTTGGCCTCATGGCACAGGCTGCTCTTTGTACCCCACTCCCTGACTCTTTGGAATCTGAATCAATCATTGGGGGTGCCCACCTACTTCCTCCCCGAGGAGAGAACACAAATCCTCTGCATCCTTCTAGGCAATATTCTTTGCCACTTCCAGGAAGTATTCTTTGGTCACTCTAGCCCCCAGGGGTCTCTCACCCTGCTTTAGTTCCCCTGAGCCCCTGGCTTTCTCTGCCCATTTAGACCAGAGGCCTTTCCAGGAAGACATGGTCCTGTCTTTCTTTCTGCTTCTCCCTCCCTGCCCCTGTCTGTGTGTTCTGTGAGCCTCCGGACCTCCACACATGCTGCTCCCTTGCCTCTGACACCCTTCTTCCCTGCCATCTTGCCGCTAAACCTGACTCACCCCTGCTGGGGAAGCCTGGAGCAGCGGTCTCTCCTCAGGGGTCCAGAGCCCCTTATGAAAACATGCAGTGTAGTCATCGTTTTTGATCTGTCCAGCCTGTCTGCTCCTGAAGGAACCTCCGTCCCAGTCACCCTCTCTTGGTTGCCCAAAGTATTTGCTGAGGGACTGAAGGAGCAGGTGAGTGAGTGAATGATGTGTGGGTGCTCGGTGACTGCTGGCCGAATGCAGGAAGCCTGGCCTCAGGGAACGGTTCTTCTGGAACTGTGGGGTGCTTCGGCGTCCCTGAGGAGCCTGGTAACGGTGGAGGCTCCAGGACCCGTGCCCAAGGAGCCTGCTTGGGTCAGTCTGGGGTGGGCCAAGGAGCCATGTATTCAACAGATCCTACTGAGAATCCAGCAGGGAAATCTCTCCTCTCCGCCCATGTCCCCAGCTTGTCAGCACCCTCAGGAGGCAAACCTCGCCTTCCTCGCCAGGTGCTTACTCCTTTCCCCCCAGGAGCACTTGGAACATCTATTCCTGGGGAGTGTGTTTAGCTGCAGCTTCCCCAAGTTGCCAGCCAGCTCTCCCCGGGGGACTCTGGTGCCTGTTAATAGTGGCATCGTGTCAAACGCAAACAGCTCGGAGTCTGGGATTGGCATCTGGGATGGGCCGTGCCTTTTGCAGATCCCTCCGCAATGGGCCACAGGGACCCTCTGGGGCCCTAAAGCTTTGCTTTCCGCTGGTGCCTGTGATCTGTTGCCTTTCTCAGATGGGTCCTCTGCCTTCCTGCTGTGGGGGCAAAGGTGAGATGCCCACAGAGGGGGCAGGTATTGAACTCAGGGCCTTCCCAGGAAGGGTCACATTATGGAGACCCTAGGAGCCTCTCCCTTGAGTTGGAGAGAGTGTGTGATTGGGAACTAGATCCCTGATTCCCAGGCCCAGCTCTGCCTTCTCCTAAAATGAGCACAATCAGCATTCCTTCGTCGTGTCGTGGTGATGATTAAATTACATTAAAGGTAAGAAAATGAGCAGAGAGGTTCCGTGACGTATCCGGGGCCACACAGCTGGGAAGTGATGGAAATAGGGTTCCAGCCCAGGTGTCTCCCTCGAGCAGTGCAGAGCTCACCGCCCGAGGCTTCCTCCTGCTGCCTTGCCATCCTCTGACCTTGGGTGAGTCCACCCTCTTCCCCGGACGGACGTGGGAGGTTATCACTGAGAGCCCCACGAGCCTGGTTCTTGGATCCATTGTGTTGGCTCTGGAATGCTCTTCTGTGAGCCGAATGCCTCAATGCAGTATTGCAGCAGGTCCCACGGGCCACCTGGGAGCCTCACTCCTGGGCAGCTTCCCAGTTAACTGGGGTTGTATGTTTGGGCTGGTCTTGCCCTGTTACAAATGTCAGCCTCCTGGAAGAGGGAGAGGCCAGGGCTGCTGAGCAGAGGGGGCTGGCGGGGCTTTGGAGGAAGGTGGTTTCCTAAAGGGAAACAGGTTGGAAACATCTTGGCGGGGGAGTGTGTGAAAATTACTTCCTGCTGCTAAAGCACATTGTATGTGCTCAACTGAAAACTGTTATTTTTGCATGCCTCCTCCTGAGTATTGATCCGTCAGCTGCTGACAGTTAAAATGCATACCTGTGTGCATGCATCTGTGAAATAACCAGTTTCTAAATTCAGCACCTAACTTTACTGAAAAATTAGTGACTGTTTTTGGGGCACCAGGGGCTATAGTTTGAATTCCTGGTTATTTTATTGGTAATAAACCTTAATGGCTGTCTCCTTCAGAGAACTTCTTTTATTACTTTATTTGACGTTTGTATTACTTAAAAAAACAACAACAACCTTATATGGTATTTTATTGGAGGTTGCAAACTGGTGGCCTGTGGGCCACATGTAGCCCAGAGACATGTTTTGTGTGGTTCATCCAATGCTGGCCCATAAATGGTTGGATGTCTTTATTTTTAAATGTTAGTAAGTTGTTGTCAGTACCTAAACATTGGAATATCTCACATTTTAAAAAATTACCTTTTCTGGCTTTTGGGGGAAAATGGAAAGGTCTAGCAGCTGGGCCCGGGTTACAGCGTCACAAAAAGTGGCTGGATCTGTGTAGCAGCTGCCCCATCTAGACAGGCTCCGGCTCTTGAGTCGGCCGTGGCCCCTGCCACACTTTGTGATCTCAAACCTGGGTTCCTCACCCTTTCCTGTAACTGTGCTGGCCTCTGGGGACATTTGAGTTTGGGAGCCCTGCTTTATAACCTGTGTCCAGTTTGTCACTTGACAGATGAGCCAACCGAGGTTCAAAGAGCATAAGTGACAGGACAAGTTACAGAGCCAGTAAGCTGAGGCTGGTCCTTCTGACTGTAAGCCTAATGCACTTTCCAGGGGGGAAAAGGTGGTTACTTGGAAATGTAAAATATAAGCCTTAGGCTCTTGAACAGACTCACTTAAGTTTAGATCTGGATGATTCCTGCTCTGTGTGAGACTAGGAACCATTTGCCTTGCCTCTCTGTGTCTCTAGGGGTTCTGAATCTGAGGTCCACCCTGTCTAATATAGTTTGTTCCAGCTGTGTCAGGGGCGTGTAGGTCCATTAGCAACGACGTAAGCACAGAGTCCACTTCGTTTTCTGCCTGTGCGTCAGGGACCCCCAGTATGTACACTCCTGTTACAGGGGGAGTGTTAGGAGTCTGTGAAATCAGAGGGAAGATGGTTTTCCCAGCAGAAACGGCACATGCCTTTTGTGGGGGGCTGGGGGGCACTCAAAGGCATCTGGAGGGCATTTCTGGAAAAGAGCCTGTGTGAAGGCAGTTCAGCTGAATGTAGCCACCCAGGTCTCTGAGGACAGGGCCCTTTGCCAGGGCAGGAGTGGCTGCAGCTCCATCCCCCTCCCTACTGGAACCTTCCCTTAGAGGTTCCAGGTGGCTGTTGGTACGGCAGTGGGGTGTGGGAGGACAGGGCACAGTTGGCGTGGTGGCCAGTGCTGGGCTGAGACTTCCGTCACTCTTTCCGCCCTGGCACCACAGAGGTACCAATAACCTGCATTAATCATTGCACTCTTGCTGCCTTCCGTGCCTGGGGCCCATCTCATTTCTCCACTGTTATAAGTGCTCTTACTGTGGTCATTTTGCAGATGGGAAAATGGGGGCTCAGGGAGCATTAAGTAACCTCTCGGGCCTGCAGAGCAAACAAGTGAGTGGTGAGACTCAGACTCAGATTTCTGACTCTCAAACTTTGCTTAACTGCCTCTTAACTACCACGTTTTATTGATGCCCGTGGCAAGTCATTTGACCTCTCTTGGCCTCCATTTCCTCATCTGTAAAGTGGGGATAATACCTTCCTGGCATGTGAGCAGAGTCCAAGGTAAAGGGCCTCATCAGCTTTGAGACCTGAAACTCTTCCTGTGCCCCTCACTTTGGGCAGTTGCCAGATCTTGCCATCTGGTGTGTTCACTTTCCCACTGGGGAGGGCGGTAGGGTCTCCCCGCAGGGTCATCCCTGTGTGTCTGAGGTGTGCCTCTCCGGACCTCCCTCCCCAGCCTGGATCCTGGCTGGGCCGCTGCTCTTCCCCTCCCCTGGCAGCGGGAGAGGCAGCCAAGAGCCCTGCCAGGGAACAATGGGGCACATTAAGAAGGCTGCCAGGTGCTAAGCCAGAGGTAGTAAAGGGACATTTGATCAGTTTTAACTAATTGTGAGGGTTTTGCTCTTTCTGTTTTTCCTCTGTAGCAGTTAAGGTGGCAAAAAGCCCTGGTGTGGATTTCCTCCCTCCGTGGTTTGTGTGGGCTCTCTTTGGCTTTGGGTGTGAGTTCGCCTCTTTCACCCCTTCTGATTCTCAGCCCTCTCTTTGCTCTGTGTATGTCTCTCTCTCCCTCCACCCCCACTCCCTTCCTAGGTGTCTCCCCTCTGCTGTGTGTGTCTCTCTGAGCAAATATGATGAGATATGAGACTGAAGAAGCCATCTGCCTACCACTGTAGAATCCACAATTCCGAGGGACTCTTTCTTCTTGCCCTGTCTCCCCCAACTGCATCCCTGCCAAACGGTCAGCCATTGTTGGCTTGAACACCTCCAGTGATGGGGAACTCATTTCCTTTAGCTGAGCAGAGTCCTAGGTAATATGCTGTGGCTCAGTGTGGCCTAAAGGATTTCTTGAGAGTCACTACTCATCTTTGCAGGCTCCTCTCAAGTCTTTCCCTTCCCAGAAAGTCTTCTTTGACCTTCCTGTTAGAACTGATCTCTGTCTCTCGGAAATGCTTATAGAATTTAATCTGTACAGCTTCAGTGGCACGAATGTTGTAGTGCTATGTTTTGCCATTTCTCTAGGCAGAGGGAAGTTATATTGAAGGAGCTTTCCTAGCAGGACAGCTGAGAGGGCTTCCAGCTGGAGAGAAGGGGTCCCAGAGAGCTGCCATTTGGGCCTAGGCTTCCTCCTGTCTCTACCCCCAAACGTGGCCAGTGTATTTTATGTATTCTTGTAGCCCAGAGAATATTTTAGGCTTTGCAGGCCATATGATCTCTGCTGCAGCTCCCCAGCCCTGTCATTGTGGTGTGAAAGCAGCAGAGACAATACATAAATGAATGGGCATGCCCTGTGCCAGTAAAACTTTATCTGCAGAATCACGCGGCAGACTGGTTGGCAGGCCCTGGTTTGCTGACCCCATGTTCTGTTGTTTTCCTGGTGGAGGAAATGCCTTCACTTGCTGTGTGACCTTGGGCGGGTCTTTCTCCAAGGACCACATCTCCCATGGATGAATGGACTGCTGTGGGTTGAATCGTGTCCCCCCTGAAAAGACACGTTGAAGTTCTAACGCCAGGCCCTAAGAATGTGACCATACTTGGTCATTGCCGATGTATTTGGTTAAGATGAGGACATGCTAGAGTAGCATGGTCTTGTGTGACTTCATCATGTGTGACTGACTGGTGTCTTTATAAGAGGAGGGACACAGTGAAGGAAGACGGCCATGTGAAGTCTGAGGCAGAGATGGAAGCTGTGCTGTGTAAACCAGGAGGCCTGGGGCGACCAGCAGCTGGAAGAGGCAAAGGCGCATCCTCCCCCAGAGGCTTTGGAGGGAGCCTGGCCTTGCCAACACCTCACTTCTGAACTTGTAGCCTCCAGAACTGTGAGACAGTAACTTTCTTTTTTTAAGCCATGTAGTTTGTGGTAATTTTTTCTGGCAGCCCTAGGAAATGAATGCATGGACCATTTTCTCATCAGATTGTTTTATGTGTGTGCATGAGTATGTTTGTATGTTGTGTTTGTGTGGAGATGGACAAAACACTGTTGGCAAAGGCAGGGATAATTGTCTTAATCTCTTCCAGCTACTTCAATTCCTTTTGAATTCATGGGAAAAATCCTCACTTCCTGTGGAGGATTAGCTTATTACCCTGCACATATGTATTCTTTAGCTACAGCCATTCTCCTTGTTAAGAGATCAACCTCTTTCAAATTTTTTTTTTAACACTTAGCTATTAGCCTTGAATACCAATGAGTAAACACATGTTACATTCTGCCTTTTACTTAACTGCATTGTCTCTTTGTTTTTGAGTTCCCACTACAGTGGTTTCAACAATTTGTTTTTGTTCTGGGTCCCACCTCAGTTGATTTGGGGCGGGGGTCATTACTATGTGATAGGCACAGAAAACAGCCCCTGCCTTCAGAGAGCTCCTAGTCTACAGGGTACACAGTCAAGTTCACAGTGATGTGGCGCATAGGCAGAGCAGCCTAAGTACTGAGGGAGGGGTCAGCCAGGCGATGCCAGGAGGAAGAGGTCAGGAAGGACTTCTGAAAGGCAGTGACTTATAAGGTGGCCCTGAGGAAGGTTAGGAATTTAGCAAAGCACCCATACTGGGATTGGGGTCTCTCAGGTGGCAGAGTCATTGCACCTTTGGATGCCCTTTAGAGAGTCACTGCAGGGAGTGAGGGCTGTGTCATGGAGGCTCTGATTGGGAGGCTGGTCCTCAGGACACAGGGAAGCCGGGGATAGAGTTTGCACAGATGATGGCCTGATCCGAGGTGTGCCTCAGAAAGGTGGAAGTGGCAACGCAGGAGGCACCGGAGGCCGGGGCAGCAGGTTGGAGGCTATGGGAGTGGAGGGAGAATGAATCCATTCGTCCGCACACTGCACCCTGCTGTGGACCAGATGCCGTGCCAGGTAGTGAGGCCACCAAGCTGCGTGACTGTCAGCCCCTGAGCTTCAGACACTCATCATAGTAACTCCTCTGCAGGCTGCTGTGGCCAGACGCGGTCTTAAGCACCTTACATACATTATTGTTCTTAGTCTTCATAGCAATCCAATGGCAAACACGCTATAAATATCCCCATTTTATAGATGAGGGCACTCGGCACCAAGGAGATGAAATATTGCACCCCAGGTCACACAGCTGGTCACTGATGGAGCTGTGGCTGGCCTGCAGGGTCTGAGCTTTCACCACCACACTTGGCTCCACGCACCAGCCGAGCCACTTGGGATCCAGTGGGATCTCCCTCTGGTGGCCGCAGGTACGGGGTTATATGTGAGCACACAGGAGAGCCAGTTAGCCCAGATGGGTGGAGGGGGGGCGGTGGGAGCAGGGAAGGCTTCCAGAAGGAGGATTCCTGACCTAAGTCTTTGAAGGCAGGGGCAGGGCTGGGGAGGGGTGGGGAGCATAGGGATTCCCAGCAGAGGGGAAGCACAGTCAAAAACCCAGAGTGGGGAAAACCATGCGGCGTGTGCAGGGTCTCCCAGGTTCATGTTGCTGGCCCCTAAGGAGTAGAGCCAGGAGTGGGCCTGGGAGAGGTTGGGGTGTTGGTGAGGCCAGGTCCATGGGCTGGACTCCACATGGCGGTTCCCAGAGACGGAAAGGGTGTCGGGCAGAGAAATCATGTGATCAGACTTGCTCTCTGACGAGTCTGGAGGTCTAGAGTTGAAAAAGACCTAAGAAGTCATTTTGTCAACTGCTGTCAGATGTCTGCACGTGAGGCCAGGTGGGACAGAGGAGCTCCCAGGACAGCACTTGCGGGGCCCGAGCGCTCCAAGCGCAGGATGAGATCCAGAAGGCTCAACCTGTGGTTCAGCTGGCTTTGGGGCCTATAGTTCTATTTCATTCAACATGTCATTGATCCAGCAGATTTTGACTGAATCCTGAATGTGCCCAGGAGGGCTCTCTGCTAAGCACTTGACATTCCAGGAGGAAAGGACATGGTCTCTGTTCTTGTGCCCTTAAGGACCTGCTGGACCTCTAGGCACACAGTTCCAGGGCAGGGTTGTGAGCAGTTGGTGGAGTGGACACAGGGCCCTGAAGGCATGATAGAGGATGCACAGTAGCCTTTGAGCTGATCTCTGTGCTGCCCCCTCTCTCCTCGCTCCCTCCCCACCTCAACCGCAGGCTTATAAGGCCGCAGGTTTGCCTGGGTTTGAATCCCAGTTCTGTTCTTTACTAGCTGTGAGACTTTGGGAAAGTTATTGAATCTGTCTCCTATGTTAAAATTTTAATTTAAATCGGGATTAAATTAGTTCACATACACAAAACACTTGCAGTAGTGCCTGGCATATAAAAAGTGGTACATAGATGCTGTTATTATGTCAGATCCAGAATCCCTTAGCCTAACCCCTCTGTATGAGGCGTATTTTAGGATTCACAGTTATGTTCGTCAGGGTTCTATCAGGAGAGAGAAACCACCCAGTAATCTGGACATGGAACTTTGAGTATAAAGAACTATTAACTGTGACAGGAGATTGGAGTAATGAAGGATTGGCTATTACGAAGTGAAGAGAACTCTAAATATGTTCTAAAGAATGTGGGAATAGCAGATACAGGAGCAGCCACTAGCCCTCGGGCAGAGATAGAACAGCAAGAAGCACAACCCCGACTCCGTTAAGATAGAATTCCTAAGGAAGATACCCCTCCTGGGCTGAGATAGAGCTCTTAAGGAAGAGGGCGGAGATCTTGACTTTGTTGGGGAGGGAACAGCTGTGCTTACTGAATGGCAGAGAAGTAGCTCTGGTGCCACTCCAGTGAAATGTGCTGGAGAAAGCTGTTTGTGGTGGGGTAAGCTGTTCTTGGTGAGGTGTCTCATGAAACACATTTAGCTACCAAACCGCCCAAGGGAGTAGGTGTTAGGGGGAAGCTGCCAGCAGCTGGATGCTGCTGGTCACTGAAGCTGGACGATGGAGAAGGTGTGCTTGCTACAGGAGCCTGGACCGGGGACGTCATCCATGCTGCCTGCCTGGCAAATACACCAAAACCAGGATGAAAAACAGAGAAACAGAAAACCCTTCCTTCTGCAGTGTCTCTCTAGCATCTGCTGATCACTGTTAATATCATGTTATCTGGCAAGGGAAAAATGTTTAAAGGGCCCAGATCCATCTTCGCACAGCTGTCAAAGAAGGTGAATTTGAAGTTGAGAGGCAATAAGTTGTCGGGTGGCATAAGAATCTTTCTGAATTAGGAAAGTTAATACAGCGCACACACTGCATTATGTAATAGCCCCAGCAGGGTCTGTGGTTGCCCCCTATAATCATAACACATTTTTTTCCCTGTGGCAGAACTGTGAGAATATTCACACTAAGTGAATAAATAAAGATTATAAGTAGCCTCATGTCTGTTCAGGGCAGGTTTTGTCATTAAACGAGTTCCAAAAAAAGCTTTTGGATTCTGACATCAAGGCTAAGGGATTGTTGACCCATATTATTTTCACTACCTTTCTCCAAGCAGCAGCCAGAGTGGTCTTCTGGAAATATGAATCGTGCCACTGGCTCTCCTGAGGACCCATCAGTAGCTTCCTGTTGTTCTGAGATACAGACTAAACTCCACTCCAGGTCCCTCCCCACATTACCTTCCCCCTCCGCCCTCCATTCTACTGACCTGCAACAAGCCGTGCATTCTCCTGCACAGAGTCTTTCTCATCGCATGGGCGCTCTGCCAGTTACCCTACCACACACACACCCCATGCCTGCATGCGTGCAAACGGCTTGGTTAATGCTGCCCCACCCTTTAGATCTCAGCTCAGGTGTCCCAACCTCAGGGGAGCTTTCTGATCCAACACCCCCCGCACCACATGCACACCCGCCAACCCTCACGCCAGTCGAGGCTTTTTTTTTTTTTTTTTTTTGCGGTACGCGGGCCTCTCACTGTTGTGGCCTCTCCCGTTGCGGAGCACAGGCTCCGGACGCGCAGGCTCAGTGGCCAGGGCCTAGCCGCTCCGCGGCATGTGGGATCTTCCCGGACCCGGGCATGAACCCGCGTCCCCTGCATCGGTAGGCGGACTCTCAACCACTGCGCCAACAGGGAAGCCCGAGGCTTTTATACTTTAAAGCACATGCCTTAGTTTGTGATTACACAGACTTACTGTTAGTGTGATTATTTGATTAGTATGTCTCCCTACTATTCTATAAGCGCCATGAGGACAGTGGCTGTGTCTGTTTTCCCCCTCATTATTTTATCCCCTGTGCTTTACCCAGTGCCTGGCATATGACATATTTGATCAGTGAGAAAATGAATGAACAATCTTGGATTGGATCCTGAACCAGAAAAAAAATTAGCATGAAGGACATTACATCAGATCAATTGGCAAAATTTGGATATTGACTGTAGATTAGATAAGAGTGTTGTTTCAGTGTTAAATTTCCTGATTTTTATGTCCTTAGTCACAGGAAATACACGCCAAAGAATTTAGGACTCGAGGATTATTATGTCTTCAACTTTCTCTCAAATGTTTCTGAAAAAAATTATAGATACAGATGGCAGAGAGGGGGAAAGAAAGATAACAGGAAGGTGGAAAATGGTAACAGCAAACATGGTTGAAAGATTCATTGTGCTTTTCTCGCATCTTCGCATCTTCTCTGTAAGTTTGAAATTATTTCACAACAAAACTTTTTTTAAAATTTGGTGAATACAATGGACAGATCATCCAAAATGAAAGTAAATAAGGAAACACAACTTTTAAATGTTACATTAAACAAGATGGAATTAATTGATATTTATAGGACATTCCATGCAAAAACAGCAGATTACACTTTCTTCTCAAGTGCTCATGGAACATACTCCAGGATAGACCATACCTTGGGTCACAAATCAAGCCTTGGTAAATTTAAGAAAATTGAAATCACATCAAGTATCTTTTCCGACCACAACGCTGAGACTAGATATCAATTACAGGAAAAAATCTCTAAAAAATACAAACACATGGAGGCTAAACAATACACTACTAAATAACCAAGAGATCACTGAAGAAATCAAAGAGGAAGTCAAAAAATACCTAGAAGCAAATGACAATGAAAACACGACAACCCAAAACCTATGGGATGCATCAAAAGCAGTTCTAGGGGCTTCCCTGGTGGCGCAGTGGTTGAGAATCCTCCTGCCGATGCAGGGGACACAGGTTCGTGTCCCGGTCTGGGACGATCCCACATGCCACGGAGCAGCTGGGCCTGTGAGCCATGGCCGCTGAGCCAGTGTGTCTGGAGCCTGTGCTCCACAACGGGAGAGGCCACAACAGTGAGAGGCCCGCGTACCGCAAAAAAAAAAAAAGCAGTTCTAAGAGAGAACTTTATAGCAATACAATCCTACCTCAAGAAACAAGAAACATCTCAAATAAATAACCTAACCTTACACCTAAAGCAATTAGAGAGAGAAGAACAAAAAAACTTCAAAGTTAGCCGAAGGAAAGAAATCATAAAGATCAGATCAGAAATAGATGAAAAAGAAATGAAGAAAATGATAGCAAAGATCAATAAAACTAAAAGCTGGTTCTTTGAGAAGATAAACAAAATTGATAAACCACTAGTCAGACTCATCAAGAAAAAAAGGGAGGGGCTTCCCTGGTGGCACAGTGGTTGAGAGTCTGCCTGCCGATGCAGAGGACACGGGTTCATGCCCCGGTCCGGGAAGATCCCACATACCGCGGAGCGGCTGGACCCGTGAGCCATGGCCGCTGAGCCTGTGCGTCCGGAGCCTGTGCTCCGCAATGGGAGAGGCCACAACAGTGAGAGGCCCGCATACCACAAAAAAAAAAGAAAAAAGGGAGAAGACTCAAATCAACAGAATTAGAAATGGAAAAGGAAAAGTAACAACTGACACTGCAGAAGTACAAAGGATCATGAGAGATTACTACAAGCAACTATATGCCAATAAAATGGACAACCTGGAAGAAATGGACAAATTCTTAGAAAAGCACAACCTTCCAAGACTGAACCAAGAAGAAATAGAAAATATAAACAGACGAATCACAAGCACTGAAATTGAAACAGTGAATAAAAAACTTCCAACAAACAAAAGTCCAGGACCAGATGGCTTCACAGGCGAAGTCTGTCAAACATTTAGAGAAGAGCTAACACCTATCCTCCTCAAACTCTTCTAAAATATAGCAGAGAGAGGAACACTCCCAGACTCATTCTACGAGGCCACCATCACCCTGATACCAAAACCAGACAAAGATGCCACAAAAAAAGAAAACAATAGGCCAATATCACTGGTGAACATAGATGCAAAAATCCTCAACAAAATACTAACAAACAGAATTCAACAGCACATTAAAAGGATCATCCATCATGATCAAGTGGGGTTTATCCCAGGAATACAAGGATTCTTCAATATACGCAAATCAGTCAATGTGGTACACCATATTAACAAATTGAAGGAGAAAAACCATATGATCATCTCAATAGATGCAGAAAAAGCTTTTGACAAAATTCAACACCATTTATGATAAAAACCCTCCAGAAAGTAGGCATAGAGGGAACTTAACTCAACGTAATAAAGGCCATATATGACAAACCCATAGCCAGCATTGTCCTCAGTGGTGAAAAACTGAAAGCATTTCCACTAAGATCAGGAACGAGACAAGGTTGCCCACTCTCACCACTATTATTCAACATAGTTTTGGAAGTTTTAGCCACAGCAATCAGAGAAGAAAAAGAAATAAAGGAATCCAAATTGGAAAAGAAGAAGTAAAACTGTCACTGTTTGCAGATGACATGATACTATACATAGAGAATCCTAAACATGCCACCAGAAAACTACTAGAGCTAATCAATGAATTTGGTAAAGTAGCAGGATAAAAAATGCACAGAAATCTCTTACATTCCTATACACTAAAGATGAAAAATCTGAATGAGAAATTAGAGAAACACTCCCGTTTACCTTTGCAACAAAAAGAATAAAATACCTAGGAATAAACCTACCTAAGGAGACAAAAGACCTGTATGCAGAAAACTATAAGACACTGATGAAAGAAATTAAAGACGATATAAACAGATGGAGAGATATACCATGTTCTTGGATTGGAAGAATCAACATTGTGAAAATGACTATACTACCCAAAGCAATCTACAGATTCAGTGCAATCCCTATCAAACTACCAATGGCATTTTTCACAGAACTAGAACAAAACATTTCACAACTTGTGTGGAAACACAAACGACCCTGAATAGCCAAAGCAATCTTGAGAAAGAAAAACGGAGCTGGAGGAATCAGGCTCCCAGACTTCAGACTATACTACAAAGCTACAGTAATCAAGACAGTATGGTACTGGCACCAAAACAGACATATAGATCAATAGAACAGGATAGAAAGCCCAGAGATAAACCCGTACACATATGGTCACCTTATTTTTGATAAAGGAGGCAAAAATATACAGTGGAGAAAAGACAGCCTCTTCAATAAGTGGTGGTGAGAAAACCGGACAGTTACATGTAAAAGAATGAAATTAGAACACTCCCTAACACCATACATAAAAATAAACTCAAAATGGATTAAAGACTTAAATGTAAGGCCAGACACTGTAAAACTCTTAGAGGAAAACATAGACAGAACACTCTATGACATAAATCACAGCAAGATCCTTTTTGACCCACCTTCTAGAGTAAGGGAAATAAAAACAAAAATAAAGAGATGGGACCTAATAAAACGTAAAAGTTTTTGCACAGCAAAGGAAACCATAAACAAGATGAAAAAACAACCCTCAGAATGGGAGAAAATATTTGCAAATGAAGCAACTGACAAAGGATTAATCTCCAAAACATACAAGCAGCTCATGCAGCTCAATATCAAAAAAAACAAACAGCCTAATCCAGAAATGGGCAGAAGACCTAAATAGACATGTCTCCAGAGAAGATATACAGATTGCCAACAAACACATGAAAGGATGCTGAACATCACTAATCATTAGAGAAATGCAAATCAAAACTACAGTGAGGTATCACCTCAAACCATTCAGAATGGGCAGAAGATCTACAAACAAAAAAATGCTTCAGTGCTTTGTGACCGCCTGGAGGGGTGGGATAGGGAGGGTGGGACGGAGGGAGATGCAAGCGGGAAGAGATATGGGAACATATGTATATATATAACTGATTCATTTTGTTATGAAGCAGAAACTAACACACCATTGTAAAGCAATTATACTACAATAAAGATGTTAAAAAAAAAAGTGCTGGAGAAGGTGTGGAGAAAAGAGAACCCTCTTGCACTGTTGGTGGGAATTTACATCGGTACAGCCACTATAGAGAACAGTATGCAGGTTCTTTAAAAAACTAAAAATAGAACTACCATACGACCCAGCAATCCCACTCCTGGACATATACCCTGAGAAAACCATAATTCAAAAAGAGTCATGTATCACAATGTTCATTGCAGCTCTATTTACAATAGCCAGGACAATGGAAGCAACCTAAGTGTCCATCGACAGATGAATGGATAAAGAAGATGTGGCACATATATACAATGGAATATTACTCAGCCATTAAAAGAAACAAAATTATTTGTAATGAGGTGGATGGACCTAGAGTCTGTCATACAGAGTGAAATAAGTCAGAAAGAGAAATACAAATATCGTATGCTAACATATATATATGGAATCTAAAAAAAAGGTTCTGAAGAACCTAGGGGCAGGACAGGAATAAAGATGCAGGCGTAGAGAATGGACCTGAGGACACGAGAAGGGGAAGGGTAAGTTGGGACAAAGTGAGAGAATGGCATGGACATATATACACTACCAAATGTAAAACAGATAGCTAGTGGGAAGCAGCTGCATAGCACAGGGAGATCAGCTCAGTGCTTTGTGACCACCTAGAGGGGTGGCATAGGGAGGGTGGGAGGGAGACACAAGAGGGAGGGGATATGGGGATATATGTATATGTATAGCTGATTCACTTTGTTATACAGCAGAAACTAACACCATTGTAAAGCAATTATACTCCAATGAAGATATTTAAAAAAAATTCGGTGAATAGAAATAAAAGTATAAAAGGGGAAAGGGATGCTAGGAGGAGGACACGTACCCCCCCCCCCACCCCACCACCGTCCCCCAGGTGGGAAGGCAAGAGGGCAGGAAGAGGGGCTTGATCCCTTTGGGGGAACTTTGAGGAGGGCTTTGTAGCTGGAATGTGCCCTGGGGCTGCGGAAGGACCAGGCGGGGATGGAGCTGGAGCCCTCATCTGGTCAGCCTGAGGGAGTGAAGTGCTCAGCTGGTCAGCCAGCCTTACGTTGAGTCATCCACACCTACCGCCTCTACTTCCTTGTGGTGATTACTGAGAAAAAACCTGCCTACCTGGGTCTCCTATCTGATTTCTCTTTGAGTTTAATAACAGTGAAGCTCTCATCCAAGTATGAGGATTACTCCTTCTACCCTAAAACTGTGACTTTCCTGTTGTCTGCTGCTGTTAAACTCACCATGTGGTTCCTGTGTTTGGTTTTATATTACCATATAACAAATTATCCCAAAGTGTGGTGGCTTAACACAATATTGATTACCAAACGGCTTCTGTGGGTCAGGAATTTGGGCTTAGCTGGGTGGCTCTGGCTCATGGTCAGTCTCTCACGAGATTGCAATCGAGGTGATGGCTGCAGTCCCCTGAAATCTTGACTGGGCCTGAGGAGTCTGCTGCTAAGGTGGCTCCCTCACCTGGCTGTTGGTGGGAGGCCTCAGTTCCTCAACTCCTGGACCTCTCCATAGGGAAGCTTGGGTGTCCTTATTGCATAGCAGCGAGCTTCCCCCAGAGCAGGTGATCTGAGAGAGAGAGCAAGCAGGAAGCCACAAACTTCTATGACCTAGTCTCTGAAGTCGCACGTTGTCACTGACACTTTATTCTCCTAGTTAGAAGCAAGTCACTAAGTTCGGCCTACATGCAAAGAGAGAAGAATTAGACCCCACCTTTTGAAGGAAACCATCATACAGTTCTTGAAGGCCCTACTGTGTGCTTGGCACTGTAGGTGGTTGAAGGGAACCAAGGCATGGATCAACGTCTGTCCTCTAGAAGTTTACATCTGTTTAGGGAAGTAAGACGTGCTCTGAAACTGGTCATAAGAACCAAACTCCACGGCAAACCAAATCAGAATGGATAGCAAAGGAGAGCTCTTTGGAGCAGGTGACATCTGGGCTGGGCCTTCACGGGTAGTAACTCCCTAGGTTTTTGACCATGATTGTTGGCACCATTGTATGTGATAATGAATACTGATGGTAGCATTTGGTGCTTTCCCCGTGACAGGCACTGTGCCAAGCAGGACAGCCTTATAGCACATCTCCATTTGTGAACAGCATTCCATAGAATTGTGAAACGAAGCAGTCCCGATGCCAGGCGCTTCATTTATGTTACTTCGTTTATTGCTTTGAACTGCCTTATGGTGTCACTGTTATAACCCCCATTTTACAGATGACAAGGATACGGTTTAGAGAAATTAAGTAACTTATGCAAGATCACACAGCTGGTAAGCGGCAGGGGGTTAAGACCACAGGTCCTGTAGGTTTATTTTTAATTTATTTTGTTTACTTATTTTTGGCTGCATTGGGTCTGCGTTGCTGCGTGCAGGCTTTCTCTAGTTGTGGCGAGCTGGGGCTACTCTTCGTTGCAGTGTGCAGGCTTCTCATTGCGGTGGCTTCTCTTGTTGTGGAGCACGGGCTCTAGGCACATGGGCTTCAGTAGTTGTGGCACGTGGGCTCAGTTGTTGTAGCTTGCAGGCTCTAGAGCACAGGCTCAGTAGTTGTGGCACACGAGCTTAATTGGTCTGCGGCATGTAGTATCTTCCAGGACCAGGGCTCGAACCAGTGTCCCCTGCATTGGCAGGCGGATTCTTAACCACTGCACCACCAGGGAAGCCTGGCCCTGTAGGTTTAAATTCCAGCTCCCCTACTTTAAACTTTCAGAGCCTCAAGCAAGCGACTTTAACCTTTCTGTGTCTCAGTTACCTGACCTGCAAAATGCATATACAACTATTTAATGTTCTCCACGCAGGGCCTGGCATGGGGTAAGCATTAGCTACCACTGCTGTCATTATCAGCTCGGAGTCAAACACACAGCTATGCTGTCCTCAGGTTCTTCCCATTAGTTTGTTATAAAGGGTTGAGATGAGAGACGCAAGTGGTGACTACAGCCACCCACTCTTCATGTGCAGAGATCACGAATTTGAATGGAAAAACAACTTGTCCAGGCTGAACATGCCACCAGGGCTTAAGTGACTGATTCTGCCATTTCCAGTTTCTGCTTTATTTACGTGAGAGAGTGAATGCTTTGAGAGGGATACATGCCTGTTCCCTCCTCTATGTAGGAGGAGGGCCAAGTAGTGGCCAAGCTGGGTTTTAGGAAGCTGAACTTGAGTTGGCGACTTTCTTTGGAAGTGCTTTCCCTGTTGGGAAGCAGTGAGCACTGTATTGGATATAGGTCAGCATATAAGTCTGTGCTGTGTGTCCTTGAGCCAATTATTAAACCTTTCTGGGCTCCAAGGGCCAATTTTACTGGAAGGGCTTGGCAACCCCTCCTCTCCAGGGTTCTCCATCAGCAAGAAGATGGAGAGGGTGTTTTGAAACCCATAAAACTCAAGTGCTAGGCTTTGGGACTCTTCATTCTCTTCCAGCCGTTTGAGGACTTGCGGCTGCTTTAAGCTCTTGGAATCCAGAAAGGCTGTTTGATGGGAGTTACTCCCCACCCCCACCCCCCAGCCATGCACACCCTCTTTGCTGAAACATTCTAGAGAAAAATCAGTTTCAGTCTTAATTCTGAGGATCAAAACAGCCTCCAAACAAAATCAAGAACCAAGTGGTTCTCTTTTTGAAAGTTCAAACCCGATACCCAACCTAGGGGACTTATCTTTTAGAATTAATCTTTTTTCTTCTTTAACGAATTGGCATTTGTCTTCTGTGCCTGTTCGTTATGGAATTTATCCAAATGCTCCATTCACTGTGACTCAGAAGCAGTGCGCACTCACACCGCCCCCCCCCGCCCCCCACCCCTGTGAGAAGGGCAGAACCTACTTTGATAAAAAAGTCTTCCTCCTTTCATTTTCTCACTTTAGACTAAAACGCTTCCTTTTTTGTAACTTAAAAAAAGGGACTAATTTTCTCTTTTTAAAATTCGGATGTGCATGCACCAATTTTTAGAAAGATTATTGCACATCTCAATATATTCATTACCTGCCGAGGCTCTGAGTGAGTCTCCTCTGAATCATCTGGTGGCACGAAGTGATGGGAGGGGCATCAGGCAGTTACCTGTACTGGAGGCTCCTTCTCAGTGTCTCTCCTCCATTTTCTCCCTGTTAAACTGTACCAACCATGAGACGAAAAGGGGAGAGGCTGAGGAAAGAGGAGGAGGAGGGGGAGGAGGAGAAATGTCAGTGAGGGGTTCTGACAGGGTTCTGCTCTCCCGCTGTCTGACCCCAGAGCAACTACTTAAACTCAGAGCCCCGTCCCACCTCTAAAATGGGGATAATGACAGCATTCGCTGTGACTCAGGACCGTGGCCATGATTACCTGGGAAAATACATGTGGGAAAAATGCGTGGTAAATGCCATTATACTGTAGTTGGTAGAGTTAGTGTTGTGTAGACGTATAACTCGTGATTAAAAAAAAATTTTTTTAAGGGTTGCTTTTATTTTTGGAAACAGAGTTTGAGTTGGAAGGGAACCTTAGGAATCATTTAGTACCACGTCTCACCCCAGGGAGGAGTCCTCTCTGCAGCAGCCTTCAAAGGTAGTCGTCTAGTCTTGGCTTGAATAGCTCCAGGGATGTGGAGGTCACCACCTCTCCCTTTTCTTCTTTCTCTTCATCATCCCAGCCCTTTGGTTGTTCTAGATACAGGATATACCAGTGATTTTTCTTTTCCCTAAAATAGACAGCAAAAGAATAATGTCACGGTTAAAAATGAATGAGCGTGCCGTGGCGTGCATTATGCAGATCTGCTGTCTATACACATGGCTGCTGGAGGTATAGTTACCACTCTCCGGAGTATTTGAATTGCTTGTTCGGGGTGGGGGGGTGGGGATCTGGAATTCTTTTCACCACAAGCTACTGAGTTATCAGGACTAAGGTTGTGGCCTTGCAGCAGAGGGAGGACCGGGTAGGGCCCTCTCTGCTCTGTGCTCTGAATCCCTTTTCTCTTTTTCAGCTGGTGGTTTTTCTGGCTCTAGGTAGATACAGATTTATCTGAGAAGTCCAGTCTGTGGCAGTAATTGTTACCTTCTCTCCTTCCCCTCTTCACTTTCCCCTCTGAAATGGGAAAGCGGGGAGCACTTGGTGTAAAGCCCCTTGGCTTCAGGCCTCCTTCTGCCACGGGGTTCTCATACTTTTCAGTTTAGGATGTAATGGTGAGGAGGCAAGGGCCAGAGCTGGGAGGATCTCAGACATCATCCCAGCCAGTACTTCACAAACTGTGCAAGTCCAATTGGGTGCTTCGGATTCTGTAAACATTGTTTCAAATTGTGTTAATTCTTTTTAAAGCTGTAATAATAAGGAAAAAAATTAAAACCACTCATCTGTGGCTTTTTTTTTGGCTGCGTTGGGTCTTGGTTGCTGTGCGTGGGCTTTCTCTAGTTGTGGCGAGTGGGGGCTGCTCTTTGTTGTGGTGCGTGGACTTCTCATTGCGGTGGCTTCTCTTGTTGTGGAGCGCGGGCTCTAGGCACACGGGCTTCAGTAGTTGTGGCACGTGGGCTCAGTAGTTGTGGCTTGCGGGCTCTAGATCGCAGGCTCAGTAGTTGTGGCGCATGGGCTTAGTTGCTCCGCGGCATGTGGGATCTTCCCAGACCAGGGCTCGAACCTGTGTCCCCTGCATTGGCAGGCGGATTCTTAACCACTGTGCCACCAGGGAAGTCTCTCATCTGTGTTTTATACTACATTTTTACATGTCGAAGATTACCAGCTTATTTTTCCACATCTGTTTGATTGAAGAGAATCCTGACGTTATAGGGCAGGTTGCATTAAAAAAAATGCATCTACTGTCCATTACATCAGAAAAGTTTTTTCAACATTGGGCAACTAAAGCAAAATAGAGAAACGGTACTTTGAGGCAGGTGTAAGCTGCAAGCTGTTGTCTCTAACTCCTGAGGTCAGATTATTTATATTGATCAAAACAACCTCATTTGTCCTCATTGGTTAACTTCACAGTAAGGAAATGTTATTAATTTGAATATTTTAAATTTATGATAATAAAATGTAACTTCCTAGGCTTAGTAATGAAAGACGTTACTCATTGAAAATCTACCATCCTTTCAAAGAACATAGAACTGGCATCCCTCAGTGTAGTTTGGGATGTCCATCATCACTTGCTTATTAAATTATGTCCCAGGTAGGTTGGATAACAACATGATATTTGTATTAGAAGGCCTGCCTATTGGCCGCTACATTCATATTTTCATGTTCATGTCCAGGCAACTGCTTTTTACTTCTGAGTAGACCCTGGCAGATTTTCCCCTTCTAAATTTTGTTGACATCTGAAAGAGAAAAATTACCCTCTCCTGTCCTCATGCATGAGAAATTCTTTCCTCTGCCCAGCACCAGGTGGTCATGCTTTAATTATAAGGGTAAAACCTTTTACCTCTTATCTAGTTTCTTTCCCATGTACTCAGAGGCCTGTTGGGCAGTTTGCCCATAAAAGTCACTCCAGCAGCCATGGAGCACCTAGGATGATAAATAAATAGATCACCCCTAGGCCTTCGGGAGTCTGAGCAACCCCAATTTCCTACCTCTTCCTCCTTTCACTGGGTCGCTTTTCCACCCTTTTGGTCTGTCTGGCAGACCTCCCTGCCCCCACTCCTCTCCTTCCCAGCCTTTGTGAACTACAGTGGCCCAGCCTCAAGTCCCGTTCTCCATCCCAGTGATGCTGATGGAGCCCAAGACTTGTATGTTCTGTGACCCCTGTGGAAAATGAGGTTATCACCCCACCCTTCCTGCTCACAGGGTGTGTGTCGGGGGCAGGGGGGCAGTGGTGGTAGGGGGCACTGAGGGCTGAGGGGATTGGAGGTTCTGCTGCCTTTTCTCCGTGGAGCTGGTATCTGTGCTCTTTAACCCTTCGGCACCCCAGTCCTGTCTGCTGGCATATCTGTTCCCTCTCTTTCATATCCCAAGAAAACAGGTAGAAGAGAAAGGAGATGGAGAGAGTTCCAGCTTGCCTTCCAAATGAAATGAAATCAGTGAAAGTTCCCCCACATACAGAGTCAGCGCATTCCCCCGCCCCGTCATCAAAACAAACCTGGTTAGGGGACCTCTCCCTCAGATATCACCCCCTCCTCAAGCGGAACACAGGCTCAGCGGTCACAAAAGCCTGGATTTGAATCTTGGCTCTGTCATTTTTTATAGTTGTGTGGAACCGCAAGGAAGATGCTTGACCTTTTTGAGCCTCAGTTTTCCCGCCTGTAAAATGGAGATAATAGTTACCAACGTCACAGACGCATGCTAAAGATTCATTGTGAGACTATATAAACAGGGCTGTGCCTGGCACTTTGTAAGGGCTCAAAAATTGCTATTAATGTTTTGGCGATAGTTGACGTTTGGAGCCTGTTTTCCTTTCTACAAATAAACTGTACAGTGTTAATTTACCTGTCTTGCCCTGGATAGAAATGTTGGGGTGAGGGTAGAAGAAAGGGAAGCATTCCATGGGATTTGTCCCCTTTACTCCTCCTGCCAACTCCCTTTTCCCTGGCCCCTCCCGTTTGATCAGGAGCAGGACTGTCCCAGTCCCGAGAGCAGAGAAGGGCCAGGGCTGCACATTTAGTCTTCTTGGAGCAGGCGTTTTGCAGCCAGCGATACCATTTCTTAACGTGCTCTTGGCATCTTCTCCCTCCCCACCTTGTAGGTCCCTCTCTCATTTCAAAAGCCCTCCCAGGACTTCAAGATAAAACACTTCCACCCTGGGCAAATCGTTTTCATTGAATTCTCCAGTTTGCTGTCTCCAGTGCTGAAGAGAGACATTTTAATTAATTACAGTCCCCGTGGGCTCAAGGATCAATAGAAGTAAAGAGCCGTGGGATGAATTTCTAGCCTCTGCTCTGTTTCCAGCTCCCTCTGTGACCTTGCACTAGTCGCTCAAAGCCCTCCAGGCCTCAGTTTACTCCTCTGTAAAATGGGAGTACCTGTTTTTTCCTAGAGTGCCGGGAGCCTCCAAAAAGGTAGGGTGATCAAAAGTATTATAAACTGTAGAGTGCTGGGCACAAGTAAATTATTATTGGGATTGTATTTATTCAAATCAGGGATGTTTCTCTTCTGAGCCATTTCTGGAACGTTCTTGCTTTTGCTTCTTTGATGAGACCAGCTGGTAGGTTCCATCTCTCTTTCTAAGCCTGAGAGAAGCAAGCAGCCCAGACAGAATTAGGCAGGTGGATGTGTAGAGAGGGTCCTGCTCTCCCAGCCCTAAGTTTCTCCAAAAGGAAGAGTGATCATACTAGTGGGACCTGGGATAAGAAGCCAAAGCCTGGGATTTTTCCGAAGAGTCCTGGCCCCCAACTGTTCTGACATTCACTTCTCTGGCCACCTCTGGCACTGAGCCTTTATAACCATGAACAGGAGCCTTATTTATTCCAGCCTCTTCTTCTTTCTTCCTGCAGTGTATTCTACACACAGCAGCCAGGGTGATCTTTCTGATGATGTACAAGTCTAGTCATGTTCCTACCCTGCTCAGAGCCCTCCCACGGCTTCCCACAGCCTTTAGGACAAAATCTCGAGTTCTTGGTGTGGTGGCCCAGGCTCCGTATGACCTGGCCCTGTCAGCTTCTCCAGTCACCATCTCCTGCTCCCCCTCCAACTCCCTTGGGTCCAGAGTAGCCCACCTACTGTCCCCAGACACACATTCTCCACCTGGTCCACAGGCCTCGGACATGCTGCCCAGTGGGAATTCCCCTGGCCTGGTCCCCCACATGCTTCGGGTCTCCGCTGAGACGTCTCCTCCCCCAGCAAGCCTTCCCTGACCACCCTGCCTTCCCTCAGTCACAGTGGGTTCCCCTGGCACCCTGTGCTTGGGGAAGTCATGGCCCCATCCGTATCCCAGGACAGTTCCTTTCCTTGGCAGTTTCCTCTCACCTTGCCTACCCCCTACCAGTGCATGAGTTCCTTGAGAGCCGTGCCTGTATGACTTGTGGACTGTCATAACCCGGGGCCCCTAGCATGCCTCCTGCCACAGAGTGCGTACCAAATAACAGAGTGAAGAGTGGACTTAGAATGTGACCACTGGATGAGAAACCTGGGGGTACACCATCACCTGGGCACTTCTCAGATGCCAGCTTCCTGACCCCACCCCAGCACGGATGCAGGTTCCTGTGGGTGTGCCAGGAATCTGCGTGTTTAACAAAAAGCACACATGCAGGTGGTTCTGATGCAGATTTGAGGTCCTCTCAGCGATCTGGTCCAAGCCTTGCATTTTACAAGACAGGAAAGTGAGGTCCTGAGATAGATAGTAAGTGACTTCTGCAAGATCTCAGTTCCACCGCATCCCACCCTCTCTCTCTCTCTCTCTCTCTCTCTCTTTCATACATATATTTTTGTGAGATAAAGTAAGGGTCCAACACTTTTTTCACTCCCAAAATGTTGATCTTCAAGAAAGCCATGGGAAGCACAGGAGAGAGAATTTTGTCTTTTGTCCCTGTTCTAACCTTAGATCTGAACTAGGAAACCTTGGCATGTTTTTATTTCCTTTCCATAAAAAGTACCTACCTCAGAATATGGGCTACTTAGTTTTAAAATTCGAAACAGTTACTTTCAGTCCGAGATGTATGTAATTTTTTAAAACGTAGGAAATCCCTGATGTTTCATTTTTCTGTTTCAGAGATGATTTGTAGAGAGTATGAATTATCCTGCCTGGTGCCACGAGGTCTATTTTTATCCATATGGAGATGCTGCGAGTAAACTGAGAGGACATATTTACTGTTGCTTATAGTACCCAGTGAGGCTGCCTCTCTTTAAAGCTCGCTAGAGAGAAGCCATTGTAGCAACATGTGTTTGTAATTCATTCCATCAGCTCATTAGGACAAAATGGGGAGGAAGGCTTCACCAGCTCCACATGGAACAGATAAAGTGGAGCGTGTTCAAGAGGAAAGCCCTGGGGACGCCAGGGAGTGAGGAAGGACTAAAGAAACTGGATGTTCAGGTTTTCATAGAAGAACCAGAGGCTGTAAATGCCTGAAGTGCTGGGATGGCAGGGAGAGGGCATGAAAGGCAAGGGAGAACCTGGACCTGAGGGTGGGAAAGGCCTTCCACTGGAGGACAGGGAAGAACTTTCCAGCAGTGGAATCCTGCCAGTGAGTGTCCTCAAAGGTAATGAGTTTTCTCATCAAGTGAAATGTTCCAGGCTGGGGCTGTCTTATGGGCCTGTCACAGGATATCTTGGGTGAGGGCTGGTCCGGACTAGATGAAGTGCAAGTCCCCTTCTTGCTGACTGGAGAGCAGACCCAAAGGCACCCAGGCTACCCAGGGAGCTCAGTGAGGGAAGGGTTCTCTGATGGAGGCTGTGGGCAAGTGAGACGGTTGTTCATTCCTCAGCTCCAGCTGATGGCTTGGGAATGTGGCGCCTGTTCTTCGGGTTTTTCAAGAAAAGACAGACTTCTGGATTTTTTTTAGGTGGACTTTGCGTTTTAAATATTGCACGAGCCAAATAAAGCCATCTGTGCCTGCTGGGTCTCGGCTGTGGTCTGCCAGTTTGACCCCTCAGTTCCAGGATTCTCAGGGTTATGTGCACTTCAGTCTTTGGGGGGCGGATGGGTGTGAACTGAGTCGGGGGTGGGGTGGGGTAAGGATTATCTGTGCTTCCAGCAGATGGGGAAACAGGACACCTGGAGGTTCAGGGGCTTCCAGAGAGACCCAGTGCAGGGTAATAACAGTTGAGGGCTAGAACTGGGCGAAGCAGGGTGAATGGGCATGGTCACGAGTGCAGTTTCCTGACTTGCCTATTCTACTGACATTTCACTTTTAAGCTTTTCTCTTAAAATACTGTTCGATGAAGAGAGCACTAGGAAGGCAAATACTTCCTGGGGGTAGGGCTGGAGCAGGGAATCCAGCCTCCCAGGGCCACTTTCATTCCCGGTCCTGCACCCTCCAGAGGCACCACCTGCTTCACAGCGACTATGAATGGCTCCCCCTGGGGTTGTGCTGTGCTCAGTCTGCACGTTTGTGCCTGGAGCCGCGTGAAAACTCGACCTCTCAGGATCTGTGTCTTTAGGCCTCCATCCATGCCTGAAATCTCCATTATAACTCTGCTTTTGGGTGAAGGCGTCAGGGCACTCAGAAGTCTCTTCTGAAACACACGCAGGAAAAGAAGAAAGCCCACAGGAATGCAACCTGACATCTGTCTCAGGCTCGGAGTACTGGACTGCCAGGGACTTGGGCACTGAATAAATTAGCTTTGCCACGAAGCCAGCCTCAAAGAGCCAGTCATATCCAAACCACATTTATGGCGCTCCCCACTGCAATTCGAGGACTGTCTGCCTCGCTTCCTGCCTCTATTTTATGCTGAGACGGCACTTTCAGGAGCAGCTTTCAGGCCAATTTGAGGCTTTGCTCCCTTCGCCCGTGAATGGCTCACTTGCTTTATTTTGTTGTTGTTGTCGTTAAGTTTTTTTTTAAAGTATCAGTACTTTTTTTTCATACAGCCTTGTTGAGGTATACTTGATGTATAGTAAACTGCACACTTTAAAAGTGTGTAACTTGATCAGTTTTAACATATGTATAAACCTGTGAAAAGATCATCACAGTCATAATAAGCATTCCTATCATCCCCCAAAAGGTTCTTTGTGCCTCTTTGTAACCTATCTCTCCCTCTTGTCTCCACACAATCACTGACCTGCTTTCTGTTTCTCTAGATGAGCTTGCATTTTCTAGAAATTTATGTAGAAGGACTACACAGTTTGTGTTCCTTTTTGCCTGCTTTTTTTTTTTTTTTTTTTTTACTAAGCATGATGATACCGAGATTCATCCCATTCACCTGTTGAGAGACATTTGAGGTGTTTCTAGCTTTTGGCTGTTACAAATCTAACTCTTTTGAACATTTGTGCGCTAGTCTGTGTGGATATATATTTTTGTTTTCTTGAGAAAATACCTACAAAACAATAGAATGGCTGGGTGGTATGGTAGGTGTGTGTTTAATTTGTTAAAAAAACTACCAAATTGTTTTCCAAAGTACTTGTCCCATTTTGCATTCCCACCATCACTGTATGATAGAGTTCTTGTTGCTCAGCATCCTTGATGGCACTTGGAATTGGAATGGTCAGTCTTCAATTTTAGCTGTCCTTTCGGGTGTGAAGAAATGAAATTTACATTTCTCACGTGTAACTTACATGCTCTCATGAAGAGCATCTCTTCATGTGTTCATTGACCATTTTGTATCTTTTGTGAAATGTCTATTAAAATCTTCTGTCGATTTTTAATTGGGTTGTCCTATTGAGTTTTAAGAGTTTTTTTTAATATATATTCTGTAATACAAGTCTCTTGTCTGATATATGTTTTGTGAATATATTCTCCCAGCCCATGACTGTGCCTTTTTGTTTTCCTAAAAAGGTGTCAGTATCATCTAGTAAAATCTGGAGCATATGGGGTTTCCAGGGATAAGAAAGACATTGAATATTTAACAAATGTGACAAACCTTAAGAATTCTGTAGAATCTTAATGTGGTACCAACATGAATGAAAGCATATTTAATATCACATTAATTCTTGATTTGGAAATTATTTTGCATAATTTGAAGAAAAACACCATACTAGGTACTAGAGGAGATAGAAAGAAAGGTAGAAACATCATCAAACATGGATACTCTTCTCAGGAGACTCACATCCATGGCAGAGGTATGACACATGTGTTCTGATAATAATTATTGTTATAAGCTATGGCTTTACTGGCATGATCTCATTCAATCTTCAGAATAGTCTTCTGATACAGATTTTCCCCACTTTGCAGATGAAGAAACTGAGGCTTAGAAAAGTTAAGTAACTTCCTTAGTTCATACAGATAGGATATGGCAGACCTGGATTCAATGCCAAGTCTGTCTGACTCCAAAGTCCATGTACCTAACCTTTAGGCTAAGTTGCCTCCCAAATAGAGCATAAGATAGGGTGTGTTAAGAATCATAAGAGTGTTGTAAACAGGGTGTTATAGAGTAAGAAGTGAAAAAATTTATTTTTGGCTCTGTACCAGGAAGCACCATGGAAGAGTTAACATTTGATTTGGGCCTTGAAGAATGTACCCAGCCTCAGTAACAAAGGTGGCAGAAGGGGAATGCTTGAAGGGAACAGTGTAAGCCAGGACTCAGAGGTGAGAATGGTCATGGGATCTATTGACTAAAGCCTAGTATTCTTCAAGGAGAATGGTGAGAGAAAGGGTGATGAAAATCAGTTCTTAAAAGGCCTTGAAAATCAGGCTAAGATGTATGAATTTGATTCTGGAAGGCAGTTGTGATCCATTGAATCATTTGAGCAGGAGGGTGGTGGGTAGTGATTTCATGGTGGCTGTGTATCATGATGGGATGAAGTCTAGATGGACAAGGATGTAGAAGAGGTACAGAAAGCAGTTGAGGACCTTGTGGTCCCTACTATAGGTATTGAGGGCCCCAACTAGGGCATTAGCCATAGAAATGGACAGGAAGGGATAATTACATAATTCAAAACTGGAAGCTATCTCCCATCCATACATGAATTTTTTTATAATTAATTAATTAATTCTTTATTCTTGGCTGCATTGGGTCTTCGTTGCTGCACGCGGGCTTTCTCTAGTTGCGGAGAGCGGGGGCTACTCTTCGTTGCGGTGCGTGGGCTTCTCATTGCGGTGGCTTCTCTTGTTGCGGAGCACAGGCTCTAGGCGCATTTGCTTCAGTAGTTGTGGCATGCAGGCTCAGTAGTTGTGGCTCACAGGCTCTAGAGTGCAGGTTTAGTAGGTGTGGCGCATGGGCTTAGTTGCTCTGTAGCATGTGGGATCTTCCCGGACCAGGGCTCGAACCCATGTCCCCTGCATTGGCAGGCATATTCTTAACCACTGCACCACCAGGGAAGCCCCGTGATTTTTATTCTATCAACTTTTCTGTAATCTGGGATTCATTTGTCCCAGTCCCTTGCTGCCTCCTCCTTCTTTGTCCATCTGTATCTTGCATACTTCATTGCTCCCAGACAGTGGCCAGGGAAAAGAGAGAGACTCCATTTGTCCTGTCAGTAATTTGTTGGCTAATTCTGATAAATGAAGTGGTGCCTGGGTGCCTGGAGAAGGCTGAAACTTCTGGCCAAAATGAAGCTTTATATTATTCATACATTTCTGTATTCATTCAGTTAACCATATTCATTCATTTACCATTCTGATGGGTTTTGTCCAACACCACCAAGCAATTCTCCAATTCTTAGTGGCACTGAGTGTCCTACAAATTTAACTCAATTCTGACACTTTCCTACCTAGAGTTAGTGTCAGATGCCACCGGTTAAGGGCTCAGTCCCACAAGACTACCCCACTTCAGATGCCAGTCACAAGTCCAGGTTGTCACCTGTGCCTCTGACTATCTAGCTATAAATCAGAGGTTCCCACGACCCCTTCCTCGGGTTCAGTTAATTTGCTAGAGCAGCTCACAGAACTCAGAGAAACATTTACTTATGTTTACCAGTTGATTATAAAGGATATTATAAAGGGTCCAGATGAACACCCAGATGAAGGGTGAGGTCCAGAAGGGTCCTGAGAGGAACCAGGGTGTGCCACCCTCCTCTCATGTTTACCAACCCCCAGAAGCTCATCAGATCTCCTTATTCAAGAGTTTTTATAGACATTAATCTGCAGCAGCCTCTTTCCCCTTCCCAGAGGTCCGTGGGTGGTCTTTCTAGTGACCAGTCCCATCCCAGGGCTACGTGGGGGGTCCCACCCTAAGCAACCTCATTAGCATAAGCTCAGGTATACTCAAAAGGGCTTCTTATGAATGACAGAGGACACTCCTATGACTGGAAATTCCAAGGGTTTTAGGAGCTTTGTGCCAGGAACCTGAGACAAAGACCAAATATGTTTCTTATTATACCACAACCATCCATTCATCCAAACATTTACTCATTCAGCAAACTCTCAGTCATTTGATATTTATCAAAGTGTCTAATATGAGCCAGACACTATGATAGGTGCTGAAGATACAGTGGATAACATAGCACAGCCTCTGTCCACAAGAAGTTCACATTTTAGTGGAGAATTATTACTGCCATCTTCTTCTGGGCTTTCTTATTGTCTCATCTTTTCATGTTTTTTTCCCCCCTGCCCTTTCTTGCCTTCTTTTGGATTTTTTTCTCATTTTACTTTTTTCTTCTCTTCAACTAAGAGAGTTCAGTATTCTGTTTCTACACTTTGAGTAGTAAACCAAGAAATTTTAACCTGTATTTTGAGTCTAAAATTAATCAATATATTTACTCTTCTTCCAGCCGATACAAGGATCTTAGTGAACCCCTCAGCTTTGATCACCCCCTCTTCTGACTTACAAGCTATTGTTGTCATGTATCTTAGTTATTATTTTTAATTCCATAAGACTGTACTCTTACGGTTTCACACAAACCTTCCAAATGGAATCACTTTGCTTCTACCTGAAGCATATTCTTTTAAATTTCTTTGAGTGAGGGTCTCTTGATAGCAAACTCTAGGTTTTGCTTGAGAACTTCTTTATTTTGCTCCTGTCCTTGCTGGGTATACAATTCTAGTTTGACAGTTGTCTACCATTATATATTCAATACATTATTCTACTGACTTCTGGATTCTGTTACAGCTGTTGAGAAGTCAGGGGTCATATTGAAACAGGAGGGAAGGGGGCAGGGCACAACCTTTAACAGAATGATACAGCCACAGTACACGGTGGAAACTAGTGAGAACCAACTGGGTCCAAGATGGCAGAAGACTCACGGCTATCTTGGACCCAATTGTTTCTCACTAGTTTTCATCATGTACTGTGGCTGTATCATTCTGTTAAAGGTTGTGCCCTGCCCCCTTCCCTCCTGTTTCAATATAATGATTATTCCTTTACATTAAATCTGTCTTTTCTGTGGCTACTTTTAAAATTTTGTCTCTTTTTTTTTTTTTTCGGTACGCGGGCCTCTCACTGCTGTGGCCTCTCCCGTTGCGAAGCACAGGCTCTGGACGCGCAGGCTCAGCGGCCATGGCTCACGGGCCCAGCCGCTCCGCGGCATGTGGGATCTTCCCGGACCGGGGCACGAACCCGTGTCCCCTGCATCGGCAGGCGGACTCTCAACCACTGCGCCACCAGGGAAGCCCAAGATTTTGTCTCTTTTTGATGTTCTGCAGTTTCACTATGATGTAGATTTTTAGAAACAGCTTTATTGAGGTATAATTGGCATAGAGTAAATTGCACATGTTTAAAGTGTGTAATTTGGTAAGTTTTGACCTGTGTATATACTCATGAAACCATCACCACATCAAGATAATGAACATATCCATCATCCCCCAAAGTTTCCTGTGTCCCTTTATGCTTGTAACCCTTCCATCCTGTCCTTTCCATTCTCCTATGTTCCCCAGGCAACCACTGATCTACTTTCTATCACTATAGGCTAATTTGTATTTTATAGAATTTTACACAAATGGAGTCACACAGTGTTTACTTTTTTTTTAAGCTGACTTCTTTCACTCAGCATAGTTATTTTGAGATTCATCCTTGTTGTAGCATATATAATAGTTTGTTCCTTCTTATTGGTTGGTGATATTCCTTTGTATGGATATGCCACTGTTTATTTATCCATTTACTTGGTGGATATTTGGGTTATTTCCACTTTGGGGCTAGTATAAAGTTTTTGTGAACGTTGATGTTCAAGTCTTTCTATAGGCATATGCTTTTATTTCTCTTAGGTAAATATGTAGGAGTGGAATGGCTGGATTATATGTTAGGTGTATACTGTTGGCCCCCCATATCCACGGGTTCCACATCTGTGGAAACAACCAACTGGATTGAAAACAATTTTTTTTTAAATTCCAGCAAGTTCCAAAAAGCAAAATTTGAATTTGACATGGGCCAGCAAATATTTACATAGCATTTATGTTGTATTAGGTATTATAAGTAATCTAGAGATGATTTAAAGTATATGGGAGGGCTCAGGACCTTCAAGATGGCAGAGGAGTAAGACATGGAGATCACCTTGCTTCCCACAAATACATCAAAAAATACATCTACATGTGGAACAACTCCTGCAGAACACCTACTGAATGCCGGCAGAAGACCTCAGACTTCCCAGAAGGCAAGAAACCCCCCACATACCTGGGTAGGGCAAAAGAAAAAAGAAAAAACGAGAAAAAAGAATAGGGATGGGACCTGCACCTCTGGGATCGAGCTGTGAAGGAGGAAAGATTTCCATACACTAGGAAGCCCCTTCAGTGGAGGAGACGGCGGGGGTGGGGGGTGGGGGCGGGAGAGAAGGTGGAAGCTTCGGAGCCACGGAGGAGAGCACAGCAACAGGGTTGCGGAGGGCAAAGCGGAGAGATTCCTGCACATAGGATCGGTGCCGACCAGCACTCACCAGCCCGAGAGGCTTGTCTGCTCGCCCACTGGGGCCGGCGGGAGCTGGGAGCTGAGGCTCGGGCTTCGAAGTTTGGATCCCAGGGAGAGGACTGGGGTTGGCTGCCTGAACACAGCCTGAAGGGGCTAGTGCACCACAGCTAGCCGGGAGGGAGTCCGGGAAAAAGTCTGGACCTGCCTAAGAGGCAAGAGACCATTGTTTCAGGGTGCGCGAGGAGAGGGGATTCAGAGCACCGCCTAAACGAGCTCTAGAGACGGGCGCGAGCCATGGCTATCAGCACGGACACCAGAGACGGGCATGAGATGCTAAGGCTGCTACTGCAGCCACCAAGAAGCCTGTGTGCAAGCACAGGTCACTATCCACACCTCCCCTCCCAGGAGCCTGGGCAGCCCGCCACTGCCAGGGTCTCGTGATCCAGGGACAACTTTCCCGGGAGAACACATGGTGCGCCTCAGGCTGTTGCAACGTCACACCAGCCTCTGCTGCCACAGACTCGCCCCGCATTCCGTACCCCTCCCTCACCCCCGGCCTGAGTGAACCAGAGCCCCCGAATCAGCTGCTACTTTAACCCCGTCCTGAGCGAAGAACAGACGCCCTCAGGTGACCTACACGCAGAGGTGGGGCCAGATCCAAAGGTGAACCCCGGGAGCTGTGCAAACAAGGAAGAGAAAGGGAAATTTCTCCCAGCAGCCTCAGGAGCAGAGGATTAAATCTCCACAATTAACTTGATGTACCCTGCATCTCTGGAATACCTGAATAGACAACAAATCATCCCAAAATTGAGGTGGTGGACTTTGGGAGCAACTGTAGACTTGGGGTTTGCTGTATGCAACAGACTAGTTACTGATTTTTATATTTATCTTAGTTTAGCTTTTAGCGCTTGTTATCATTGGTGGATATGTTTATTGGTTTGGTTGCTCTCTTTTTTTCTTTTATTACTCTTTTAAAAAATATTTTAAAAATTCTTTTATTTTAATAATTTTATTTTATTTTTTGTTTTCTTTCTTTCTTTTTTTTCTCCCTTTTCTTCTGAGCCGTGCATCTGACAGGGTCTTGGTGCTCTGGCTGGTGTCAGGTCTGAGCCTCTGAGGTGGGAGAACCAAGTTCAGGACATTGGACTACCAGAGACCTCCTCGCCCCATGTAATATTAATTGGCGAGAGATCTCCCAGGGATCTCTGTCTCAATGTTAAAACCCAGCTCCACTCAAAGACCAGCAAGCTCCAGTGCTGGACACCCTATGTCAGACAACTAGCAAGACAGGAACACAACCCCACCCATTAGCAGAGAGGCTGCCTAAAATCATAATAAGGTCACAGACACCCCAAAACACACCAGTCCTGCCCACCAGAAAGACAACATCCAGCCTCATCCACCAGAACACAGGCACCAGTCCCCTCCACCAGGAAGCCCACACAACCCACTGAACCAACCTTACCCACTGGGAGAAGACACCAAAAACAACGGGAATGATGAACCTGCAGCCTGCGAAAAGGAGACCCCAAACACAGTAAGTTAAGCAATCTGAGAAGACAGAGAAACACACAGCAGATGATGGAGCAAGGTAAAAATCCACCAGACCAAACAAATGAAGAGGAAATAGGCAGTCTACCTGAAAAAGAATTCAGAGTAATGATAGTAAAGATGATCCAAAATCTTGGAAATAAAATGGAGAAAATACAAGAAATGTTTAACGAGGACCTAGAAGAACTAAAGAGCAAACAATTATGAACAACACAATAAATGAAATTTAAAATTCTCCAGAAGGAATCAATAGCAGAATAACTGAGGCAGAAGAATGGATAATTGACCTGGAAGATAAATAGTGGAAATAACTACTGCAGAGCAGAATAAAGAAAAAAGAATGAAAAGAATTGAGGACAGTCTCAGAGACCTCTGGGACAACATTAAATGCACCAGCATTCGAATTATAGGGGTCCCAGAAGAAGAAGAGAAAAAGAAAGGGACTGAGAAAATATTTGAAGAGATTATAGTTGAAAACTTCCCTAATATGGGAAAGGAAATAGTCAATCAAGTCCAAGAAGCGCAGAGAGTCCCACACAGGATAAATCCAACGAGAAACACTCCAAGGCACATAATAATCGAACTATCAAAAGTAAAATACAGGGCTTCCCTGGTGGCACAGTGGTTGAGAGTCTGCCTGCCAATGCAGGGGACACAGGTTCATGCCCCAGTCCGGGAAGATCCCACATGCCATGGACCGGCTAGGCCACTGAGCCTGCATGTCCGGAGCCTGTGCTCCGCAACGGAAGAGGCCACAACAGTGAGAGGCCCACGTACCTCAAAAAAAAAAGAAAAAATATTAAGAGCAGCAAGGGAAAAACAACAAATAACATACAAGGGAATCCCCAAAGGGTTAACAGCTGATCTTTTGGCAGAAACTCTGCAAGCCAGAAGGGAGTGGCAGGACATATTTAAAGTGATGAAAGGGAAAAACCTACAACCAAGATTACTCCACCCAGCAAGGATCTCATTTAGATTCAACTGGAGAAATTAAAACCTTTACAGACAAGCAAAAGCTAAGAGAATTCACCACCCCACCCCCCAAACCAGCTTTACAACAAATGCTAAAGGAACTTCTCTAGGCAGGAAACACAGGAGAAGGAAAAGACCTACAGTAACAAACCCAAAACAATTAAGAAAATGGTAATAGGAAAATACATATCGATAACTACCTTAAATGTAAATGGATTAAATGCTCCAACCAAAAGACATAGACTGGCTGAATGGATACAAAAACAAGACCTGTATATATGCTGTCCACAAGAGACCCACTTCAGACCTAGGGACACATACAGACTGAGAGTGAGGGGATGGAAAAAGATATTCCATGCAAATGGAAATCAAAAGAGAGCTGGAGTAGCAATTCTCATATCAGACAAAATAGACTTTAAAATAAAGACTATTACAAGAGACAAAGAAGGACACTACATAATGATCAAGGGATCGATCCAAGAAGAAGATATAACAATTGTAAATACTTACACACCCTACATAGGAGCACCTCAATACATAAGGCAAATACTAACAGCCATAAAAGGGGAAATCGATAGTAACACATTCATAGTAGGGGACTTTAACACCCCACTTTCACCAATGGACAGATCATCCAAAATGAAAATAAATAAGGAAACAGAAGCTTTCAATGACACAACAGACCAGATAGATTTAATTAATATTTATAGGACATTCAATCCAAAAACAACAGAATACACATTCTTCTCAAGTGTTCATGTAACATTCTCCAGGATAGATCATATCTTGGGTCACAAATCAAGCCTTGGTAAACTTAATAAAATTGAAATTGTATCAAGTATCTTTTCCGACCACAATGCTATGATACTAGATATCAATAACAGGAAAAATCTGTAAAAAAAAACCAGACACATGGAGGCTAAACAATACAGTACTTAATAACCAAGAGATTACTGAAGAAATCAAAGAGGGAAACAAAAAATACCTAGAAACAAATGACAGTGAAAACATGACAACCCAAAAGCTATGGGATGCAGCAAAAGCAGTTCAAAGAGGGAAGTTTATAGCAATACAATCCTACCTCAAGAAACAAGAAACATCTCAAATAACAACCTGACCTTACACCTAAAGCAGTTAGAGAAAGAAGAACAAAAACCCCCCAATGTTAGCAGAAGGAAAGAAATCATAAAGATCAGATCAGAAATAAATGAAAAATAAATGAAGGAAACAATAGCAAAGATCAATAAAACTAAAAGCTGGTTCTTTGAGAAGATAAACGAAATTGATAAAGCATTAGCCAGACTCATCAAGAAAAAAAGGGAGAAGACTCAAATCAACAGAATTAGAAATGAAAAAGGAGAAGTAACAACTGACACTGCAGAAATACAAAGGAGCCTGAGAGATTACTACAAGCAAGTATATGGCAATAAAATGGACAGCCTGGAAGAAATGGACAAATTCTTAGAAAAGCACAACCTTCCAAGATTGGACCAGGAAGAAATAGAAAATATAAGGAGACTAATCACAGCACTGAAATTGAGACTCTGATGAAACATCTTCCAACAAACAAAAGCCCAGGACCAGATCGCTTCACAGGCGAATTCTATCAAACATTTAGAGAAGAGCTAACACCTGTCCTTCTCAAACTCCTCCAAAATATAGCAGAGGGAGAAACACTCCCAAACTCATTCTCTGAGGCCACCATCACCCTGATACCAAAACCAGACAAAGATGTTACAAAAAAAAGAAAACTACAGGCCAACATCACTGATGAATAAAGACACAAAAATCCTTAACAAAATACTAGCAAACAGAATCCAGCAGCACATTAAAAGGATCATACACCATGATCAAGTGGGGTTTACCCCAGGAATGCAAGGATTCTTCAATATACGCAAATCAATCAATGTGATACACCATATTAACAAATTGAAGGATAAAAACCATATGATCATCTCAATAGATGCAGAAAAAGGTTTTGACAAAATTCAACACCCATTTATGATAAAAACTCTCCAGAAGGTGGACATAGAACTTACCTCAACATAATAAAGGCCATGTATGACAAAACTACAGCCAACGTCGTTCTCAATGGTGAAAAACTGGAACCATTTCCACTAAGATTAGGAACAAGACAAGGTTGCCCACTCTCACCACTATTATTCAACATAGTTTTGGAAGCTTTAGCCACAGCAGTCAGAGAAGAAAAAGAAGTAAAAGGAATACAAATTGGAAAAGAAGAAGTAAAACTTTCACTGTTTGCAGATGACATGATACTATACATAGAGAATCCTAAAGATGCTACCAGAAAACTACTAGAGCTAATCAATGAATTTGGTAAAGAAGCGGGATACAAAATTAATGCACAGAAATCTCTTGCACGCATTCCTATACACTAATGATGAAAAATCTGAAAGAGAAATTAAGGAAACACTCCCATTTACCATGGCAACAAAAAGAATAAAATACCTAGGAATAAACCTACCTAAGGAGACAGAAGGCCTGTTTGCAGAAAACTATAAGACACTGATGAAAGAAATTAAAGATGATACCAACAGTTGGAGAGATATACAATGTTCTTGGATTGGAAGAATCAACATTGTGAAGATGACTGTACTACCCAAAGCAATCTACAGATTCAGTGCAATCCCTATCAAACTACCTATGGCATTTTCCACAGAACTAGAACAAAAAAATTCACAATTTGAATGGAAACACAAAAGACCCCGAATAGCCAAAGCAATCCTGAGAAAGAAAAATGGGGCTGGAGGAATCAGGCGCCTGGACTTCAGACTATACTACAAAGCTCCAGTAATCAAGACAGTATGGTACTGGCCCCAAAACAGAAATATAGATTAATGGAACTGGATAGAAAGCCCAGAGATAAACCCATGCACATATGGTCACCTTATCTTTGATAAAGGAGGCAAGAATATACAACGGAGAAAAGACACCCTCTTCAATAAGTGGTGCTGGGAAAACTGGACAACTACATGTAAAAGAATGGAATTAGAACACTCCCTAACAGCAAAACTGGACAGCTACGTGTAAAAGAATGAAATTAGAACCCTCCCTAACACTAAAACTGGACAGCTATGTGTAAAAGAGTGAAATTAGAACACTCCCTAACACTATACCCAAAATAAGCTCAAAATGGATTAAAGACCTAAATGTAAGGCCAGACACTATAAAGCTCTTATAGGAAAACATAGGCAGAACACTCTATGGCATAAATCACAGCAATATCCTTTTTGACCCACCTCTTAGAGAAGTGGAAATAAAAACTAAAATAAACAAATGGGACCTAATGAAACTTAAAAGCTTTTGCACAGCAAAGGAAACCATAAACAAGACGAAAAGACAACCCTCAGAATGGGAAAAAATATTTGCAAACGAAGCAGCTGACAAAGGATTAATTTGCAAAATATGCAAGCAGCTCAATAACAAAAAAAAAACAAGCCAATCCAAAAATGAGCAGAAGACCTAAATAGACATGTCTCCAGAGAAGATATACAGATTGCCAACAAACACATGAAAGGATGCTTAACATCACTAATCATTAGAAAAATGCAAAGCAAAACTACAATGAGGTATCACCTCACACCAGTCAGAATGGCCATCATCAAAAAATCTACAAACAATAAATTCTGGCGAGTGTGTGGAGAAAAGGGAACCCTCTTGCACTGTTGATGGGAATGTAAGTTGATACAGCCCCTTTGGAGGACAGTATGGAGGTTCCCCCAAAAACTAAAAATAGAACTACCATGTGACCCAGCAATCCCACTACTAGGCATATACCCTGAGACAACCATAATTTAAAAAGTCACATACCATAATGTTCATTGCAGCTCTGTTTACAATAGCCATTACAATGGAAGCAATCTAGGTGTCCATTGACAGATGAATGGATAAAGAAGATGTGGCACATATATACAATGGAATATTACTTAGCCATATAAAGAAACAAAATTATTTGTAGTGAGGTTGATGGACCTATAGTCTGTCATACAGAGTGAAGTAAGTCAGAAAGAGAAAAACAAATACCCTACGCTAACATATATATGGAATCTAAGAAAAAAAACTGGTTCTGATGAACCTAGGGTCAGGACAGGAATAAAGACACAGACATGGGGTATGGACTTGAGGACATGGGGAGGGGGAAGGGTAAGCTGAGACGAAGTGAGAGAGTGGCATGGACATATATACAGTACCAAATGTAAAATAGATAGCTAGTGGGAAGCAGCCACATAGCACAGGGAGATCAGCTCAGTGCTTTGTGACCACCTAGAGGGGTGGGATAGGGAGGGTGTGAGGGAGATGCAAGAGGGAGGTGATATGGGGATATGCGTATACATATAGCTGATTCACTTTTTTATACAGCAGCAACTAACACGATAATCTAAAGCAATTGTAATCCAGTAAAGGTGTTTAAGAAAACATTTTTAAAAAAAGTAAATGGGAGGCTACTATATCATTTTACATAAGGAACTTGAGCATCCATGGATTTTGGTATCCTCACGGAATCCTGAAACCAATTCCCAACAGATACTGAGGATCTGCTCTATTTAACTTTTTAAAAGTTGTGGTGGTACCATTTTAAGTTCCCAGCAGCAGTTTTTGAGAATTTTACCAACTCCACATCACTATCAACACTTAGTGTTATCAGTCTTTTCAATTTTAGCCATTCTAATAGGTGTTTAGTAGTATCTCATTGTGGTTTTAATTTGTATTTCTCTGGTGACCAGTGATGCTGAGCATCTTTTCATGTGCTTCTCTGCCCTGTGTGTATCTTCTTTGTAATGGGTTTGTTTAAATCTTTTGCCCATTCTTTAAAAATTGGGTTGTTTGGTTTCCCGTTATTGAATTTTGAGAGTTCTTTATATTCTGGATACAAGTCCTTTATCAGATACATGGTTTGCAGTATTTACTCTAGTCTGTGGCTTGTGTTTTTATTCTGTTAACAGTGGCAGAAATTTTAAATTTTGATATAGTTTGAGTTATCAGTTTGTTCCTTTATATATCATGTCTTTGGTGTCATATCTAGAAATATTTGCCTAACCCAAAGTCACAAAGTTTTTTTCTTATGTTTTCTTCTAGAAGCTTTATAATTTTAGGTCTTAAATTTAGAGCTGTGATCCATTTTGAGTTAATTATTGTATGTAGCATGAAGTATGGACCAAAGTCCTCCTCATCCTCTTCCTTCTCATCCCCATTCCCCCTCCCTGCCCCTCCTCTTATATATTGGTATCCAGTTGTTCTAGTATTATTAGTTGAGTATACTGTCATTTCTCCACTTAATTGCCTTTGCACCTCTGTCAGAAATCGGTTGTTCATATACCTGTGGGTCTATATCTGTACCCTCTATTGTGTTTCATTGATTTATTTGTTTTTCTTTATGCCAGTACCACACTGTCTGGATTACTGTCACTTTATAGTATGTCTTGAAATCGGGTGTTAGTTATCCAACTTTATCCTTTTCCAAAGTTGTTTTGGCTATTCCAGGTGCTTCACATTTCCAGATGAGTCTTAGAGTCAGTTTACCAATTACTGTAAAAGAGCCTGCTGGGATGTTTATTAGGATTACATTGAATCCATTGGTCAGTTTTAGAAAAATGGACGTCTCATCAATAGTTATTCTTTTGTATATTGCATAGCTTTTTTGATAGTTTTTTATTTACCTTAGCAATATTTTGTTGTTTGTGGTCTTTACATCTTTTTCAGATTTATCCAGCGGATTTAATAATTTTGGATTTTGTCATGAACATTATTGCAAAAATTTCAGTTTCTTGTTCATTGCTGATATTTTAAAATACAATTTTTTTGTTTGTTTTTTGGGTTTTTAAGTTATTTTTATTTTTATTATTTTTGGCTGCATTGGGTTTTCGTTGCCGCATGCAGCGTTTCTCTAGTTGCAGAGAGTGGGGGCTGCTCTTCATTGCGGTGCTCAGGCTTCTCATTGCAGTGCCTTCTTTTGTTGCGTAGCATGGGCTCTAGACGCGCAGGCTTCAGTAGCTGTGGCACATGGGCTCAGTAGTTGTGGCTCACAGGCTCTAGAGTGCAGGCTCAGTAGTTGTGGCTCACGGGCTTAGTTGCTCCGCAGCATGTGAGATCTTCCTGGACCAGGGATTGAACCCATGTCTCCTGCACTGACAGGTGGATTCTTAACCACTGTACCACCAGGGAAGTCCCCAATTTGTTTTTTAATATATTGTCTCCTGCAAACTTGCTAAACTCACTTATTAGTTCTAATAGCCTTTTGTGTACATTACATCAGTTTTTCTACATAGGCAATCATGTCTTTTGCAAATCTTTTCAATCTAGGTGACTTTGTATCTTTTTCTTGCCTTATTGCACTGGCTAGAAGCTCCAGTACAGTGTTGAATAAAAGCTGTGAGAGTGGATATCCTTGTCTTGTTTCTGATCTTTGGGTGAAAGTATTTAGTCTTAATGGTGACATTATATGTGATGCTAATTGTAGCTTTTTTGTAAATGGCCTTTATCAGATTGAGAAAGTTCCTTTCTAGTTTCTTGAAAGATTTTTTGTTTTAATCAGGAGTAGATGTTGGATTTTGTCAACAGCTTTTTCTGTATTTATTGAGATGATTATTTGGTATTTCTTTTTTAATCTGTTAATATGCGGATTATATTGACAGATTTTGAATGCTAAACCAACCTTGCTTTCCTGGGATAAACTCTACTGGTCATGATTTATTATTCTTTTAATATATTGTTTGATTTGATTTGCTAAAATTATATTTAGAATTTTAATAACTGTTTTGAAGAGGGAATTTTTGTGTAGTTTTCTTTTAATGTTTTTGTCTGGCTTTGGTATTAGTGTATTTTTTTAAATCCTGCTTGGGATTAGTCTTTCAGAATCTTGGATTATTGTCTTTTATCAGTAGGAAATTTCTCAGCCATCATCTCTTCAATATTTCCATTGTCCCATTTTCGCTTTCCTTTCCTACTGTAACTTTAGACATTTTTAAGAACTTTCCACCATATCTTCCATGTCTCTTAGCTTCCTTCAAGTATTCCTTTTTGTTTTTTTATTAATATTTATTGGAATATGGTTGCTTTACAATGTTGTGTTAGCCTCCATTGCACAATAAAATGAATCAGGTATACACATGCAGATGTCCCCTCCCTTTTGGACTTCCCTCCCATTTAGGTTACCAGACTACATTAGGTAGAATTCCTGGTGCTATACAGTATGTTCCCATCGATTGTCTATTTTATACATAGCATCAATAATGTATATGTGTCAGTCCCAGTTTCCCAGTTCCTCCCACCCCACCCCTTTCCCCCTTGGTATCCATACATTTGTTCTCTACGTCTGTGTCTCTATTTCTGCTTTGCAAATAAGATCATCTGTACCATTTTTCTAGATTCCACATATATGCGTTATTATACGATATTTGCGTTTTTCTTTCTGACTTACTTCACTCTGTATGACACTCTCTAGGTCCATCCACATCTACAAATGACCCAATTTCATTCATTTTTATGGCTGAGTAATAGTCCATTGAATATATGTATCTTCTTTATTCATTCCTCCATTGATGGACATTTAGGTTGCTTCCATGTCCTGGCTATTGTAAATAGTGCTGCTATGAGTATTGGGGTGCACATGTTTTTTTGAATTATGGTTTTCTCTGGGTATATGCCCAGTAGTGGGATTGTTGGGTCATATGATAGTTCTATTTTTAGTTTTTTGAGGAACCTCTATACTGTTTTCCATAGTGGCTGTATCAGTTTACATTCCTACCAACAGTGGATGAGGGTTCCCTTCCTTTTTTTTTTTTTTCCCCTCAGTACTGCATTCTGAATAATTATCTTGGAGTTCTCTTCTAGTTAATCAGCTATTTGAGCTAGTTAGGCTACTGTTTTACCTACCTACTGAGGGTTTTTCTTTTTTTTTCCTAGTAGTATAGTCCTAAAAGTTGTATTTAGATATTTTTCAAATCTACTTGTTCTTTTTCATAGTCTCTTATTATTTTTTCATATTTTAAATCCTTTTTATTTATTAAAGCATGTTAAACACATTCTTCTTCTGATCACTGAAGGGTTTTTTGGCAGGTCTGATTTTGCTGTGTGTTTTTTTTCACTGCTTTTCTAGTACCTCATTTCTTTATACATTTTGTATGTTCGTTTGTTTTACCATGGACTCATATTTCGTGGAACCTTTTCTGTGGGAATTCTCTGAAGGTATGTTCCTCCAGGAAGGATTGGCATTTGGTTGTGCCACATACATGGTGGAATCATTTTACACTAAATTCTCAGTTTGAAGTTTTCATACCTCCCAGATACTCTGATTATGGACCACAAACTTGTACGAGGGTTGGCTTGTGGCAACAAATTCTCAAGAGAAATTCTTTCCCACCCCATTTACTCATTGCCGAAATTTGAGCCAGTCCTCTGGGTGATGTAGGGAGTCCTAGCTCTATGTGATTGCTGGTATAGAGTGGATCCCTATACAACTCCCCACCTGGTGTGGACTCTGGCTTTGTCCTCTGTGTCCTGTGTGGTAAGAGCATGTGCAAATCAACACTGGTGTTAACCTGTTTTAGTAAATGCCCTCAGACAAAAGCCAGTTTCACTTCTCCTTGCTTCTGGCTTCCTATTTTCGTTTGGTTTTTGGTTTCTGATTATTTCGTACTTTCTAGCAAACTTACCAATACATTTAAAAATATATGATTTTGTTTCCTTTATTACATTTTTATTCTGCTTTTTTGGTTGTTTTTAGGTAGTGATTTATCAGAGTATCCAGTCTACCACACTTCTGGAAATGAAAGTTGGGCCTCAAACATTTTATGTTGTGGTTGTTAGAAACTGTTTCCTCTGTGGGATTAATTGCATTTATGTCAGTTTTTGTTTTCCTTTCCTTTGGTAAACACCAGAAAACCAAGGGAGGAGGGGTTTATTTTTCCCATATGGTAGTCTGTACACTGTGTTATTAAGAACATCTAATGAAGCCCTGGGCTTTACATCTTTCCCTTTTACTACATCACCTAAGCCAACAGAGTTGAGGTTTTGTTTTAGTTTGATTAAAATACCTGGACTCCACCACATCTAGAGTCAGCCCCTTATTATATCCTCTCATACTGTTCTTCCTGAGGGCCTATTGCTAACCAGCTTTGTGAACCTTGGGGTTGCCGTCTCCTTATTTGTAGATGAGGGGGATGGGTTGGATCTGTAATTCCCAGTCACTGGTCCACAGACTTGTTCCAGTTGTTGAAATTTTCACCAGTCCAAGGTAAAATTAAAGAAAAAATGGGGAGAGAACAGTGAGTTTTATCAAAGAACTTATTGTGTTACTTATCCCAAGTGGATATCATTCCAACTTGGTATAATATGTCCTTTATTTTCTGAAATGGTAGCAGACGATAGGTTGTTTGTCTCCTTGGTTTGTTTGAATGTATTTATTGAACAGAACACAAAGCTGACAACATTAGGTCTCTTCCCAACGTTTTGGTGTTGGGGGGAATCTTTTCAAGTCCATTGAAATCAGAAGTCAAGGACTCACTAGGTTAGATAACTTTGAAATTGAACAGCCTTAGCTTTTCCATTGTATAGAGGGGGAGAGATGACTTTCCTTTTCCTATTAGCTGTAAAGTTTTTTTTTTTTTTTTTAGCGGTACGCAGGCCTCTCACTGTTGTGGCCTCTCCTGTTGCGGAGCACAGGCTCTGGACGCGCAGGCTCAGCGGCCATGGCTCACGGGCCCAGCCGCCCTGCGGCATGTGGGATCTTCCTGGACCGGGGCATGAACCCGTGTCCCCTGCATCGGCAGGCGGACTCTCAACCACTGTACCACCAGGGAAGCCCTAAAGTTTGGGTTTTGATTAATTTAATTTTGGGTTTTATTTTTCACCATGGGCATATTAGAATGAGAGTGAAGCCCGCTCTCTTGGGAGGAACGAGGCCATGATGGGGCAGTATCTTGATCTGTCATCTCAAAGTCATGCCCGTGTTTTCTAGGTCATGGTTTTGGTAGCAGCCTTATTGATAGCATATCTCTTCCGTGTACACGTTTTAGCTCTCTCGGATACAGATACAGATACAGATACTTGCAGGCTTGCCTTTGCATTCCGGAATCCTAGAAACCCAGGTTTTCGTGCCCATCAGCTTTTCTGCACAGGATTCTGCATACTTTAGGTTGTGGATTAGCTTCACTCCAGAGAGCCGGTTAATTCACATTCCCTTGCAGTATGTCAGCTCAAAGAAATGCTGCAGGCATGGGTGGCTCTCTGCCCTCATGGGAGGGAGAGCCAGACGGCTCAGCAAACAGCACAGTGACCTGTGAGAATCTTTAAGGCAGTGGGAAGAAACTGAAGGAAAAATATTTTAAGCAGATTTTTATAAAATGTGACAGTATTAGAAAGCCAGATCACTGGTGGGTTCAAGGTCTAGCTCCATCTTTCATTGCTGTATGGCTTCAGACAAGCTGCTTCATTTCTCTGGGCCTCTTATTTTTATCCTTAATAAAAATAGAAGGCTGTTATCTGTCCTTCTTCCTATATTTGATTGTTTGAAGGTTATTTGCCTATTGTATGTAATTTGGTTATTATAAATGAGCTACTGTGGGCTATAACAGTGGTCAAATGCCAATAAGATTTATTGATTTATTCAGTGCACAAGGCATAGTTCTATGGGATGGGAGTGCACTGGTGCAAAAACCACTCCCTGCCTTCAGGAAGCTTGCATTCTAGTGGAAGAAACAGACGATAAACAAGCGAAAAACATTAATAACACAATGATGATGGGTGCTGTGAGGAAATAAACAGATTGGTGTAGGAGAGTCAGGGAGAGGGTTCAAGGAAGTTTCTATGAAGAAGTGATGGTCAAGCTGTGACCTGAAGTCTGGAAAGAAGCCAGGAGAAGAGTTTTAGGTGGAATAAACAGCAAGGACGGGGCCCTGAGGCCACAGAGAGCTGGCTTGCTTGAACACTAGAAAGGAGTGCACCATGGCTAGAGGGCGGGACTTGTACTGGATACATGGTTAATTTTATACAGTGTGAAGCAGCTTCAACTTCCTTTCACATTTTTTCCCCCTATTTTTCAAGCTTATTTGTCTTGGGGAACAAAAATTAATTTGTAGATATGTTCTGGATATTAAAAATCATTCCTAAAAATATCTTTAGAATACAGAAGGGAGAATACTGTGCGGTAGAGTGTGGGCTGTGGAGTCAGTTGCCCCTCGGGTTCTCATGGGCTCTGCCACTTAGGAGCTGTCTGACCTTGGACAAGTTATTCAGCCTTCCTGAGCCTCAGTTTCCTCATCTATAAAATGAAGATAGTAAACCCTGAGCTCCATCCCTCAGAAGAATGTTATGTATATAAGATATTTTAGAGGAAATGATAAATATGAAAATGTGTGGAGTGTTTAAAGAGCATTATTAATGGGAGAGAGGATGTCTTGTCTCCCGGTTGGCTCTTTGCAAATCCCAGGCTTGTTGGGCTGTTGAAAATAGACAACTCAGAAGCCATGTGCCTTGGCTGGGGTGAATCAGTGCTAGCGTGCGGGTAGGTGGGAAGTCCATTCCAGGGCTGTGTCCTTCGCGTGCTGCAGCAGCAGTGTTACAAGGAAGTAAATGAATAATAAATGAAGGGCTCTGAAATCAGGCTGCTCCTGTAAGATTTCTGTGCCGAGGAGACTCAGCAGAAAGGACACGGCCTCACTGTGCCATCTCTGCAAGGAGAGGCCGGCTCTCTGCTGGCGGCCCTGGCGGAGCCAAAGCTCTGGTCTCTGAACACAGTGTGTGGCCCCAAGGCGTGGAGGCCTGGCTGTTGCCCTGGATTGTCCAGTGGGTTATGTGGCAGCGCTGAGATGGGGCTGTGGCGCTTCAGAGCGCCACCCCAGTGCTCGTGGCACCGTGGCCCTCTGTTTTTGGCATTCTGAGATGCTTACTCATTCACCAGCGCGTGGTGTTGCACACCTAACCATGCTTCTGATACTGTGCTAGCACCGAGGATACCGGGTAGGCAGGGCTCTCCCTCGTGCCACGTTCAGCCTCGTTGAGAGCCAGGTTGTTAAGTACTGTAATGGCAAGAAGGTGACAGAAGTGCTTTTGTGGGTCATGTGGAGGGTGCAGTGTGAGCTCACAGGTGCCAAACTCAGATTTGTTTATGCTTTGGGGGGCCCTGGGAAAGCTTCTTGGGAGAAGTACCATTTAAGCGAATATCAAAGGATGAGGTTAGCCAGGTTGGAGTATGGGATGAGGAGAGGATTCCAGACAGAGCATCCTGCTTGTCTGACTGGGGCTTGACCTTGCAGGGTTGAACAGTGAGGTTTGGGACCAGAAAGGGTGGGTGGGGGTCTTGGAAGGAAGATGTGCTCCGTGGTGAGGAGTTTAGATTGTATCCCAATGTCAGTGAGAAGCCCTTGTAGGATTTACATGGTCAGGCTTTAATTCTGCATGGATCGCTGCAGCTGCTATGTGGAGACTGGCCAGGAGGGGACCAGGGTGTGAGTGCTGTGAAGCCCAGGCAGGGGACGATGGAGAGGAGTAGACACCTTCAAGAGACAGACATTTAAGGGTTGGAATCAACAGGACCTGGGACTGTGCCTCGCTCCTTAGGGAGTTTACTTTTCTACTGAATATCTTACGTAGACATCATGAGCCATGGTACCAGCATCAGGTTTACCATGAAGCTTCACGGCCCCTCCCCTCCACGGCCCTGGGAGGGGCCTAGCAACATGTTCCATGGTCATATGTTCTCTTAAAATTTGCAAAAGCGAGATGGTTTAACCACACCCAATTAAGACCGCTGCCTCTCTCAAATCTGACCCCCCCTCCTGGCCTGTGGTATTGGGGTGACCACAGGCATTTTTAGGATCCTGCAGTGAGAAAATTGAGTTGGGACTACATCTAGCAACATATAAAAAAATATGTCATGTGCCTGTCTTCATTTCGTATTCTTTCTCTTAAAGAGCCTCTCCTCACCCCTATCCTCACCCCGCAAAACACAAACATCAGGTCCCACAAAACTGGATCTGTCCATGATGGTGGCTGTGATTGTTCCTACCTGTGCCCTTAGTGGCTGGCAGTGGTGGCAAGAGCCAGAAACTCTGCTCCAGGTAAAGGGAAGGCTTACAAGGCTGTAAGCGCCGTGTGCAGATATCAAAAGTGCTAGCTTGGAGAATGCCACATGGACTTCTTTTTCTTCCCGTAGTTGCGTCTTGGGCACAAAAATGATGGCGTTTACTTTGTGCCAGGTTTTGTTCTAAGCACTTCACATCGTGACTCATATCATCCTCAGAAACAAGTTTATGAACTAGGTAGCATTACCTTCATTTTACACGTGAGGCTAGTCCTGGTTAGTAAGTGGGATCCGAACCCTTGGAATCGGCCATTAGAATCAGGCCACACGGGCTGCGACCAGTGCAGTTGTCCAGGGCCCTGTGCTTAGAAGGGCCCTGCACTTGGTTCACTGCTCTGCTCTTGCCACCTTGAAATTCTTAATTTTTGAACAAGGGTCCCTGTGTTTTCATTTCGCCTTGTCATTAGACCTGGGCAGGGTCCGTGCTGTCAACCTCTCACTACATTATTCAGAATATGGAACAAGCTGCCTCATAAGGTAGTGTGTTCCCCGCCCTTGGAGGTATTCAAGCAGAGGCTGGATTACCCTTTGGCAGGAATGCTTTAGAGGGGACCTAACTGCCAGATGGGAGGAAAGGGTGGGGGTGGGAGGTTGAGGTAGACAAGCTTTAGCATCTAAGATCCTCTGAGCTGAGATTCTACGACTCTGTAACTTTCCTTTCTACAGCTTTATGAAAGTCAGAAACTAGAGGAAACAGGCCCTGAGGGAAATGGTTTAATGCAAAGAATTTTGTGAAAAAGTGGGACAGTTCCCAAAGGAATGAAATTTGTGGAAGGACACAGAGCCTGGAGACATGTCCTTAGACAGCTGGCGGTGGCACTGGGCCACAGTCCCCTCACAGCCCAGCACAGGCCTGCTTCTCTCCCCATGCTCATCAGAAATGTCCCTGACCAGCTGCGCATAAACCAAATAAGTGTGAAATGGGGGGACCTCTTGGTCTTAATGATGGGTCTGCAGGTTCCACCCCCGGGTCACGGGCCACAGCGGCAGCTGTACACACTGCTTAGGGCAGAACAGATGGGCTGTTTCTGACACCGCAGTGACACCTGTCCTCAGGCTGTGCTCTTTGAGGAACTACCTCCTGGAGACAGGAACACTGATTTGAGCTCCAGCTCTGGGGGGACCTGGGGGGGTGACTTCCTCAGGAGGTCTTAGACTGTGTTTTCTGGAGCCCTGGTGTGTGTGTGTGTGTGTGTGTGTGTGTGTGTGTGTGTGTGTGTGTGTGTGTGTGTGTGTGTGTGTGTGTGTTGGGGACTGAGGGTGGCAGTGAGAATGGGAGGAACAAATAGCCCTCCAGATGCTCTCTTGTGGCCGAGCCTCTGCCTCTCAATTCCGAGACCCTGAGCAAGTTATCTCACCTCTCTGAGCCCCAGTCTCTGCCTCCGTAAAGGGGACAGGAGAAGAGGCATGTTAACGCTTGACTTGATCCATTTTATTTCTGTGTTTTCATTAACAACACCATTTGTACAGTGCCTTGGGGTTTTCAAGAAGCTTTTCACATATGTGATCTCACCAAATTTTCCTAACTGCCAGAAGGTCGTATCACCCTCATTTTATTGATCAAGGCACGGAGGCTACAAAGCCAGGCCTAGAAGTTCACAGTTGCATGAAAATAGGGGTCCGTTGTGTTTTCTAAATGTTTGCCCTTTTGTTTGTTGTGCTGATGACAGGGTCCCACAGTTTGACATTTACGTAGTCCCAGGCCTCTCTGAGTGCACAGTGATGTGTGTTGAGGTTTGGGAGCCCTCGGTGTGCTCCGTCTTAGGTCTGCTGTGGCTGGAACGGGACTGGCAGGGCCCTCTCTATCCCGAGCTCTAAAGCTAGACCCCGCGTGTTCACAGCTCCAGTCTGTCACTCACCAGTTTGCTGCATGACCTGGGACAAATAGCTTAATCTCTTGGAACCTGAATTATCACGTGTGTAAAATAAGGGCAGCCATAGACCAACCACATGAAGCTCTTGTGAGAATTCAATAAAATAATCCACGTAGGATGCTTAGCCCATTGCATTACCCAATACATCTTAGCTGTCGTCATTACAATTATTGTAATCATTAGCTCATTACTATTATTGTAATCATTACCACTTTCACACTAAATGTCTCCATCTTCAAATGAGCCACTTTCCATATTTTGGCCATTATACATAAAGCTTTTTTTTTTTGGCGGTACGCGGGCCTCTCACTGCTGTGGCCTCTCCTGTTGCGGAGCACAGGCTATGGACGCGCAGGCTCAGCGGCCATGGCTTACGGGCCCAGCCGCTCCGCGGCATGTGGGATCTTCCCGGACCGGGGCACGAACCCATGTCCCCTGCATCGGTAGGCGGACCCTCAACCACTGCGCCACCAGGGAAGCCCCATAAAGCATTTTTAATAAACTTGTTTTTATGTTTGAAGTGGTAGGCTCTTCTAGTTTTCTTTTTAGCATCTGTTAGAAGTATTTTTAAAAGCTCTGTCTGAATTCATGGGGAGCCCCTGTAAGTCCACTTGAAAGCAGATCTTATCATTAAAAACCCACAAAACACCTACGTGAGAATGGAGGAGCTGGACCGTAATTTATGGCATCCACTTCTCACTGCCATTTGGCATTTTGCAAACTGCCACTGCCATTAGCCATCACTTTTGGTATTTATGATCTTGTGGTTGGAGCACTTTGATTCTCATAACAGAAACAGGGTCACATTTAGAAAATATACCGTATGCCGAGCTGAAAAATTAGATCCCTGAGGGTGGCTGACGGATGGGGCCACACAGGGGAGTGTGGCCTGCCAGCCAGGCCGAGATGCGCCCTTTCCATACACCCCAGTTGGATGCTGTCTTTGTGTCTCAGGCCTCAGCCTGCCAGGCCTGGGCTTTCTGCTTGGCAGGGACCTGGGGCTGGGGCAAAAGATGTGTTGCTAAGTACCAAACCATTTTCCACGTGGTTGCCCTTAACTGCCTTGAGGTTGGCAGAGATAGAGCTAGGATTTGGCCGGAATTCCTCCATGGCCCTAAACTGGTTCTTCACATCCAGGTAGTGCAGAGCGTTTGGAATATTGCAAGTGAGAAAGCATGAGTTAAGTGTGGCAGCAACGTACCGCAGTAGCAATAGGCGAGACACTGTCTCCTACTTTGGGCCTCAGTTTTTCTTGTGCTCAATGGGAAGATGTGATCTGAAGGAGCTCTGAGGACCGTTCTTCCAGCCCATTGAGTTTCCTGATTCCCATGGGGTGCTTGCCTACCAAATTTTACAGGACTTTTGGGCAATAGAAGTTGAGGGCTGTCAGACGAGGGAGGAAGTCTCATCTAAGTTGCAAAGTAAAAAAAAAAAAAATCAAGATATTCACTGTGTATGAAAAGGAATACCAGGTCCATCCTTCTTTAATACATCAGCATGCTTCTGAGAGTCTATCCACCTGGAGGGTCTCCAAGACCTTGGATGGGTCTCTCCTCCTAGACCCATTTCTCCGTCTGTAAAATCCCTCTAGGATACAACGTTACATTAAATATCCGTGTCTACTTAGGCTCCTCTTGGCTGTCATAGTTTCTCAGACTTTCCTTGTTTCTGATGACCTTCACAGTTTCTAGGAGTCCTGATTGGGGATTTTCGTAAACTCTACTGGAATTTGTCTGATGTTTAGACGAGAGTTACGGGTTTTTGGAAGGAAGACCACAGAGACCTAAAGTGCTATTTTCATCACATACATCAAGGGTACCTACTATCCACGTGATTTATCACTGCTGATGTTGACCGTGACCGCCTGGCTGAGGTGTGGTTAGTCAGATTTCTCCACGGTAAAGTTACTCCTTTTTTCTCCTTTCCATACTGTGCTCTCAGGAGGGAATCACTGTGCGCAACCCTTCCCCTCCTCTTTCGGGGTCATTCATGTGTTTCGTGACACTATTGACTACCCACTACGTGCCTGGTGCAGCACTGGGGACCAGAAATAGGAAGGGACGGAAGATGGGGCCTCTGCCCTCAGGAAATTCGGGGTCTAGGAGGCAAAACAGAAAGTAGGCTTGCAGTCACAAGCCCTTGTGGTAAGTGAGAAGGTTCTGCAGGAACACAAACGACGTCCCCTCACACCAGGCTTTCCTATTTTATGTTTCTGTGCTTTAAATGAGTTTTCCTAATTGCCCTACATTTCTTTCAACTGTAAAATTTTAAATGTTAGAAAAGAAAAAAAGAGGCCAGCTTATTTCCTTTCCATACTTACGCTGTGACTCCTGGATGTTATTTTTTTTAGCATCCACGTCGCACTTTCCCTGTTGAAAGCATTTTTTAGTCATTAATTAGTAACCCACATTAATATGCAGATTGAATTAATCTATTTCAGGCAGAAGTTTGTCTTGAGGAAGCACAATAGCTTAAGTGTTATTCCTCCCCACCTGCACCTTCTCTTTCTCCCCAGCCTCCCACCCTCTACCCCGATCGTTATTAGGATCATTGCCGTGATTATTTAATGCTGATGGGGTACCGCAAGTGGCTGCTGTGCTTCCAGGAACTCGGGGGAGGGTGCGTCCCTGTGCTCTGGACTCAGAGCTGCGCAGAGGCTGCCGTGGGGGGTTCATTAGCTCTCAGAAGCTGAAATTGGCCTCATAAATAGTCATCCTCAGGAAACGGTTTCGGCTCTCCTGTTTTTGTTTCAATTGCACTAAGCTGAATTCCTGTTTGGCTCTGTTACTGTCTGAGGAGACTTTTACCTTCAGAAAAAAAAGTGTATCCTCCATAATGTACCTTACCATTTATTGAGCTCTTACTGTGTACCAGGAGCTCAGCACACCTTACTATGTACCAGGAGCTCAGGACACCTTATATTCGATTCACAACAGCCTCCTGGGCGTGGCTCTGTTGGTTTGCCTCCTTGTAGAGATGAGGCAGCTGAGGCCCAGTGAGGTGAAGGCTCAAGGCTGATAAATGTCAGAGCTGGGACTTGAACCCTAGACTGTACGGCTCCAAAGCCCTCCCTCTTCGTGCCTGTCTTTGGCCTCCCTTTCAAGGCCTTCCCAGCCTCTCTGCCCACTTTCCCCCATATCACCATGTCCTCCTCTTCTCATAGTGTCAGGTGGGGAAGGCTTTCCAAGGCTATTTCATTTCTGTCTCATTAGAACTCTGCAGGGTAGGGGCTGGCTTCATCCCCACTATCGAGGTGAGTCTGGCTCAGGACCCCTCTCCTTGCCCAGCTCAGAGTCACCTTCCTGAGCAGGAAACGTCTCTGTCATCACCAGCCACCTGTGGAACACCATTTATTGGCTCCTGCTGGGGTTGTAGATGTAAACGTTCCTTCCCTGCCCTCAACGAGCTCATATTCTACTGGGCGAACAGAACACCTGGAGTTCCAGGTGTCTTCATTTAATTGGGCACTTCTCTTTCCGGCCTTGGAGAAGTAGATGTCTACTTTAATAAGCAGTTACTACATGCCAGACCTTTTGCTCAGAGATAGATACCCCTGACTCTTGTTCATTCCTCATACCCTCCCCAGGAGGTGAGTTTGTTGGAATCCCCATATAATAGGTGAGGAAATGGAAGCTCAGAGAAGACTGAATTATTTAAAGGACAGACACTTAGGACGTGGAAAAGCTTTTGTTCAAACCCAGATCTAGCTGAATCCAGAGCTCCTTATTGAGTTACCTTGACTCCTTCCCTTTTAGTATTGCCTTTGTGTGTGTGTGTGTATGCACATCCATATGCAAGCTTACACTTAGGTGTGTGAGGTACAGGACTAGGTCAATGAGGGACACGATTCTAAACAAGATGTGTCCCTATTGTTTTGGGCCTACAGGCTGACGGGATGACAGACCCCAAAAAAACCCTCAAGTGCAACTGAGTATGATAGATGCTACAGGGCAAGTCCTGGTTCTGGGTGACCTTGGGCAAGTCTCTCAACTTAGCCCCAGTTTCCTCACCTATAGCACGGTGAGGAACATGTCCCAGGGTTAAGATAAGTTTTAGAAGAGAGGAAGTACATAGAGCACTTGGTATGTGGTAGGTCTAATGAATGGTAGCCCTTCCTGCCGAAGTGTTAGTGAGACCCTAATCACTGGGTCGACTACTCAGTACGGGTCACCTGGACACAATTTTGGGGACCTCTCAGTCTGTTGGTCTTGTATCTACAATGAGATGTTAGGATGCTTAAGGACATGGACCATTTCTGATGGTTTTTTTAAGGACATGGACCATTTCTGGGTTGAATGTGAGCCTCCCTAGCACACAGAATAAATGCTCATGGATTAATTGAAAACAATCCTATTTTGTGGCTGGGGAACAGAGTCTGAGAAGTTGTGAAAGGGGTAGCTGTCAGTATTTTATTTAGGAATCTCAAGTGTTGACAAGAGTCCAGCTCCATGGATGAGGAAAGGGAAATTCAAGGCCAGGTACACCGAGGTCTACTAAACCATTGAGAAGATGCTGTTTCACTGTGTGCAGCAGAGTTAGACTTGGGGTTGAGTCCCTTTGGCTACCTCCTAGCTACGTGACCGGAGCCAGATACGGCAGAGCCTCAGGTGTCCTCACCCATGATTTGGGGGAAGAATACCGGCCTGGCAAGGTTGTGAAGATCAAGTAAGATAATGATCAGAATACATTTAGCACAGCTTTCCTGGGCAGAGCAGAGCTTAAATGTTCAGTATACGGCTGGAGATGTTACTTTGAGGAGGGCTCCTTGCCAAGAATCTGAGCCCCACAGAGTTCTGCCTGAGGGATGGTCTATTTCAGACGCGTGTCATTCTCACTTTTGACTGCGGCTCTTTCTGGACATGCCCATGAAAAGAATGTGTGTTTGCCAGTTAGATGAGGCTCCTGTGGAGAAGCCCCACCCCAGCCCATTCCTGAGGAGTCTGAGCTTGGAGTTTGGCAATTCCTTGGAATGCTGGGCCAGAGCTGGGGAGCAGAGCTGCAGGCTTAGCCAGCGCAGAGTTCTTGGATTGTGGAGAGAGACATTTGAGGGGAGAGGGAGGATGTTGTAGAATGCTGCAAAATACAGATAAGCTCAAACATAAAAAGATAATCCCCAGTGATTATGATCACTCAGAGATAACCACATTTATAGTTTAGTATCTATCCATTCACATTTTGTTATTTTTGTTGTGATGTGTCTTAGTTCAGGCTGCTGTAACAAAGTACCAAAGACTGGGTGGCTTATAAACAACAGAAATTTTTTCTCACAGTTCTGGAGGTTGGAAGTCTGAGATCAGGGTTCCAGCATCGTCTGGTTCTGGTGAGGATCCACATCGCAAACTGCCGACATCTCGTTGTATCCTCACACAGAAAGAGAACCAATGTGATGGTATTTGGAGGTGGGGCCTTTGGGAGGTAATTAGGTCACGCAGTTGGAACCCTCTTGAATTAGTGCCACTCTTGAAATGCCTTTAGACAGCAGTACTCTTTTCGCAAAGGAAGTTTGAGAAAACATAATCATTTTTGTCTAGTGCTCACTCTGAGGCAGACCCTATTTAAGGAATTAATTGTATTAACTACTTTAATCCTCACGATGACCCCATAAGGTAGGACTGTTATTGGCCCTGTTTTACAGATGAGAAAACCGAGACACAGAGCAGTTAAGCAATTTGCTCAAGGTCACGCAGCTCCTATATGACAGAACCAGGAGTCGAGCCCAGGTTGTCTGATTCTGGGTTGTGCACTATTAACCATAAGGAATATTGCCTCCTTTGGTTAAATCCCAAAGCGAGGAAAAGTTGTTTATATGGGAAAGCACAGCCGACTCCAGGAACACTCGGGTCCTCCTGGCACAGGGCCTAAGTTAAAGGGTACCTGGGTGAAAACAGGAGGATTCAAGTCATTTGTTCAACGAATACAGTATCTCCCATCTGTCCCCTCCGTGAACTGCCAAGTGCTCAGGAGGGAGTGAGGGTGGAAAGCGAGAGTCATCCCTGCTCTCTTCGAATTAGTGGCATTTAAGTTTCTGAAATGCTTGAGTTCTGAGCTCTAAAGGGTACTTAGGGAGCTTCTAGTCCATAGCCCTCGTTTTACAGACAAGGATCAGCGACCCAAGGACGGAAGGCGTTTGCCCAGCAAGCTAGTGGCAGTGCCGGGAACCAGAAGCCACATCTCCAGCCCAGTGCAGGACCGTGATAGCAAGCTCTTAGTTTCCATTGCCACATTCCACACCAGCTAGGGGTGAGAAGGCTCATTTTCTCCTAGACGGGGGCTTTGACCATCCTGGGCACTGAATGGCTGCCTGGTGATGGATAGATGACAATAGTTAGATATCACGCATATGGCCTGCTTTATGTATTGCATGATCACAGCCACATTTGTATCGTGAATTATTCCAACCTGCTTCGTCAAGAGATGGATTTCAACCCCTCAGAGGCTTTCTTGGGGACTACAACAGCAGGTTTGTTCTCTGATCCCAGAGAGCAGCGCTGGGACTGGTGAGACTGGGGGAGTCTAGCACTTACCCATTTAATAAATAAGTTTAGAATGCCTTTTCTATGCGAGGGAGAGTGCTCAGGAAAGAGTGACAGTCCAGCAGACAGCAAGGGTGGCAGATGTGGAAACATGTCCAGTAAATTGGAACAGGTACTGTGAGAGAAGCAGGTACAGCAGCCAGAGAGGGCACAGAACAGGGACAGTCCCTTCCGCCTGAGAACAAGACTTTAAGGAGGTGCCAGCTCTGGGCTGCGTCTGGAAAGATGAGTGTGGATTTGCCAGGCAGATGGTTGAGCATTCCTGGCTGAGGGAACAGAGCACAGTGGTGTGAAAAGTCCACAGTTTTTGTGTCCCAAAAGTAGTTAGGTGTGGAGCATGCGGTCAACTTCTGGGGAACCCAGGTGTAAGATAAAGATGGGATGCTGATCCCCAGGGGCCTTGTGGGTTCTGCCCAAGAGCTAGAACTCGACCCGGAAGATGTGGGGACTTGGGAATCTCACGAGGAAGAATGAGCAGCTCATCTTTGCAATCTAGAAAGCTCACTGGACTGTAAGCCCAGAGAGCAGACTAGAAGGGGGACTGGAGGCCAGGAGACCCTTTAGAAGACTTGTGTGGTGGTGCAGGGGCACGAGATGAGGGCCAGAACATAGTGTGACAGTGGGGATGGACATGCAAAGACAGAGAAGAGGCCAGATGTGGGAACAGTCAAAGAGGTGGAGTCAGCACTACTTGGTTGTTAGGGGGATATGGGGAGGAGGGGCAAGGTGATGCTGAGGAGAGCAGTGACAGCTGACATGCATGGATTACTTAGCTGTGTGCCAAGCACCCAACACAGGATATCTCATCTCAGCCTCACCACAGGCATTGTCCCTGTAAATACGCTGTCCTCACGTTAACAGCTGGGAAACTGGCTCAGAAAGGTGAGAACTTGCCCACAGTGACAGAGAACAAGTCGCGTAGCTGAGGTTTGCACCCAGGCAGTCTGCTTCCAGCTCCTGCTTTAGTTATTCTGGACCACAGTTGTTGGGGTCTCTGGCTTCCGTCACTGGGTGAACGTGGGCACTATCCTCTGCTGCCGGCCACATAGAGGAGGCAGAAGCGGGTAGGGTGCCCTGGTCTTATTGTCCCAAATTAGAGCTCCAGAGACGCTGTCGGGAGGTATGCAGAAGCTCTGGGAGTGGCTGAGCATGGCTTTGAAATAGCTTGCAGCGGCTTTGCGGCGGCACAGCTTTACTTTCTTTTCTGATGCTGTGGGAAAGGCTCTAGACTGGGAGTCAGACTAGTTTAGGCTCTGCTGCTTTTCAGCCACAGGACGCTAAGTAATAAGTCACTTCAAGTCCCTGGGCCCGCCCTTTACCTCCCTGCATAATGAGGTTGTTGGTCTGGTCTTCCTGTGCATGAAAATCACCTGGAGGGCTTGTTCAAACACATATTTCTGGGAACCACTCCTAGAGTTGTGATTCAGTCGGGCGGGGCTGGTAGGGCCTGGGAATCTGCATTTCTCATCACTTTCTAGGGGATGCTGCTGCTGCTGGAGTGGGGACTGCACTTTAAGCGCAACTGTCCTAGGTGCTCCCTCTGTCCCTTGAGCTTCTGGCTCCATCCCCGTGGACAGGGACACACCAGGCAAATGGACACTCTCATATTAATACCATAGAACATTCAGTCCACAGCACAGAGCGTCAAACCAGTGAAAGGGGTGGCACTTTGAAATGACAACAGGGTACAATTCACCCTGCCCTTCCATCTTCTTCTACTCTTGTTTAACCTTTCCCCATCACTGGTCACCCCAAGTCCAGATCCTTCGAATAACTTGTTTCACTGTGTGGTTTTGGGGATGGATGTGTCAGTGGAGGAACCCCATATACCAGCTATTGTCAGGGCTAAGACACCTGCCTTGAACAGCTGATGGATTAAAAACACCCAGGATGGGCATAAACTCCTAGATCCTAGGGGCTCACCACCTTGAGAGATCAAACTCCTAATAGGGTAGGTAGCCAATAGGCTAAACTTCCACCTTGGTTTCAGTGGCCTGTGGCCTGAGCTTTGCCACTGGGGCAAGGCAAGGAAAATCTTCTCTCTCTTGCTCTCCACCAGAGCACTCATCTTGGCCCCATTGGCCTTCAAGGGCATATAAGGGAATGTTTTTTTCCCTGATCAAACTCCAGGCATGAGCAGCATCACGCCTCTCTGTGACCCTATGCCAGAGATATGATGAAGAAATTCCAGGGAGACAAATGGAGATTACATGGAAATCAATAACGCACAGCTGGTGTTCTCTGCAGGCAACTGTTCAACTTTATTTCCTTTTCATTTTTCTCCCCATTCCCTGGGATCAGCTCCTTTAAGAGCTTGACACCAGCTAGACTTGTGTGATTAAGTGGTAAACTTAAGCTGGCTGCTGGAACCTTCTGTGTGTTTCTGCAGAAATGGGAAATTGATTGTTCAGGGCAACCAATGGGTCATGAGTCCTCTGGACCACTAAGAGCATGGGGACTGTCTAAAGGTATTTCTTGGAGTGGGCTTTTTTATGATTTCCCCTTAACACTTATAATTTGGGCTGCTTTCAGCTGCACATAATGATATGGGGATTCATTATCTCACATAACAAGAACTCTAGCAGAAGGACAACTGTGAGATTAATTAATTCAGTGGCTCAGCAACATTATCCGAGATTTGTATTCCTGCCATCTTTCTGCTTTGCCATACTCAGCATGTTCTCCTGAGGTTAAAGTTCCTCATTGTCTCAAGATGGCTGCTGTAGCTCCAGCTATCACCTGTAGAAACAAAAACCAGCAGGATGGATAACTGGACAAAAAAATCAGAGCTTTGTTAGGAAGGAGGAAGGGGTTGGAGTGAGAAATGACCACCAGACTTGCTCAATCTAGGAATCAATCCTTGTTCAGAAACATTTATCCTTTCTCCTCTGCCGAAGACTAATTAAGTACAGATATCTTGTCCCGGCATGATGAGTCTTCCACAGTATGCCCTCAACTTATAATTCTCGGTTTTATTTCATACTGTTCTCTGTGTAGAGCCACTGGGCAGCCAAACAGGACCATTTCCTGTTGCCAGAATTTGCCACATTTCTACCTCCTTGCCTTTGCTTAATCTGTGTCATGTGTCTGGAATACTCCTTGTCTCTCAACTCATGTCAAGGGAAAGGTATAGAAATGGAGCCTTGGGAGTTCCTTGGTGGTCTAGTGGTTAGGATTCAGTGTTTCCACTGCCGTGATCCTGGTTCAGTCCCTGGTTGGGGAACTGAGATCCCACAAGCTGTGCAGCATGGCCAAAAAAAAGAAGAAAAGAAATGGAGACTTTCTCTCCTCCTTCCCATCCCTATCTTTTAAAAAGTCTTTTTAATGCAAAGTAAAATACAAGATACGGAAAACCACACAAAACAACTTCAAACTTAATGAATTATTATGGTGACTCTCCTTGCAGTGACCACCTGCCATAAAATAGAACATTGCCAGTCCCTCCAGAAACCCTTCTTGTGCCCAATCCAATCATCATTCCCTTTCGCTCCCTAATAGTAACCTTACTTTTACATCAGTCACTTCCCTTCATTAAAAAATAGATTCATCACACCACTGTGCATCCCTAGCAGTTTAGTATTACCCATTTTTAAACGTGATGTTTTTATAGTCTCTTTTAATCTACAGGTTTCCACTCCAGTCCTTTCTTTTACTTATAATTTATCTATTAAGAACCCCGGCTGGTCAAGTTTCCAACAGTCTAGATTTTGCTGATTGCACATTCGTGGCTCAAGTTATCATGTTTATCAGTTTTCTTTATTTTCTGCAAATCAGCAGCTGGATCCAGAGCCTCAGTCAGACTGATGTTGATCCCTCTGGCAAGAATACAGGTGATATTATGCTTCTTTGTCAGGAAGCACATAAAGTCTCTTGGTATTCTGATTCTGTCATTTCTTCTTCATTTATTCATTGGAAGTCTCTTCAAGTTGGATCCCGAGTCCTGTGGCATGCCGCACTAATCTTTGATAGCTTCCTTTCTCTCTGCTCTGTAATGATGTTTCAGATTCATCTGGTACATTTCCCCGCTTGGACCTAGAATCAGTCATTTCTCAAAGAAGCCCTTTGATTTCTTTTAGTGGGGAATGATATTTTAAGACCATTAGATGGAGACTAGAGATGCTCTTTGCCACTGGACTTGCTCCTGACCTTTTCATTGGACAGGGGTGGAAGATTATAAATAAGTTTATATTTATATTTTATTTACATTTAATGATAAAATACCCAATGACATTGGAAATATATGTTTAATTTAAATTCAAGATTCTAGAGGGGTTTTTTTTTTTCTTCTTTTTCTCTATTACATCTGTTATCTCCTTTCTTTTTTTTTTTTTTTTTTTTTCCGGTACGTGGGCCTCTCACTGTTGTGGCCTCCCCTGTTGCGGAGCACAGGCTACGGACGTGCAGGCCCAGCGGCCATGGCTCACGGGCCTAGCTGCTCCGCGGCATGTGGGATCTTCCTGGACCGGGGCACGAACCCGTGTCCCCTGCATCGGCAGGCGGACTCTCAACCACTGCGCCACCAGGGAAGCCCCTCACCCCATTTTTTAAATAGTTGTCCTTTATCTGTATTATACTACCCTTTCCCTCTTCACTCTCACTTTATCTTAGTTCTGCAGGTAGCTATGTATTTAATGTTCGCCATCAGCCCGTATGTTGATACCTCTCTAGTCAGATTGGTTGTCTGAAGCATGTTTTCTATTAGATTCCTTAGAAAGGGCTCATGGGAACAACAACAATATTTCTTGAGCTGTTAAATGTTGATAACATTTGTGCCACAAATGTTTTGCTAGTTTTTGTTTTGTTTTTTGTTTCTTTTTTTTTTTGCGGTACGTGGGCCTCTCACTGCTGTGGCCTCTCCCGTTGTGGAGCACAGGCTCTGGACGCACAGGCTCAGCGGCCATGGCTCACGGGCCCAGCCGCTCCACGGCATGTGGGATCTTCCCAGACCTGGGCACGAACCCATGTCCCCTGCATCGGCAGGCGGCCTCTCAACCACTGCGCCACCAGGGAAGCCCTTTGCTAGTTTTTATACCTAGTTTTGCTAGGTATAAAATTCTTGGTTCACATTTTCTTTCCTTGAGTGCCTTGAATATGTTAATTCCAGTTTCTTCTGACACAAAGTGTTACTGTCAGAAAGTCTGGTGATAATCTAATTTTCTTTGCCTTATGAGTACCTTGCCCCTTTTTTTTAGGTACCCAAAAGTATACTCCCTCCCCACCCCTTTCTTCCTTCTGTTCTCTCAGTAAATTTACTGGATTATGCCTTAGTATCGGTTGTCCTGGATTGAAATTCTTACTTATGCAATTTGCTTTTTCAATATGTACTTTCAAATTTTTTTCTTAAATTTTAGGAAATTTTTCTTGAATTACAGTTTTAGTATTTTTTCTGTTATTTTGTGGTTTTCTTCTTCAGAGACTCCTCTTATATATATGCAAGATCTTTTTTGCTTATCTTCATTATTTTTCACTTTCTCCTTATACTTTTTAAAAAATTTCTTCTTGACTTAAAATTTTTATTCTTTTTACCTATTGAAGGCATTAACTGTTATGGGGTTTTTTGTTTGTTCTTTGTTTCTTCTAGTTTAGTGTTCATTTCTGAAATGATTTCTTCTTTTATTGCTAATTCTTTTCTGGTTTGTTACCTTATTTCTGAGTCTTTCTAATTCTAATTTATGTTATTCTTCCATATCTTGGAGCATTTTGTTAATGTCTTTCAAGCTTGTTTTGAAATACTAGGTTACAGTTTTGATCTATTTTATGAGCATGTCTTTCAAGCATGCTTTCATTGCTCATAGGAATACTATCCTGCTTCCTGTTCTTTTTCAGATAATAATTTAGCATAAGATTTGACATCAGTACTTTGCCGTTGTTCATTTGTTGGTGAAATTTATTTTCTTGAACTTTCATAAAAAGGTGGGGTTTAGGAACGCTTTTCTAACTTCATAGAGCTTCCTGTTCTCCCTCCCTCTCTCTCCCTGTCTCTCTCTCTTTCTGTCTCTTATTTGGTGTTTAATGTTTAAAAAATATGGTGGCTTGACTTCCCTGGCAGTCCAGTGGTTAAGACTCTGCACTTCCACTGCAGGGGCATGGATTTGATCCCTGGTCAGGGAACTAAGATCCCGCATGGTGCATGGTGTGGCCAAAAATAAAAAAATAAATAAACAAGCAAATAAATAAAATGGGGATAGTTAATACCACCCACATCTCATAGGTTTATCGTAAGACCTAAGTAAAATAAAAATAAATAAATAGATAAGCAAAAACATGGTGGCTTGCTTTCTTAGATTTCCTGGCTCTGTTTCCTTTTCCCACTGGTATCTGAAACTCCTCTTTCCTGTATCTCCATCGTTCCTGTCCTGTTCAATTTGGACTTCACTCAGCAGTTTCTCCTCAGTGCAGATGTTGATCTGCCCTGGCAGATCAGCTTCAAGAGTTCATAGGGGCTGGGCTGCTCCAGCCCTATCAGACCTGCTTACTGTGGCCCTCCTATACTCGTCTGTTACTAGACTGGACAAGAACCCTCCAAGTTTTAGCTGCTGTTCTCACACTGGTGTATTGTGCTTTCCCAGTGAATGCCCATTGGCTGTATGCTATCCACTCTAGGACTAGCAGCCACTGCTCCCATTGCTTCTTTTTATCCCCCTGTACAGACACCAATAACATGTAAGACTAGTGCTTATTGGTGTCTTGTTCTCACTCACCTATTTGTATTTTAGGGTTCATGGGGATGCCTTGTGAGCTAATCTGGTTGTAATTGTTGTTCCATGGGTTTTGTTATCTATTTGCTTTGTGCAATTATGTGGGGATTCAGAGATAGTGGAAGAACCGTGCCACCTCTACTGCCATCTTTCTTCATCACGTTAATTCCTCCAGTGCCTCTGAGAGACATAGTAGATGCTCATAAATGTTGAGGTTATGCAGAGAATTGTTCCTGTTGGCAGAAGAAATATTTACCTGGAGGTATTTGTTTTATGCAGCCCTTTTGTTAGTAAAATTTCTGTGGAGTGTTTTTTTCTGTCTTCAGACAACTTTTATTAACTAAACGGGATAACATCCAGTCAGGAATTATTTACTGGCATCAATGCCTCTTTGAACAATGTCCATAACCCTAGGAAGACAAATAAATTTTTATGTCAGATGGTGATTCTCATTGGTTGATAATGACTTTCTGAAGCCTTATGTTTAAGAAGGAGTCTAAGACCACATCACAGCTCTCCAGGTTTATAAGTTAGGGTGCTTTTGGCTGCAAGTAACAGAAGGTCAACTCAAAATAACTGAAACAGTAAGAGGGTTTAATATATTGCAATAACAAGGAGTCCAGGGTTAAGGCTGCTTCAGAGCTAGTTAGTTTAACAGCTCAAAGATGTCATCAGAGACCTGTTTCTTTCCATCTTTCTTTTCTTTCAGCCTCAGCATGTCTGCTTTTTTTTCCCTCAGAGACACAAGATTCCTATAGGAGCTCCTGCCAGGAGAAGAGAAGAGAGTGTTTTCTGCCTGTCACCTTTTAATCAGTGAGGAAATCCTTCCCCAACCCCTGCCTCTAACCCCAACAGACTCCCTCAATTGGTTCTATCCTTGAACTAATCCTTAGTAAGGAAAATGGGACCACCAAGATTGGCCCAGACTCACCAAGATAGATTCCTCAATTATGTGAAGGAAATATGGTAACTATAACAAAATTAGGGCTCTGTCAGCATGGCATAAGGGGAAAAAGGCTCTTAGATAAGCAGCTGCAGTGCTTGCTACCATGAGATGTTCATGATTGATTAACTAGTCTACCACAGGCATAGGACAGAGATGCCGGTGTCCTGGCCTGTATTTGTTACACCTGGCGTGACCCTTTACAATCTACAAAAATGCTTTCTCATCTCTTTTCTCTACTGTTGGTCTAAACTACCCTTGATCTAAGCAGATCAAGGATTATCAATCATCCTTATTTGATAGTAGTGACACTGATGCCCAGAGAGGCAAATTGCCCCACACAGCCAGGAAATGACAGAGCAGGGCTTCCAGACTACGGATCCAATGTGCCTTCTACCTTCTCATACTTTACTACTCTTGTTACTGGCTGAAAACCAGGTTCCTTTGCCACAGGCAGGAAAGAGCCACTAAAAGGGAACCTGGGAGGTTACCAGGTTACCAGGCCTTGTCAGTGTTACAGTCCAGTCAAGACCTTGCCCTACAGGAAGCCTTTGTTTCTTCTTCTTTTTTAAAATAACAGCTGTATTAGGGTATAATTTAATAAATTGACCATACCATACCATACCATAAAGGTTGCCGTTTTAAAGTGTATGTTCTAGTGGGCTTTAGTATAGTCGCAGAGTTGTGCATCCACCACCACTAAAGCCTTCATTTCTTAGTAACCTTTGCCTCCGGAGTGGGTCGGTTGACAGAGGAAGAGCCTTATGATGGCTCCCTGAGGTCTCTGAGCTACTTGTTTTTCATGGGTAACAAATGCAGATTCCTGAAGGGGTTCTGAAGGCTCCTTGCATGAATGATGCCCGGCTGTGTAGGAGTGGGGCAGGTTGGGGAGAGTGTGGAACACACCCCCTCTAGTGGGGCCTCTGCTGGTTGCTTAGCTGCTGTCAAGAGCAGCTATGCTATGCTGGGTTGCCAGGTCTTCTGGTTACACAAGAGAAGCTGGACATTTGGATCTTTCAGAGAACTTGCTGGATTTCTGGTGTTTGTCAACATATGGTTTTGTCTTTAAAAAGCACTGTGTGTGGTCCCTTGTATTATAGATTGGAGGTGACCTTAGACCTCTAGTTTGAGACCTCTTTTCTTTGACTGTGTCTCATTTAATCTATTTTCATTTTTTAACTCATCTCTTTCATCTACTTATTATTTCATATCACCAAGTGAGTGAGGTTTTCCTTCTGGGTCACAAGAGCCAGCCAAGTACCAGGTAAGCCCTTAGAAGTTCCATTAGCTGAACGTAATTGTGTTCTTAAATGTTAGGAGTAAACAGTCCCATGAGAGAGGGAGGGTTTGTGATGATCTGGTTCTTGTATTTGTCTTCAAACACTGTCACACTGTTTGGATGAGGTGGCTTGGTTTCTACCCTTGTTTAATAGTCAGCCACTGATGTTTTTGATGTTAACACTTCTATGTGGGCTTCAACAGCTATCTCCCCAAACCCAGCTGCTCACACCATCCCCACCCATCTTATCTTGCACCCTAGCAGAGGAAAGAAATGATCGTATTTGACTGGGCAGTGCTTTGCTATTTCACCTCTTTGTGGTTTTTACACTAACCCTGTGAAGTTGTCACTCCCATTTTATATGTGTAGAAACTGAGGCCCAGAGAGGTTCAGCAAATGCCCAAAGCCTCTCATCTGGCCACTTACAGAGTCAGTTTTGAATCCTGTCTGCTGACTTCAAAACCAATGTTCTGTTGACTTCTTTATGCTTTCTTGCCCTTATGATTGTACTTTTATCTGAGTGAAGCTGCCTGACGCTAAATCTTTAAGTTGAATTTTAGAGGTTAGCAAACCTCACTTCATCTCTGCCTTCCTAATATTTTCTATTTTTTAAAGCATGTTTGTATTAGGACTCTGAGTTGCAAGTGACAGAAACTCTTCTCAAACTGGCTTAAGCGAAAAAGGGAACTTATTGGATTATGTAACTGAAAAGACTAGGGATGCACTGCCTTCAGGCGTGGCTGAATCCTGGGGCTTCAGTGTCTTCAGTAATCTATGCCTGATGCTGGTTGCTTCTCCTCAGACTGGTTCACGCCCCTCATGGCGGCAGGAGGCCTTTGGCAGCTCCAGCAGCAGGAGAAAGGCCCTTTCCCGATCCTTGTACTCATAGTCCCTGAGCCAACCTCCTGTGTCCACTCTGGTTTATGACTTATCTCTAAACCTTTGTTCGTAGTCAGGAGGAAACCATACTCTGGTATATGAGTCAAGTCGTCACTCGTGGAACTGAGGGGGAGGCCAGCTCCCTAGACCTCATGCACTGACAGTGGGGGAGGGCTGGTTCCCCAAGGTCAGCGTGTAGCTTCTACAAAAGCAAAGGAATGAAGATTGGGAGGGCAGTTGCCTGCTTTTGTATTTAAAACAGCAGATATTTTAATGTTCATTAAGTGTGCTTAGGACCACAAAACACTATGGATAAGAATCGGGCTTTCCAAGAAAAAAGGGCCAAATACAGAATTTTAATAGCCCTTCAAAAACAGGTAATATGTTATAAGCAATTCACATATACTCTTAAAAAAATAGAAGGACCATTGGGACATTTGCCAAACCCATACCTTTCATAATAGAAAAAGAAAGGGCAAGCTTTATTTTCCCACGCGTAACTAATATGTGTACAATACAGATTTCCTAGGGTCTTAACACAGCTTCCTAGCAGAGCAGTGCTTCATTTCTCTGGCATCATTAGGGAGTGAGGTTTTGCGGATGAGTGGATTTTACAGATATGTTTTGTGCTTTTAAGATTTAAATCTGTAAAAGGTGTATTTCGTAAAACACTTCTTTGTACCAACAGAAGATGCTGATACATGAACATAAATAAACGTTTTCTAAGCCATTTTGCTCCACGCTTCCAGAAGTTAGGGTATATGTCAGTACGTATGAGAATCCACAGAATAAACGTGACCCTTCTTTGCTGGACCTGATTTAGTAGTGGTGGAGATCGGGGGGATGACAATACTTATATGAAAATAACTGTGAGTACATTATGGAATAGAAGGCTAAATTCTTAGGAGTTTTTCAGAAGAAACCTGAGTTGATTCAGTTGCTAGCTGGAGTCCATCTTCCCTCCCTACCTATCCATTTCTCCCATTCATGTCCATGTGCCTTTAGGGAGAAGTAGACCTCTAATGCATTCAGAGGCTACTTAGGCTCTTTGCCTCTTCACCAGTACCTCTAAGCTGCTTTTTGCTTCTTCAGTGTGTATTGTCTTGAGCTGTTCTTCCTCACTGCTTGGTCTCAGGAATAATTGAGCATTGCCAGGAGAGACCAGACAGTCAAGCTTTTAAAAATGAATAATATTGAAATTCACACATATACCTAAATTCATAGACTTGGCAAGACCAGAGTTCTGTTATTTTTCTATAAAATAAATCCAGGTGCTATGGGACTTGTTCAGTGTGGACCCATACTGGGAAGAGATTGGTGAAGGCTTTGGGACTCTGACCACCAGTGCCCTGGCTGTTCATGACTATTCAAAACTCATAGTTTTTATCATGAAGCTGAATAATTGTTGCTCCCCAGTGAGGCCTGCCTCTGTCATATTTGATGACAATCCAAAAGTGCAATTGTTATTTCTCTTGGATGGTAGTTTTTTAGACTTTATTTAGTTCAGAAACCTTTTTTGTTTTACTTTTTATTTTGAAATAATTTTAGATTTACCCAAAAAAAGTTGCAAAAATAATCCTTTGTACCCTTCACCCAGCTTCCCCGAATGTTAACATCTTTCACAGCCATAGTACACTTATCTAGACCATGAAACAGTATAAACCAATCTATAGACCTTATTTGAACCTTGCCCACTAATGTCCTTTTTTCTGTTTCCAGATCCCACATTACATTTAGCTGTCACATCTCCTTAGTCTCCTCCAATCTGTGGCGTTTCCTCAGTCTTTTTGTTTTTCGTGACCTTGACACTTTTGAAAAGAATAGCCAATTATTTTGTAGAATGTCCCCCAGTTTGGGTTTGTCTGATGTTTTCTCATGATTAGTTTGATGCATTTGAGCAAAAGTACCACAGAAGTGACATGTGCTTTTCTTGGGGCATCGTATCAGAGGTACAGGATGTCTTATTACCAGTGATGTTAAGATCATGTAGGCCAGGTTCCTCTAGGGTAAATTACTATTTTCCCCTTTGCAATTAATGAGTCCCTTGTAGGGAAATACTTTGAGACTATGTGAATGTCCAGTTTGGGACATTTTTCTTCAAGGGATGTTTTATGTGAAAGTCTAGCATAGAAAACAGGTAGAAGTGACCTGTTTTTAATGAAATGGACATGGGATGGGGGCAGCAGCCCAGGAGCCTCTTCCCCTCTGCCTCCCAAACACTACCCCTGAGCCCACTCTGTTGAACCCCTAAGCATCTCTGGCTGCTCTTTGAAAATCATGGCTCTGGTTTTGGCTTTTGGTTTTTACAATATGTACACATTGTATAAGCCCCTGCACTCAAAATATTCTGCAAGATGGTATTCTTTCAAATTGAAATTAGCCAAGTTATATTGAACTTAACATGAAGTATCAGCAAACATATATGTAGCACCTCTGTGTACCAGTCACTGTTCTAAATCTAGGGAATAGAAAAATCGTAAAACACAGTCCCTACCCATTAATCGTGCATCTTTTCTTTCAGAACAGAAAGGACTTTATAATCTAGACCCAAGAAAGAACTGTGAAAGGAGGAAACAAACACACAAAAAATAGGCTTTTTGGTGAGGGAAAGATACTTGAGGATTTGGGGTTTGTGTTTTGAGTGAGTGCAGAGGCCACTGTGACCTAACTAGACATCAGACCTTGGTCATAAGCAGTACTTTCCCTCTGAGAAGCATAGGTACTTTAGTTGGGGAAAAAAAAAAAAAGAGAGAGAAAGAGAGACAGTTCTAACCACTTCTGCCCAAAAAAGAGCCACAGTTTGGTCTTTTGATTCTTTTTCGCATATTTGAAAGACTCCAAATTCTCGTCCTTCATGGATGAGGTGTTTTAGCTGTCCATAATTACATTATTATTCCAGACACTGTAGGAACGCTTCTTGCTGAGGAGGGAGGATTAAGCCGAGGAGGCTGGAGTGAGCGTGTAGCCTGTCAGCTGCCCCTCGCCTGGCAAAGGAGATTATGCCTCCGAAACGGAGGTTTCTGGCTGAGCCTTTGTTACTTAATTAGTCTCCTGTCTCTTTTCCCTTCGTGACAGTGGCAGGATCCAGGACGCACCCCCTTTTAGACGAATGCAGATGCCTCTAACGAAGTTTTCTAATCGTTCCTTTTCAACAAATCTGAAAATTGTCAAAACCACTCTAGTCACTGGGAATTCAAGGGTGGAAAATAAGTTTTAAAGGCATATGTTTCTCAAGGGAGGAAAGTAGCAAATACCATCTCTTTAAATTCTGTTTAACATGAAGCCTTTATTGACTGCTGTTGATGGTTCTGCACGGTTCAGTGCTCTTTTGAGTGAATATTTAGCTTCTTCAAGTCAGTGCGGCCTTGTGGATCTGTAAATTTAGATGCTGATCACCACCAGAAGTCAATGCAAAAAAAAGGTTACAGTTTAATTAAGTGGTCATAGATCTTATGCAGTATCAGGTTAAAGGGAATGTATAAATACTGCTTTATGAACCAGCGTCTGCAGAAAATAGACACCGGTTGCTCTCTCCCCTCTCTGTCTCATAGGATGAGTTACGGGATGGCCCTATTAACTGCACTGGAATGTGAGGGGGGGTGGAGGGGGTGACCCATTATTAAGCAGCCGCATCCAGCCAATCAGCCTTAACGAATTTGACTTCAGAGGTCAGTAAAGATTCCCAACACTGTTAATTTTATTTTATGAGACACCATTGAAACACACCAACTCATGCCTTGTCTTTGGTTTTTGATGGACAAAAGGAAGAGATGAAGTTTTGAAGGGTCCTAATAGATTTGCCCTAAAGAGCAAGCATTAGTTCAACCTGTGCGTGTCACAAGTTGGGGACCTGGGAAACGAAGGCCCAGAAGGAGAAGGACCTGGCTCTTGGCGCTGTCCGGCAGCATCACATGCTGCTGGTGCAGTCAGGGACCTCAGGGAGTTTACTCAGAACCTAAAATCCCTGACCTCTGGGCTCTTCGAGTTGAGGCCCTTGGGCACCGGAGTTCGCCCATTCCTCAGCTCTGTGTTCAGTGCCTAGGGAAAAAGTGTTCTTTTGCCCTTCTCCCACAGGCCAAGTAGGGCCCTGGCAAGAGTTTTATTCTTCCAACATGAGGCATGTGGCTCCCTCCACCTTGGTAGACCAGAAAGCCCTGGACTCAGAGTCATGCCCTCTGTGAACAACACCTGAGGCAAATCACAAGCCCAGGTTAGGGGCCCTGCGTGGACTCTGCGGTTCCCTCAGCTTAGCAGTGTTCACATTTTGTTGTTGCTTATTTAATTGTTTGTCTCTCCTGCACAACTGAAAGCTCAGGATGGGAGATTACCCCCTACCTGGCTCGCTGTGGTGCCCCCAGAGCCCGACATGGCACCTGGCACGTGGTGGACCCCTCGTGATTATTGTTCAAGAATGAATGAGGTCACCCCAGATCTGTGAGCCTGCATCTGCAAAATGGGGATAACTTGACCCCCTTCTACCCTCTATGGGGACAAGGAAGATAACATACCTGGAAGAGCCATGACATGCTACAGAAATGTGAAGAGATAGTTCACGTGAGTTACTGGTGGTAGTGTGACAGCACAGGCTGTAGCTGGATTGCATTTAGCTCCTAGAGATGAAAGACACCTCACATGTGTTCTTCTCCTCCCACCTTATAGATTAGGGAGGGCCCCAGACAGGTTGATTTACCTGCCAGCATCGTGCAGGGATTCCGAAGCTAAGCCAAGACCTGGTCCCAGGTTCCCTGATTCCTTCCCCTCAGCTCAGTGCTCCAACTGCTGGAGAAGCTGTGGAGTATTTAATTGGCTAGTCTGTGATGTGCAGCATGTCAGAGCTCATTACTGTGGTGGGGCTTGTGGGTGTCCCTCTCCAGAGCCAGCCCCTGTTGTAGTTCAGCGGCCCCAGTTAACTTCAAACCTCGAGGCAGCCCAGCTGTGCAGGTGTCCCAGATCCCCCAGGGCCCTGAAGATGCGCCGTCCTCCACCTCAGCCTGACTTGCTGCCCTTTCCCTGAGCTCCTTGTTGATGCCGAACAGAAACATTTCCCAGTTAAGAGGCACCAGATCATTCTGCTTGGCACTGAGCTGGGCTCCCAGCCAGAAGTCTTAGCAGGCTGGGGTGGTTACCTCCCCGAAGGCTGCATGCTCAGTGCCCCAGGCTGTCAGTGCAATGGGTAAGAGACAGGTGCAGTGGGATCCACCAGAATCAGGGATGAAGGCCTTCTCTGGACTAGGCTCTGTTTTTATTCCTTTATTTTAGTGTTAACACTGGGAAAGGCAAAAGGAGGTTGGGGAATTGGCCCAGATTCAAGAAAATGAGAAAGACATGGGAAGTAAATACGATGCAAAACCGTGATTCTATCTTGGTTTGAGAAAAAGATACCTATACAAGCGGTTTGGAGACAGACAATGGCAAGTGTTGGTGAGGATGTAGAGAAATTAGAACTTTTATTCAATGCTGGTGAGACTAAAATGGTACAGCTGCTTTGGAAAGTAGTCTGCAGTTCCTCCAAAAGTTAAACATAGAGTTACCATATGACCCGGCAATTCCTCTCCCAGATATATACCTAAAAGAAATGAAACATATGTTCACACAAAAACTTGTACATGAATGTTCATAGCAGCATTATTCATAGTAGACAAAAGGTGGAAACAACTCACATGCCTGTCAAATTATGAATGGATGTACAAAATTTGGTGTATCCTTACTATGGAATATTATTCGGCTGTAAAAAGGAATGAACTACTGAGCCATGCTACACCTTTATGCTAACTGAAAGAAGTCAGACACAAAAGGCCACTTATTATATGAGTCCATGTACATAAAATGTCCAGAATAGGCAAGCCCATAGAGATGGGAGATAGATTAGTGGTCTAAGGGCCGATAGGGAGGGAGAGATAGAGAGGGACTGATAACGGTACAGAGTTTCTTTTTGGGGTGATGAAAATGATCTAGAATTAGATAGTGGTAAAGATGGCACAACTTTGTGAGAATATTAAAACCCACTGAACTGTACACTTTAAAAGTGTGAATTTTCTGTTATATGAATTATGTGTCTGTAAAAAATAAATTAAAAGAAATTGGGGGACAATGGGGAAATTTGAATGTAGAGTGTATGTGAGACCATAGTGTATATCAGTGTGGCGGTGGAACTGTGGTTATGTGAGGATATTCTTTTGCTTGAGAGATTGCATGCTGAAGTACTTAGTGGTCAAGTGTCATGACATCTGCAGTTTACTTTCACATGATTCAGCAAAAAATGCATAAATGGTTGGTGAGCAAATGTGATAAAATATTAATAATTGGTAAACATAAGTGAAGGGTGTACTGGTGTTCTTTTTACTAATTCTTACAACTTTTCTGTTGACATTGTTCAAATGAATAGGTTGACAATATTTTTAGAAGGAAGGGAGGTGGAAATGTTAGGATTCTAAGGGACAGAGGTAAGTCAGAAGGCCTTTGGGCTGTCCCCCTTGACCCTTTAGTCTCTGTCTAGGATGAGGCTAAACAAACACTTGTCTCAGCCTTCCTCGGGGGAAATGAATTCCATTTCTGAGCAGTACAGACCCCCACTCGGCTGTTCGTAGGGACACTTAGCCAAATGCTACGGGCCCACGTGTTGACTGTGAAAAGAAGAGGCTTTCTTCTGCCCTCCCGTGGGCCGGAGAGACGGCCAAGGGGGCCTCTGCTCACAGCTCCCTCCCTGACCTCATTCCAAAGTGAAGCAGAGTTTCTTCTCTCTCTCCGTGGGAGATGCTAAATCACCAGCAAGCATTATTTCTCGAGAGAAGGAGTTCTCAGTGAGTTTTCTAAACCTGACACGTTCTTCCCTCGTTGGCAATACTTAAATTTAGGGAACGATATACGAAATCTTGTCAAGTCTTTTGTTTCTTGTCCCAGTCCCCCAAGTATGAAAACAATCAGCAGGGTCTCAGGCAGTCTTTAGACTCATCCCTTCCAGAACAAATGGTAAAACCAGTCATCGAGAACGTCAGACCTGGCAGGGACCTTGGAGCTGCCTCGTTTTCCTGATGCCTCCAAGGCCTTCCCCAAGCAAAACCCACCACCCTCACACCTCGTGCCCATCCAGCAAATATAGTCAAGAGCGCTTGCAAAAAAGAGCCTTTAAACCAACAACTGCTTTTACAGTGTGCAAGCTGATTTTTCAATGTGCAGATTTGCTATGAATTTATAGAGTGTTTTGATTCTAAATTCACAATGTGCATCTTTAATGGCTCCAAGTTGGGATAATTTCATGCTGTTTATATCCTAGCAGCAATGGTTTATGTATATTTCCTAAGTTATTACCCTCCTAGGAGAAGAGTGAACAACCTCCTTTTACAAAAGAGAGTCTCATATGTCCTGGTTTAGTGCATCTCTCTTCAAAGACCAATTTGCATTGAGATGTGAGGAAAGCATGACAGCTGTTTGAGGCACCCACCCCACTTTGCACGCAGGTGGGTTTGTGGGTTTCCTGGACCCTCGTACTCAGCTCCCAGATGGCCCTGCATTTGAGAATCACCAATAAGGCACTTTGAAGTCCCCTGGAGTTTACCTCTTGAGAAATTTTTCAACCTTATTTCTGGAAAAAAAAAAAAAATGTTGCCTACCTCCCTCCACTCCCATCAGGGAAGAACTTTGTTATTGTGCAACAAGAACCTTAAAAAAATGATCTGGGAGTTTTCCTTTTGGGAGTCCAGCCTGAGGAGGTAATCAGAAATGTGAGATGTAGAGGATGTTTATTGAAACTGAAAATAGTTTTTTGTTGTAGTAAAATACATGTAACATGAGAAAATTTTAATAGTAGAAAATTGGAAGCAATTAAACGTCCAGCAGCAAGCGATATGATTCATCCATGTATTAGAATATAATGCACCCTTTGAAAACACTTTCAAAGAACTTTTAATAACAGGAAATTTCTCTTGACACAATGATAGGTGAAGAAAGCAGGTTCCAGACCTCCAATTAGGTCTTCAGATTTCAGACACATGCATTGAAACAAGATAAAAAGGGTAACCACAAAATTATTAACGGTGGTTCTTATTGGCTGGTGGGATTATGAAGGATTTTTTTAATTAATTTTTTTAAATTTTGAGATAATTGTAGATTTCACAGGCAGCTGTAAAAATATTTCAAAGAGATCTGGTATACCCTTTACTGAGTTTCCTATAGGGGGTTTAAATTTTTGTGTGTGTGTACTTTTCTCTTTTTCAAATAATCTACAGTCAAAAAACAAACACAAAAAATCTACAAGCAGGGAACATAAATTTAAGGACTATCATTTTAAAAAACAACAACAACAACGTATTCATCCGTCTGAAGAACCTTGCTCCAAGTTGTAATCAATGTCCCCTTTGCTTGTATCCCCACAGCCCTTTGCCTGGCCTTTCGGTCCACTGTACATATCGACACCCACTAACATTGTAGTTAATTGGATCTTTGCCTGTGTATGGGCTTCCATACAGTGAGTTTACGTTGGAGAAACAAGGCATGCCTTCCAGAAGCATCAGGTTTACTCACACTCTTTGGAGAAGAGAGGACAGAAACACAATAATCTTATATTAAAATAAAGTTAAAATAAGACATCCATATTATAGAGTGGAAAGTAAGGTTTGAGACGCAAGATGAATATTTAAGACAAAGTCAAGTCGCTGTTTGGGAAGCACAGCTAGTAGCTGTTGAGGAAATGCTTCTTGAATTGAACTGTGCCGTCTGCTCCTTCAGCTGGCTTCTTGGGGGTATGTCAGGGAACACACAGCACTGTAAGAAATCACTGGGGAAGAGAAAGATTGGAGCCACTATCCTTAACTATAAAAAAAACTCTTCAGATTTTCTCTCTGCCCTAGGGCCACGTCTTGCTGGAGCGCACACTACCAGGGAGTCAGGGGCCTGGGCTTGGATTTTTGACCCCCGCATTGACCTCGGTGGGAGCCTGGCAGGACATCACGTCTCTGGGCCTCCTTCTCCTCGCCAGCAGAATGAGCTGTTCAGACCATTGCTCAGGGCCCTCTAACTCTAAGATGCTAAGGTCAGTCAGCCTGTAGCATGTGACTTTCCCAGGCTTCCCATACTCCTTCCACCTAATTGAAAGTGCACAATGAACCTGCAAGGATTTTAGCATCCTCAGAAGTTAGTCTTCATTGATTTGAGTATTTCTCTACCTCTTTGGTGAACCTTCCTGTCAACACTTCTCTTTTGTCATTAAAAAAAAAAAAAGGCTTATGAGAAGGAAGGTTGTAGACATGAACTAAGAGAATATCCCTCTTTTTTTCCCCCTTTTCGTTCCCCTAAAGGTTATCTTGGGGATGTCAAAAGCAATTTTTATAGGCAGGTTGGTCTTTTACAAGAGATGTGTTTACAAAGCATGAAATTAACATTTTTTGCACAGAGCCAAATAATTGCTTATAACATGGTGACTTTTGTAGTAAGTTTGCAGCTTGAGCAGTTATTAGTAAGGTCAAATGGTACATGCAATAATGCAATTAGCAGACCTCATCACCAAAGCGAAGTTAACCAAGCACCTTGTGAGGGAACAGGTTTCTCCTGAGGAGTTTGCCCATGAGGTCATTTCAGATGTTGGGAACAGTACAGTCCATTCACACTGCAGTCCACCGAACACTATGGTGTTACAGGGCCACCCCACTCCTGGAGCTTCAGACTCCTACGAGCCTGCATACAAGCCTACACTCCCAGAGGGGCTGAAAGGGCTGACCAAGCAAGGTCCAAGCACTTTACTGCTTATGAGAGGGTTGGCTTCACTTTAGACTAAACATCACATTGGAATTAGGGAGTACCAGATGACAGCATCTCTGGGGAAGAGATGATAGAGCAGACAAGTTCAGGCCAATAGCTTGCATATTCCAGTAGCAATTCCATTCAGGAAAATCTACTCAAGGAAGCATGTTGATGTGTGATTTTGGACATGCATTCTTACTGGTAATGTTAGGTGATATAACAGATCAACCCTGAAACATCAGTGTCGTAACCGCACAGAGATTTATTTCTCACTCACAAGTTATACTCTGGCCTTGGTCTCAAGAGCGTCCAGAAGAGAGAGGGAAGTCGGGGGGAGATGGAATTATTGAGAGGCTCTCAGGGAACTTGGCTAAAATTCATTTGGGAAAATATAAAGAATCTGAGGCGCTCTCATCTTTTTGTGGCTCAGATCCAGGCATGTGGAGAGAAGAAAACTCTCTCTTCCTCTGTGTCCACCCCACTGGCAGAGTTTGTACTCTAAAACAAAGGGAGCAAATAACTGTTGGAGATGTCCTCTACTGCCTGGATGGGGATCAACTTGCACAAAGCAAAGAGTACAAGCCTTGGGGACCTACACACCTGGGTTTACCACTTGCTACATCTTTGGCTTTGGGCAAGTTACTAAACCCTTGTAAAATCCTGGCTACTGTCTGCAACTTGCAGATCATACTTGCACCCACCTACTAGGGTTGTTTTGAGGATAAAATGAGGTAATGCATTGAGAGGGAATTATTCCAGAGACTAGCACGTAGTATGCACCCATCATCCATCCACTCATTCTGTTTATCCCACTAACATTTATTGAGCACCTCTGTATGTCTGCTGCTGTGCTAGGTGTTAGCAAGCCAGGTGTACAGTGAGCTCCTGCCCTCATGGAGCTTATAGCCCAGGCACAGATATGCATGAATTAAATAATCACCCTAAATGAAGGTTTCCTTACTAACTTATTGCTCTGAAGGATAGGACCCTGCGGTGTTTGCCAGAAACCTAGGCTGAGAAGTCAGGGAAGACTTCCTAGACAAAATGGCATCTGAGCTGAAATGTGAAGTTTGTTTGGTGGAGCAGGAACAGGGTGTGACAGGTGTCCTTGAGGAAATAGCACGTGCAAAGGTCTCATGGTAGGAAAAATGGGGAGGTACCTTTGAGGAACTTAGGAAAGTGACTGGATCTCTGAGACCCAGGGAAGCATGTGGAGGAGGGACTGGAGAGGTGGGCAGAGGCCAGGCTGTGTAGAACCTCATACGGCTGTTAAGGAGTTTGGTTTCATCTTAAGAGGCGTGGGAAGCCACTGAAGGTTTTTAAGCAGGGGCTTAAAAACTATTAAACTCAATAAATGTTAGCTATTATTGTTCCTTTCTGGGAACTTTTATCCTACGTCCCAACAATGTTAGCTCTCTTACAGGATTCTGTGAATACATAATTTTAAAAAGCCAACAAGCCTATCGATCTGTTTGGCAGTCTGAGAGCAGGATCTGTAATATGCCAGAGCCACTTGGTCCATTAGGATGTGCTTCCTCCTCTAGGTGGGATTGGAAGGGCACTAAAAGCAGCCAGCATCCAGGACAGAAATGTGACACTGTGAGAACTGGAGCAAGGCCAAGCTGGAAGTGGCCAGGACCAGCAGACTCTACAGGCTGAACCGGGTAGGCTTCCACAGCCCGCGCCAGGCCGCCTCCAGCCCCGTGACAGTGGTGGATACAGGCTGGTGGGAGGACACCGGTACCAGGGAGAGGGGCTGGCAAGGTGAAAGCAAACACGACATCTGCCTTAGAGAGTCTGGGAGGGAGCTCAGGGCTGGACTGGCAGAGGGCAGGGGGAACTGGGCTCTGGGTCAGAAGACCCAAGGGAGACAACCCAGATGAAGATGGGCCCTTGTCTGAAGGAAGAAGATGTCTGGGCTCTGAAACTAGTGTACGAAGTCCAAGTACCTGACCAACATGAGGATGCTGAGTCCCCAGATCTAGAGCCCAGCAATCCTCCTCTCTCTCCTTCCAAGGGCAGATTGATCCCCAAATCCAGGTGGGCTGAGACTCCTGGTGGGGATCAAGTGATCCCAACTCTCAGAACATTTGACACTTTGTCTGGGGGGCTCTTGTCGTTTATCTGGTTCAAAACTAGAGCCCCCAGAAGCTCTGCTGCCTAGTAAAACTTGTGTTTCATGTCTTTTGGCCTTTATCCACTCATCTATTTCCTGTGGTGAATCCTGAAGTTGGAACAGGACAGTTTGTATTCCTCATGCCAGACTTTTATCTAGCTCCGGTCTAGTTGTGGGACTGGATAACCAGTTATAGAGTTACCTGAACTCAGCATCATTCTGCTGAAGAACAAGGGAAGGGCCAGACTGGAGGATGACTCAGCAGGCTTTTTACAGATAAGAAGTGGATGGGCAGAGCGATTTCTGCACTGGTTTCGTGGGTGACCCAGCTCAGAAGATGGTGAGGACTGCTTCCACGCATGTGGCCCTTCATAGTCACAAAATGCTTTCGTGTCCGTGGTCTCCTTTGAGCCTCCTTATGCTGATGGAGTAGCGTGGGCCGCTGTTACCCTCCCCGCTTTACAGGTGAAGAAACTGAGGCCTCGTCATTAAGGGTCCCATGTGAAATCACAGCTCCTGCATCAAGAAGTGACCAGTTGGGATTAAGCTTCTGGGAGGAGCTTGTTGTTGCTCACTCTGTGTCTTAAAAAAGAAGAGAGAGAGAGGAGAGAGAGAAAGTGCACTTGATTGGAGAAACAGTAGCCTGGACAAATGTTTAAATCCTGTAAATGAGGGCGGGGCTGTATGTAACGTAGATAGTCGTGTGGGGTTAACGATGGAGTCATGGGTTTCTTTGGATAATTTTGCTACATTCAGGCTTTCCAAGTCCAAGGGCATGTATGGGTGTGTCTGTCTGTCTGTCTTGTGTCTATGTCTGTCTGGCGAGGAAGCTCAAGTTAATCCATCTATAAACTTTGCATTCTTTGAGCCCTGATATATTTCAGAAACTGGCCCCATAAGTGCCACATGTCCAGTCATCTGTGACTCCTTTAGGAAACTAAAACCCACACCAAGAGAGGGAAGGAAGAGTTGAAAGCCAGAGATGCAGGTAGGGTCCACGGCACATTCTGGTCAGCCGACAGAGCGTGTTCTTAGAAAACCAGCCTTCTGTGGGGTGAAGACAGAGAGACTGCCCCGCCCACTCTGCCTCCTTCTCGTGTAATTTTTAAAAGCATGAGAAATGAAATGGGGACCTTCCCATCTGAGACAGCTATTTTCGCAGGTCTCACGCCTTTTTTTTCTTTTTTTGAATTTTTGAATTTTATTTCATTTATTTTTTTATACAGCAGGTTCTTATTAGTCATCCATTTTTTACACATCAGTGTATACATGTCAATCCTAATCTCCCAATTCATCCCACCACCACCACCCCCGCCACTTTCCCCCCTTGGTGTCCAAACGTTTCTTCTCTACATCTGTGTCTCTGTTTCTGCCCTCCAAACCGGTTCATCTGTACTGTTTTTCTAGGTTCCACATATATGTCACGCCTTCCTTTTGAATAGCCCGAATATACATCTTATAATTATGCCCTGCCTGGCAGCGTGTTTCTGCCTTCTGAGTGATAGCTGAAATTTCTTGGCAAGTGAATGCCGTCCACAACCAGCCTCTCTTTTCCCACCCTGGTTCCCAGTGGCCCCTCTGTGGCCGTCTTCCCATCCACACTGGCCTCCAGGGCTGCCTGCCCCACAGTACTTCAGTCATTTCATCAAGAAGGGTCTCCCAACCTCCTTGTTTATCCCAGGGGCACAGGGAGGGCTGAGCCCCACTCCAGAGGGAGCCATACCAATCTGATTAATGAAGGTAAATAGGGGCGTGATTGGCAGTGGCTTAAGCTCCAGATGGGTAACTAGGCAACAGCAAGGGTCTGCACCTCCACTGGCAAGTCAAGTGGGATCAGTTTCTTCACAGGTCCATGGACTTCTCTCATGCTCAGAGTCCACTTCAGGAGCCTTGAGAAGGAGCTGGACTGTTGGATAACAGGGAGAGGGGAATTGCTGGTAGTCTGCCAGAGTTGCCGTGGGTGTTTTATCCCCTTCAGGAACATGATGTGGGCAGTGTATTGGGCAGACGTGATGTCAGAGGCCTCAGGGTCAAAGGCAACTCCCAGCTTTAGGAACTTGAAGAAGTCCCTCCTGAGCTTTGGGTTAGCCAGTTCCATGTCCCTATCCCAGCTGCCACTTCCTAATTAGTTTCCTCCTTTGTAAAATGGGATGACGATAATAGTGTCACCTTCCAGACTTGTTGTGAAAATAAGACTTGTAAATTGCCTAGCATAGCCTGGCACATAGGAAGCCCAATAAACATTGGCCCTCTGGGTCTTCTCTAGGAGAGAAAGAGGCTCTGAGTGCTCTGTCTTCCAATACACTCTTTACTATCAGGAAGGAAATGGGCTCAGCTTGGAGATGAGTCCAGGATGGGAGGCAGATAGGAAAGGGGCCACAGATGGGCATTGTCAGGGGAAACACTGAGACACAGGAAGCAGACAGGAAGGTTGGGAAATGTGGGCGGCTGCCTGAGGGCCAGGAGACCAGTGGAGAGGTCGGCAGTGTACCCAGATAGGCAGTGAGGCTCTTGACAGAACTCTTGAGGCTGAGGATATGGAGATGTTGCCCCTTTTAGGACTTCGATTCAAGCCTGAGTTCCAGTCCAGCAGCCCCAACGGCTTGCTGAACATGCACTTTTTTAGGCTTGAACACTGGCCAGTTGAAAACTTGATTCTGGTTATTTCTCCATCATGTGAAACAAAGACCTTGGGGAACTAGTCACAAGAAAAAGACATGAAATTTTCCTGTTCAGTGAATGAGGGCAGAAGATGCATAATGTATGGTTTCTGAAGCTGCAGGTGGTTTAGGGAGAGAGTTTGCAATTTGGGGAAACATTTAATACTTTTGCAGGTTACAAAGGAACAGAGAAATGCCAGGAGCTTAATGTCCAGGATAGCCCTGGATGAATACTCTCAGACAAGCCAACCTCAGCGGCTCAGTTTCCTTATTAAAAATTCTGGAAGGGAGAGGGCAGACAGCAGAAGCAAGAAGAACTACAATCCTGAAGCCTGAGGAACAAAAACCACATTCACAGAATGTACCAGATGAAGGAACAAGATAAACAAGATAAAACCCCAGAAAAACAACTAAACAAAGTGGAGATAGGGAACCTTCCAGAAAAAGAAGTCAGAATAATGATAGAGAAGATGATCCAGGATCTCGGAAAAAGAATGGAGGCAAAGATCGAGAAGATGCAAGAAATGTTTAACAAAGATCTAGAAGAACTAAAGAACAAACAGAGATGAACAACACAATAACTGAAATGAAAACTACACTAGAAGGAATCAATAGCAGAATAACTGAGGCAGAAGAACGGATAAGTAACCCGGAAGACAGAACGGTGGAATTCACTGCTGCAGAACAGAGTAAAGAAAAAAGAATGAAAAGAAATGAAGACAGCCTAAGAGACCTCTGGGACAACATTAAACACAACAACATTCGCATTATAGGGGTCCCAGAAGGAGAAGAGAGAGAGAAAGGACCTGAAAAAATATTTGAAGAGATTATAGTCGAAAACTTCCCTAACATGGGAAAGGAAATAGCCACCCAAGTCCAGGAACCACAGAGAGTCCCATACAGGATAAACCCAAGGAGAAACACGCTGAGACACATAGTAATCAAATTGGCAAAAATTAAAGACAAAGAAGAATTATTGAAAGCAGCAAGGGAAAAATGACAAATAACATACAAGGGAACTCCCATAAGGTTAACAGCTGATTTCTCACCAGAAACTCTATAAGCCAGAAGGGAGTGGCATGATATACTTAAAGTGATGAAAGGGAAGACCCTACAACCAAGATTACTCTACCCATCAAGGATCTCATTCAGATTCGATGGAGAAATCAAAAGCTTTACAGACAAGCAAAAGCTAAGAGAATTCAGCACCACCAAACCAGCTTTACAACAAATGCTAAAGGAACTTCTCTAAGTGGGAAACACAAGAGAAGAAAAGGACCTACAAAAACAAACCCAAAACAATTAAGAAAATGGTCATAGGAACGTACATATTGATAATTAGCTTAAATGTGAATGGATTAAATGCTCCAACCAAAAGACACAGGCTTGCTGAATGGATACAAACAAGACCCATATATATGATGTCTACAAGAGATCCACTTCAGGCCTATGGACATATTCAGACCTAAAGTGAGGGGATGGAAAAAGATATTCCATGCAAATGGAAACCAAAAGAAAGCTGGAGTAGCAATACTCATATCAGATAAAACAGACTTTAAAATAAAGAATGTTACAAGAGACAAGGAAGAACACTACATAATGATCAAGGGATCAATCCAAGGAGAAGATATAACAATTATAAATATATATGCACCCAACATAGGAGCACCTCAATACATAAGGCAACTGCTAACAGCTATAAAAGAGGAAATCGACAGTAACAAAATAATAGTGGGGGACCTTAACACCTCACTTGCACCAGTGGACAGATCATCCAAACAGAAAATTGACAAGGATACACAAGCTATAAATGACACAATAGACCAGATAGATTTAATAGATATTTATAGGACATTCCATCCCAAAACAGCAGATTACACTTTCTTCTCAAGTGCGCACAGAACATTCTCCAGGATAGATCACATCTTGGGTCACAAATCAAGCCTCAGTAAATTTAAGAAAATTGAAGTCATACCAAGCATCTTTTCTGACCACAGTGCTATGAGATTTGAAATCAGTTACAGGGAAAAAAACATAAAAAACACAAACACAAGGAGGCTGAACAACACGTTACGAAATAACCAAGAGATCACTGAAGAAATCAAAGAGGAAATCAAAAAATACCTAGAGACAAATAACAATGAAAACATGATGATCCAAAACCTATGGGATGCAGCAAAAGCAGTTCTAAGAGGGAAGTTTATAGCTATACAGGCCTACCTGAAGAAACAAGAAAAATCTCAAATACACAATCTAACCTTACACCTAAAGGAACTAGAGAAAGAAGAATAAACAAAACCCAAAGTTAGGGCTTCCCTGGTGGCGCAGTGGTTGGGAGTCTGCCTGCCGATGCAGGGGACATGGGTTCATGCCCTGGTCTGGGAAGATCCCACGTGCCGCGGAGTGGCTAGTCCCGTAAGCCATGGCCGCTGGGCCTGCGCGTCTGGAGCAATGGGAGCGGCCACAACAGTGAGAGGCCCGTGTACCATAAAAAAACAAAAACAAAAACAAAACCCAAAGTTAGCAGAAGGAAAGAAATCATAAAGATTGGAGCAGAAATAAATGAAATAGAAACAAAGAAAACAATAGCAAAGATCAATAAAACTAAAAGCTGGTTCTTTGAGAAGATAAACAAAATTGATAAACCATTAGCCAGACTCATCAAGAAAAGAAGGAGAGGACTCATATCAGTAAAATTAGAAATGAAAAAGAAGAAGTTACAACAGACACGGCAGAAATACAAAGCATCCTAAGAGACTACTACAAGCAACTCTATGCCAATAAAATGGACAACCTGGAAGAAATGGACAAATTCTTAGAAAGGTATAACCTTCCATGACTGAACCAAGAAGAAATAGAAAATATGAACAGACAAATCTCAACTAATGAAATTGAAACTGTGATTAAAAATCTTCCAACAAACAAAAATCCAGGACCAGATGGGTCCACAGGTGAATTCTATCAAACATTTAGAGAAGAGCTAAAATCCATCCTTCTCAAACTCTTCCAAAAAATTGCAGAGGAAGAAACACTCCCAAACTCACTCTATGAGGCCACCCTCCCTCTGATGCCAAAACCAGACAAAGATACTACAAAACAAGAAAATTACAGACCAATATCACTGATGAATACAGATGCAAAAATCCTCAACAAAATACTAGCAAACAGAATCCAACAACACATTAAAAGAATCATACAGCATGATCAAGTGGGATTTATCCCAGGGATGCAAGGATTCTTCAATATACGCAAATCAATCAGTGTGATACACCATATTAACAAGTTAAAGAATAAAAACCATATGATCATCTCAATAGATGCAGAAAAAAGCTTTTGACAAAATTCAACACCCATTTATGATAAAAAAAAAACTCTCCAGAAAATGGGCATAGAGGGAACCTACCTCAACATAATAAAGGCCATATATGACAAACCCACAGCAAACATCATTCTCAATGGTGAAAAACTGAAAGCATTTCCTCTAAGATCAGGAGCAACACAAGGATGTCGACTCTGGCCACTGTTATTCAACATAGTTTTGGAAGTCCTAGCCATGGCAATCAGAGAAGAAAAAGAAATAAAAGGAATACAAATTGGAAAGAAGAAGTAAAACTGTCACTGTTTGCAGATGACATGATACTATACATAGAGAATCCTAAAGATGCCACCAGAAAACTACTAGAGCTAATCAATGAATTTGGTAAAGTAGCAGGATACAAAACTAATGCACAGAAATCTCTTGCATTCCTATACACTAATGATGAAAAATCTAAAAGAGAAATTAAGGAAACACTCCCATTTGCCATTGCAACAAAAAGAATAAAATACCTAGGAATAAACCTACCTAGGGAGACAAAAGACCTGTATGCAGAAAACTATAAGACACTGTTGAAAGAAATTAATGATGATACCAACAGATGGAGAGATATACCATGTTCCTGGATTGGAAGAATCAATGTTGTGAAAATGACTGTACTACCCAAAGCAATCTACAGATTCAATGCAATCTCTATCAAATTATCAATGGCATTTTTTACATAACTAGAACAGAAAAATCTTAAAATTTTTATGGAGACACAAAAGACCCTGAATAGGCAAAGCAGTCTAGAGGGAAATAAACGGAGCTGGAGGAATCAGACTCTCTGACTTCAGATTATACTACAAAGCTACAGTAATCAAGACAATATGGTACTGGCAGAAAAACAGAAATATAGATCAGTAGAACAGGATAGAAAACCCAGAGATAAACCCACACACCTATGGTCAACTAATCTATGACAAAGGAGGCAAGGATATACAATGGAGAAAAGACAGTCTCTTAATAAGTGGTGCTAGGGAAACTGGACAGCTACATGTAAAAGAATGAAATTAGAACACTCCCTAACACCATACACAAAAATAAACTTAAAATGGATTAGAGACCTAAATGTAAGACTGGACACTATAAAACTCTTAGAGGAAAACATAGGCAGAACACTCTTTGACATAAATCACAGCAAGATCTTTTCTGATCCACCTCCTAGAATAATGGAAATGAAAACAAAAATAAACAGATGGGACCTAATAAAGCTTCAAAGCTTCTGCAAATCAAGGGAAACTACAGGCAAGCTGAAAAGACAACCCTCAGAATGGGAAAAAATATTTGGAAACGAATCATTGGGCAAAGGATTAATCTCCAAAATATATAAACAGCTCATGCAGCTCAATATTAAACAAACAACCCAATCAACAAATGGGCAGAAAACCTCAATAGACATGTCTCCAAAGAGGACATGCAGATGGCCAAGAAGCACATGAAAAGCTGCTCAACATCACTAATTATTAGAGAAATGCAAATCAAAACTACAATGTGGTATCACCTCACACCAGTTAGAATGGGCATCATCAGAATATCTACAAACAACAAATGCTGGAGAGGGTGTGGAGAAAAGGGAACCCTCTTGCACTGTTGGTGGGAATGTAAATTGATACAGCCACTATGGAGAACAGTATGGAGGTTCCTTAAAAAACTAAAAATAGAATTACCCTATGACCCAGCAATCCCACTACTGGGCATATACCCAGAGAAAACCATAATTGAAGAAGGCACACACACACACAAAAAAAAAAGAAGACACATGCACCACAATGTTCATTGCTGTGCTATTTACAATAGCCAGGCCATGGAAGCAACCTAAATGCCCATCAACAGATGAACAGATAAAGAAGATGTGGTCCATATATACAATGGAATATTACTCAGCCATAAAAAGGAATGAAATTGGCTCATGTTTAGAGACGTGGATGAATCTATAGACTGTCATACAGAGTGAAGTAAGTCAGAAAGAGAAAAACAAATATCGTACATTAACGCATATATGTGGAACCTAGAAAAACGGTACAGATGAACCGGTTTGCAGGGCAGAAATAGAGACACCGATGTAGAGAACAAACGTATGGACACCAAGGGGGGAAAGCGGCGGGGGGGTGGGGATAGTGGTGGGATGAATTGGGTGATTGGGATTGACATGTATGCACTGATGTGTAAAAAATGGATGACTAATAAGAACCTGCTGTATAAAAAAATATATAAAATTCAAAAAAAATTCTGGAAGGAATACTCAGTAAATGATTAATAGTGCTATTCTCTAGGGAATGGGTCTAGGGGTTGGAAGTGGGAAGAGATTTTTATTTTTCATTGTATACCCTTTTGAGTTTTTGAATCTTTCACCATGTACCTTTATTATTTTTATAATTGCAAATCAAATTATAGGGTTTGTCTTTTAAAAATGCAATGAAGGGTTGGCTTAGATCACTGGTTTTCAGACTTGTATTTTAGCAGTAGAACACTTGTCATATAATCTTACTTGGAAGCCTAATGAATGTAGGATGAAGAAGAAATCTAATCCCTTCTTGCCCAGGGTCCCCCGCCCCCAGCTCCTGTTTGCTGCATCTCTAAGGGATCCATTGAATGCAGTTTGGGAATAACAGATCTAAATGATTTCTCTCAGGCCCCTCCCACCTCCCCAATCCTATGCTTCCCTTCTGTTTAGCAAAGAAGCTGGGGCCTCCTAGCCCTGAGGTACAAGCTGCTGCTTCACTGCATAGCTGCTGATGCCCCCTACCCCTCTGGGGAGTCAGCACCTGGGAAGGCTGAGCTGTGCACCAGCTGAGTGTCGCTCAGACTCTGGGGAACAGCAAACAGGTCACCCTTAGATGGGTTGAAATGATAGAGAAATGTTAACAGGTGGATTTTGCAGCTGTTCTAGGTAAATCTGAACCTGGGGCTTTGATAGGCCAGATGCTAAGGGGACGGTGAAATGGTATGAGGTGGGAGAAGACTCATTCACCTTGTAAAAGTGTGGTTAGGAATGTAGACCCACTGCTTGTTTACACTATGATTTTGGCGAACTACTTGGCTTCTCTGAGTCTCTTTTGAATCTGTAGAAAGGGGGAATACTTGTGCCTACTTTCTAGGACTGTCAAAAGGATTAAATGAGATCATAGGTCTAAGTGCCTGCCATAGTGCCGTGCACATGGTAGGTGTTCAATAAATGTCGGTAATTCTAATCATCGTCATCACCATCATCATCACTTGTTCCTAGACAAGTCAGAAAATGGCCTTGCTATCTCTTCCCTTATATTCTTAGTTAAATCTTTAACCTCTCAGGACCTCAGTTTCCTTACTTATAAATTAGAGGTGCTCAGGAATTGCAAGTTGGTGGCCCACTGGACCAGATCTAGTGTGCAAACATATTTGTTTATCCAGATAGTATGTTAAAAATCAAGAAATAGTCTCCAGAAATTTGAATTTTCCAGACTCTTTTACAAACTGAGCATCTGTTTTCACTGACCATCACTTGGCAACTTTTCACCAGCCTCCATCCTCTGTATTATCTTACACCTGGCCACCCCTCTTCACCTGCAGGCAGTTGAGTTGGCAAAGCCTACACTAGAAGATTTCAGGAATTCTGTGGCTCTGCCACTTTTTCATCCCATGACCCTGAGTATATCCCTTCATCTCTCTGGACCACCACATTACCATCTATAAAATGAGTGAGTTGAGCTTCCAGCCTTAGGCTTTCTTTGAATGTTCTATTCAGTCCATAAACCTTTACCGAATTCCTGCTATTTCCAGGAATTTTACCAGGCATTTGGGAGGATGTAGAAAAGAATAAGAATGGGTGTGGCCCAGAGATCTTTTACAGCCAGGCGTCCCCAAGTGTAGACTGCAGAATGGCGCCAGTACACAGTGGAATAAACACAGAAATTGAAGACAAGCATTTAGAAACTTTTATGGCAGTTGGACTTTGCCACGACAGCCAAGTGCGTGCTCAGTGGACGTGCTTTGTTGAATAGATATGGATCAGTTCACGTGTTGTTAAACTCGTGGTGAGTTACAGGCGCCAGCTGTGTACTCGTTCAAGCTACTATTGCTGCTTTACAAACCGCCCCAACCCTTAGTAGATTAAAACAACCACTGTTATTTATTTGCTCACAGATCTACAGTTTGAGCAAGGGTGGACAGCTCAGGTCACCTCTGCTCCACACAGTGCCTGCAGGGTGGCTGCACCGGGGCCCATGGGTCCACCTCCAACATGGCTCACTCATAGAGCTGGCAGGCTGCTGCCTTGGTCACCTTTCCACGAGGATGCTTCTTCTGAGCAGCATGGCTGGGTTCCACTGGCCAGTGTCCTAAGGGAGCTGGGTGGAAGTGCATGGCCTTGTTATGATCTAGTCTCAGAAGTCACATTGCTTGAAGGATTCACAAAGTTCTACCCGACTTCAGAGGGAGGGGATCTAGATCCCATCTCGTAATGCGCTTGTGGAAAGGTTCTAGAAGAACATGTGGGACATAAGGTTTTGTTGCAGCCACTTTTGGAAAATATAATCAGCTACTCTATATGGGGATGTATTTGTTTTCTGTTGCTGTGTAACAATGAACACAAACTTGTTTTATTAAAGCTTACTGTATTAAAGCAATGCACATTCTTTGGCTCAAAGTTTTATAGGTCATGACTCCAAGTTTACTCAACCGGGTTCTCTACTCAGGGTCTAACAAGGCTGAAATCAGGGTGTCGCCAGTCTGGGCTCTCGTCTGGAGGCTCTGGGGAAGAATCCACTGCCAGGCTCATTCGGCTTGTTGGCACATTCACTTCCTTGTGGTTGTAGGTTGGGGTCCCTATTTCCTGGCTGGCTGTCAGCCAGGGATTGCTCTCTGCTCCTAGAAACCACACACATGGCCCCTGGATCTTCAAAGCCAGCAATGTCACATCAAATTCTTCTCACTCTTTGAGTCACTTTGACTTCTTGTACTGCCAGATGGAGAAAACTCTTCTTTTTTGTGTGGCTAGATTATGTCGAGCTGGATAATCTCCTTTTGCCACATAACATAATCAGTAGAGTAATATCTCATCACGTTCCCAGGTTCTACCCACACTCAAAGGGGAGGGGAGTGTAAGAGGATGAGGGTGATTGGAAGGCATTCTTAGAATCCTGCCTGCCACAGATGGTTTGGTTCGCGATGAATTAGAAATTAAAACGAAGCGGTTCTTCATCACAGATAGTTTGAAAGCACTGGTTTAGGACCCAGTAGAGAGGAATGACGTGTATGCAAATGGCTGTAATTTGAGACCTTAAGGGCTAACTTCCAGAGGGAGAAGGGTAGAGTGGGCACAGTGAGAGGTCAGTGGGAGGGAAGATTATTGTGTAAGTGGAAGGGGGTAGAATTAGGTTTTCTTGAGGATGTGGTATTTGAACTGAGCGTTGTAAGACAGGTATAATTGGGATCTTTTAAAAATAAGGCAGGGTGGCAAGATTGCAAGTTATATTTCTGTTTGGTGCCTTGGATGCAAACACAGAACTGAACTGAATTTTCTGAATCCTCTCTAAAGTCATTTTATCGCTCTATGACCACAAACAATACTACATGACAAACGACCCTGAAGCTCAGGGGCTTCAGACAGCAATCACGTGTTATTGCGTACAGGTCTACAGGTCAGCTGGGCAGTTTCTGTGGTCCCGGCTGGGCTGTCTCACGCATCTCGGACCAGCCGTGGTGGGTCTGCTGGCCTTGCTGGGCTCTCATATCTTCAGGGGTTGGCTGGCTGTCAGCTAGTCCGGTATAACCTTGGTTGTTCTTCACATGGTTCCTCTTCCACCTGCCCCTCCCCTCCTTCTAGCATATACTAGCCTGGGCTTGTTCCCTTTGAGGAGACAGACGAACAAACACGAGGGTGGAAGAGTGCAGGTCTTAGAGGCTTGGGCTCAAAACTGGCACGCTGTCACTTCTGCCTCATTCTTTTGTCCACAGCAAGTCACCAAGCCTGCCCAGATTCAGAAGCTGGGGAAACAGACTCCATCTCTCGGTGGGAGGAGCCAGAGGATCCCACTGCAAAGGGTATGGACACAGGGAGGGCTGGAGGATTGGGGCCACTCTTTTCAATCTGTCTATCAAGGCATCCTGAGAAATCTTACTAAATTCTCTAGACGAAAAGAACAAGAACCCCCTCCCGACTTCAACTCCATTGTTTCTCAAGCTAAGCAAAGGTTTTTGGAGAAATTTATGTGTGAGAAACCATCTGGAAAATGTACAGTGGTCCATTAACCAGAGTTATAAGAAGCCAGGCGTCTAAAACAGTCTGCAGTCTTCTGTGTGAGTAGAAGGCAAAAGAGGAAGCATTCTGGGCAACCTGATCACCTTTGCTTCTGTGGTACTTTCACCAGCCCACATTATACTCATCCTTCAATGCCCAGCCCCAGTGCTCTCTGCAGAACTGTTCCCAGAACAATTATTTTGGGAGAATAATTCTCTTCCCAGGTTCCAGTAGCAAGTTTTAGAATGAAATGGTGTCAAATTTGGCCTTTGATGTAGACAAAAAACATTTCTTTTATGTTACTTCCTGAAGCACCTAACCCAAGTCCAACAAATAGTAGTTGCACAATAAATGATCATTAGATGAACAGATGAATGAATGGTTAGATGAGTAAACAGATGGATGGCAGTTGCTTCCGGACTTGACTGAAGCTTCCTTTTAGAAGAATCTGATACTATCATAAACTTTATTTCCTTCCCTCCAAATCAGTATGTCAACTTGAAATCTTTTGTAATTGTTCCATGTCTATGTGCTTTAAAGAAAAACCCAGAAAACTGATTGCACAGGGGAGGAACCCTGTTGTGTTCTCCCACATAAACCCTGTCATTAGTAGCATAGCATTGCAAACTAAGGTCCATGGGTTCCTGAGGATATTAATCATTCTCTAGCTGAAGGGGGTGGTGGTGGGAACTTCTCATCAGATAAATATGTGAAATACTGGATTAAACAGTGAGGCAGCTTTCCTTTTTGTGAGACTTCACAGAGCCTTTAATATGTTAATATACATCTAATGTATCTCCAAGAGAGCATTAGAATATGTAAGGTTTGAAAATTGGAAGGATTACATTTTGTGGGTGAGGCAGGGCAGGGATGCAGGGAGGAGGGAGGTATAACTTTTTTTATTGTGGTAATACATAACATAATATTTATCATTTTAACCGTTCGGAAGGGTACAATTCAGGGGCATTAAGTAGATTCACAGCACTGTGTAACTATTACAACTACGCCCAAAACTTTGTCATCGTCCCCAACAATGACTCCATTTACACAATAACTCCCCCTTCCCACCCCCCACCATTACCTCTCTTCTGCTTTCTGTCTCTGTGAGTTTGCCTATTCTAGGTCTCTCTGTTGACTAAAAAAAAAAAAAAAAAACCCACAACGTGAGAGTTGTGAGTTAAGTTTTATCTGGGGTAAAATAAGGACTATATAGCCTGGGAGATAGCATTTCAGGTTGCTCCGAGAAACTGCTCCAAAGAGGTTGGCGGGGTGGGGGTGGGGGGAGTCAGTATATATGTGATTTGGGTGAAGGGGGTACATGCAATCAAGCACACACGTTTGCAGAAGGTAGCGCTAGTCACGAGGAGCAGATGTCTCCATTAATTATTTTAGTGCTATTCTAGATACAAGGAGATGCAAGAATTAGTCTCGTAAAGTCTTCTCCTGAAAATATCTACCTGAAGACCTATTCTGCCATTTTTTCCCAGAGCACCAAGTGCCTCACTCCTGATCTCCACCCTGAACCGCTTTCAGGGTGTGTTGGAGGTCAGTGGCTGCAGTGGCTAGGGACTTCATCTTTGTAGAGGCAGATGGCAAGTGCCAATTTTTAGTTGGCACCTCATATAAGTGGAATCATATGTGTCCTTCTATGTCTGGCTTATTTCACTCAGCATCATATTTTTGATGTCCCTCCTTGTTGTAGCATATTTCAAAATGTTATTCTTTTTCTGGCTGAATAATAACTATTCCATTGTATGGATGTGCCGCATTTTGTTTAATCCTTTTATCTGTTGAGGGACATGAGTTATTTCTACCTTTTGATTGTTATGAACAATGCTGTTGTGAATGTTGGCATAACAAATATCTGTTTGAGTCCCTACTTTCAGTTCCTTCGGATACATACCTAGGAGTGGAATTGCTAGGTCATATGATACTTCTATGTTTAAACTTTTGAGAAACCACAAAACTCTTCCACAGAGGCTGCACCATTTTACATTTCCACTAGCAATGCATGAGGGTTCCAGTTTCTTTGCCAACACTTGTTATTTTCCATTGTTTAAATTATGGCTGTCCTGGTAGGTGTAAAGTGATATCTCCTTGTGGTTTTGACTTGCATTGCCCTAATAACTAATGATGTTGAGCTGTAAGAGTCCTTTATGCATTCTGAATATAAGTCCTTTATCAAATGCCTGTTTTGCAAATATATTCTCCCAGCCCATGGCTTGCCCTTTGAAGAACAAAGGCTTTTAATGTCAATGGATTCCAACCTACCCATATTTTACACTTTTTGTGTCCTATTTGAGAAACCTTTGCCTAAACTTAGGTCACTAAAATTTGCTCACATATTTTCTTCTACAAATATTATAGTTTGGCTCTTACGTTTAGGTCTGTTACCCATTTTGAGTTAATTTTTGTGTATGCCGTGAGGTGTAAGGGTTGAGGTTTATTTTTTGGCACGTGATACCTAATTTTTTGACACCATTTGTTGATAAGAACATCCTTTCCCCATTGCATTTCCTTAGCACCTTTGCTCATAATCAGCTGATTATATACCTGGACTCTCCACCCCATTCCCATTGATCACATGTCTTCCCTTGCTCTAGTAGCACACTCTCTTGGTCACCGTAGCCCTTGAGCAGGCCTTGCAATTAGGACGTATTAAGTTCTCCAACTTCGTTCCTCTTTTACTAAATTGTTTTGGCATATTCTTCTAGATCCCTTGCATGTTAGTTTTACAAAGATTGCATTGAGTCTCTAGATCAATTTTGAGAAGATTGACATCTTAACAATATCAGGTCTTCTGATCCATAAACATGATATATGTCTCTGTTTATTTAGATCCTTGATTTCTCTCAGCAGTGTTTTGTAGTTTTCAGTGACTAGGTCTTGCATAGTTTCGTTAAATTTATCCCTTCAGTATTTAGAATTTTTGATGCCATTGTAAATGATATTTTTATTTCCATTTCCAACATTTCGTTGCTGATATTTAGAAATACAATTGATTTTCATGTGACAACTTTGTATCCTGTGACATTGCTGAACTCACTAGTTCTACTAGTGCTTTTGTAGATTCCTTAGGATTTTTTAATGTAGATAATCATGTCATGGACAGACATTGTTTGACATCCATTCTGCAGTCAAAAAATGGGACCTAGAAAGACAGGGGACCTGTCTGCTGCTCACTGTTCATAAATGCAGAGACAGGAGTTTGAAACCTGGATCTTCTGGATCCTCCTTCAGGGTCCTCTCCACCACACCCAAGTTGCTTCTCAGCATTTCAGGCCTCAAGAAAAGAAGCTTGTATCAGCTAAGATTAGATTTGAATGGCTTAAACACAAAAGAAGTTTATTTTTCTCTCACTTAAAAGTCTGGAGGTTTGCACCCCAGGGCTGGTATGACAGTTCTGCTTCATAAAATCCTCAGGAACCTAGGCTTCTTCCCACAAGGAGCTTCACCATCCCTAGGCCATGGACCTCCATCTCGTGATCCAGTATGGTGGCATTTGCATTCTAGACAGCAAGATAGAAGGAGTAAAGAAGGAAACGGTGCACACCAATGATGTCTTCAGGTAGGTTCCGTGGACTGCCACACAACACCTGCACCCACATCTCTTTGGATAGAACCCAGTTGGGCCACACCTAGCTGCAAGGATGTCTGGGAAATATCATCTTTATTCTGAAAAGTCATATTACCAACTGAAATTTCTGTTACTGTGGAAGAAAAAGAGAACAGCTGCTGGGGGATAAACAGCAATGTCTGCCACAACCTAAAGGGTAGGAATCCAGAAAGGAAACAACTTGAAAATTGTTGACGAAAAATTAATCAGTCGATCTAAGAAAGAATTGGAAAATTTTTTTCGAGCCAAATTTGAGGATTATAACCGGGAAGAGCATCTCAGAAAGCTCTGAGAACTGTTCTGCCAGTTAGAAATCAAGGCACAGTTATATAACTTTTCTGAGACAGCGGGCTGTGTATCAAATGATGTATTATTGACACTTTACATAATCTAGATCTAAGCGCCATCCTGGTGGGTTGGGTGCCCCCCCTCCCCCCACCCCGTACAAAATCAGGAAGGAATGTTATCTTTTAAGGAGTTGTCTTGTTGATAGTAGAAGAATGTTGCTCTTTATGGTTGAGCAGGTATTCCTGCAGATGGGGGAGGTTTGGTCAATGCACAATGAAGATACACAATGCGCAATGCAGATACACAGTGTGGGGAGAGGGGAGGCCAAAGGGCAGAGAAGACTTTTTATGTTTAAATTTGTCTCGTCTTGCTATAAAATATGAATTGTATTTCACAAAATGAAAGGAGGAAAAAGGTGGCAGAGTTCAAAGTTGGTTGCATCTTTTACAGATCGTTTTAGGATCAGGTGAGCCAGCTCTCTTTAGTTTTTATAGCCCGTTAAGTTGACCTGAAACCATTTAGTCAGAGGATAAAGTTAATCCTCAGAACCCCTTATGGTATTATATCCTTGTGACTATATTAGACATGTCTAATCATGGATGACCTTCTTTCATCTAGAAAAGATAAAAGATGTCTCCTCATTCATTTGGTCAACAAAAATTGCTATCTCCTACCCTCATGGACCTCACAGTTTAAGGAGAGATAGGCAGTAATGAAATAAGCACCTGAATGAATGTGAAATCACAAAGGAGCCATAAGGATGCTACAGGGGCACACTCAGGGCCTGTGATCTAGTCAGGGAGGTCAGGGAAGGTTTGCCTGAGGGTTTGGATTCATTTCTGCAGTAGAGGCTACTTTCATAGCAGAGTGGTGTATTCTGAGGAAACCATCCTTTGTGCCATTGTGGTTACAGCTTATGAATCCTGCCTGGGGCACTGTACGAGTAAGAGATCGTTATTTAAGAACAAGGATGCCAGAGTGAGAGTAGGATGGGGGTAGGGGAGGTGGGAGGTGGGGGAACTGCTCAGGGACTTTGAGAGAGTCCTTTGTGGCTTACACCCCAGGAGAAATGGAGAAGAGGAAAGGATTTCAGAGGTTCCATGATGGCAGGTCGAGGAGGCCAGGATCATAGTCCAGTCAGAGACTTTCCTTGGGGGCCAGGAAGGAGCCCAAAGAATTTTGGGAGCCCAGAAGGAATTTTCTAATAACTGGAGTCACCTGTATGGAGGAAGAGAGCTTCCCATTCTCTAAGCACCCAAGCCAGGCTCAGGGACCATCCATGTGCCGTAACAAAGAAAGGGTTACTGGGTCCAGTGGACCATCAGAGGAGGTAGCATCTAACCTCCCACTCAGCGTCTAGATTCTGTGACTCTGAGACCTGGAACAGGGGAAGGTCCTAACAGTTGTGGATGAGGGGAGGCCAGTACCAGAGGAGAGGCCAGCCATCTGTCACTTTCTGCTTCTCCACTTCCTCCTGCTTGGGGAACCTTTGTGAGCAGCAAGAGAGCCTGAAGCAATCAACCAGCAGACTGCAACCTACCAGGTGTACTTGGGAATTCACTCCTCCAGCTTAAAGCAGGCGTGGTAGATGGGTCCCGTCCTCTGGCCAACACTGGTTAACTGGTAAGGGCCACTTGGAGCACAGTGTTGAGAAGGATTCTTGGAGTCTGGGACCCATAAGGGAAAGTATTACAATAGGTTGGTGATGCCTGCCTTTATTCTAGTGTGATTGTGAGGAAGAAATGGGATGATATATGTAAAAAATGCTTTGTAAATTGCAAAGTGCTATTGAAATAATAACTAATCATGGTAGCTATGATTTTAAGTGCTTCCTAAATACCAAACACTGCTAAGAGCTTTACTTCTCACAATAACCTTTATGTTAGATACTGTTAATATCCTGCCTTTTACAATCGAGGAACCATGGCTTGGAAGAACAGTGTAATTCGCCTAAGGTCGCACAGCTAGTGAGTGTAGAACCGTGACACAAGCCTGGGTGTTTCTGACTCCAAAGCAAGTGCTTTTATAGACTTTGTTTTGCTGTCTTCAGAATGTAGGGGATTATAACTGTAATTATTACTATTAATAGAGCAACTATTCTGTTACCTGGGGGCTCAGCCCTAATTCCCCAGCTAAGGGGATGTGTTTGCAGCCGTTTTTTGGTCCCTGGAAAGGTTGGAACTTGCCTTCTGCTCAGCTTACCAATTCTGCCTGCCTTTCTCCTGACCCGTCCGCATCCGCTCTGCAGAGCAATGTAATGACCCTCTGTTAATGCTCCGTTCGCCGAGTGTCTGAGAAGAGCACTTTTTAGCAGGCTGCCTGCGGTTGTTCAAGACTCCTCGTGAACAAGGCACAGAAGGATGATTCACTTCTGCAAGTCGTGCTTTCCTGAGAGCCGACTGTGCTCCCCAGATCTTTCCAGGCACGGAGATGTGGGGAGCAGCGGGCCGACGTGTGGTAGGAACTCCTAGCTGTGATGATTACATGCATGGGGTGGTTGGCAGTTTGCAGAACACTTTCATATCGATTTTCTCTCCAGGCCTCAGTTTTGTCATCTACAAAGTGGATGTAATGACAATAATGATATAGTAAAGTCTCATCTTTCGAAAGGGTTAGGTTATAATAAACTTATCACTTAAGGTGGAAATAACGTAAAATCAGAATCACCCTTGACAATCACCCATGGAATATAAAGACAAACCACCTCTCAAAAGCCCAACTGAGGCAGTTTTTCCTCCAGCATTAAAACTGATGACTGTTTGTCTGGTTGAAGTCATCACGATGCCTTCTGAGGTAATGAAAATACTTATCTTCCAAGAGTAGGCTTCCTCGGCACCAAAGCGCTCACAGTACCGGAGGCCAGAGGGAGCTAGGCCCCTGGGGACATCATTCAGGATACAGGCTCGCTGAGTGTGGGGACAGGTGGATCACCAGCCTCCCTAGTTAGGATTTCTTTCTCTTTCTTTTGGACCATGTGTCACTGAATTCCTGAAGCTTTAACTATATATAGGATACAGTTCTATTAGGTCTGATTTCCTGACTTGCTGTCTATGAACAGGATTAAAACTTGAAAATAACGTGTAGTGAAGCGAACACCAGGCTGGGTGAGGGGAGATCTGGGCTCAGGCCCCAGGTCAGCCCCACCTGCATCCATGGCATCTTGGGCCTCTGGACCTTCAAGATGAACTTATCACCCAAGTGTCCAAGTCCTGAGGCTGCATTTCTTGACTGCAGACTTGCAGGACCCTCATGACTCTATTTAAAATAAAAAATGTTTATGTCCATCCCAGCTTCTACCTTCCTGCCTAAACTGGCGTCATCTCTGCCTATACCACTGTGATGATAGCCTCCTCCCTGTGTTCTACCCTTCCTCTTGGCCTCCTAATCCTTTCGCCAGTAGCTATAAGAGAGCTTTCCAAGTGCAATCTGATCTTGCCACTTCCTTCTATAAAATACTTCGTTTCCAAATGCTTCTGGGGAAAGACAAAATTCTCATCCCTGCCCACCTCTCATCCCCACCAGGCTTTCCCTCCTTCTCTGTGCAACACACACCCTGCTCTTCTTTTAGTCCCTCCGGTTTCATATTTGCCCAGCCAAATATGGGCCTTTGCACATCCTCACTTCACCCTCTGTCTGAAATGCTCTGTTCTCCTCTCTCTGCTGAGTTTATTCTAATCATACTCCATCCGTTTCCTCAGGGAAGGCTTTCCTGACTTTTCTGTCTGGATAAGACCCTGCTGATCTGATCTGAAAGAAAGGGACTCTCTTTGCACCATGTTATCCTTCTTTTCTGCACAGGCCACTGTAACTATTTAAATTTATTTGTGGTTCTGGATTAAAGTCTATATTCCCTTCTGCCACACACACTACTATAAGCTCTATGAGAGCAGGGCCCTTATCTGTCTTGCTCACCAGTGTATTCTTTATACCTAGCACAGGGCCTGGCATGTGCTTGTATTCATTAAACATGTACGTGGATGGGTGAGACACCCAAATGAACACTGTCAAATGATCAGTGTTGTTGTTGTTTTGTTTGTTTTTCCAGTGATAAACCCTTTGGAAACTTCCTCTGAAGAAAATGGTACAAGTTGCAATCATTCTTTTAGAATGAAAGAGAAAAGTTACTGAAGGCTCCATTTGCCCTTTAGATAGTAGGTATTACAAACATCTTGGCTCTTTTTCTCTCTCTGTTGAAAAAGTCTTTTAATGAGCTTTCACACTGTATGTAGCAAATGACCTTTTCTAGAGCCATCTGTACAAAACAAAAGGGTGAATTGGACTAGTGGGTTGCTTCTGCCCTTGGAAGCACAGCGTCAGCCTTTTTAAACAAGGGTTCCTATTTGTGAATGACCTTACCCTCTTAGGGAAGGGGGCCCCGCCCAGATTTTAGATGCCAACATCCTGGTGTTGAGACCACAGAGTTATTGGAGCGAGGAAAATTGACACGCCTGATTACTGGGTGGAACAGCAGGACTTGCCTGACGTGGGCCCGCCGACTTCGTCAGTCTTGTGGTTGCTGGGTTATAGTGTCTCTGTCCATTCATAAACAGTGCCCTTTAGGGGCAATTGTTTTCTCATACTGCTTGGTCCTGGTTGTATTGGAAGGTAGGTTTTCTCAGAACAGCGGCCTGCCAGGTGAGGGCTGGGCTTAGGTCAGCTCATTTCAGTCTGACTTCTGGAATGGTGGAGAGTGAGCCTCAGCCTACAATGAGGGTACGTTGCTTCTGAATGAAAACAAAATCGTGTTTCTCTCTGCATCTATCCCAGGAAGAGGGGGACTCTGAGATTAATTACAGGTGGATAGGTAGTAACATTTTGTTCTTGGACCTCTACTCCAGCCTGTTCCTTGCTCAAAGACCTTTTGTGGCTCCCACCTGCCAAACAGCTCAAATGTAAGGCCCTCAGATTCTGGTCCAGACTTCCTGGCCTCCTTGTTCCTGACTCTCTGTTGCATCCCACTCAACCCAGCCAAATCAGTCTCCTTGCCACTAAGGAAACAGGTCCCTTACTTTCTAACCTCCATCTCTTTGCACATGCTTCCCCTCCAGCTGGGCTCCATCCCCCCGTGGCTACCAGTCAAAATCCTACCCATCCTTTCAGGCAGCTGTCAAAGACCTTGCTTCTGCAGGAATTTTTCCCTGATGGTCTTAAGTAGAATTTAACCTTTGGCTCTTGTAAATACCTTTAGAATTCATCTGTACAACTTTCAAGGCACACACAGTGTTGTGTGTTTTTTCCTTTCTTATATCCATGCTGTTTGTTGAGGCTAAGAATTATCTTATTTTTCTTTATTTCCTCCACAGCTCTTTGGACATAGTAGGTCCTTAATTCCTCAGTGGAATCATCCTCTTTTATGAGGTGAATGAAGAAATAAAACAATTCAGCTTATGTCCTCAGAACTCATGAAGAAAGTACATTTATCAGTTGTCCAAACTCCCTTGCTTAAATTAAAGTAACTTTATGCTTTTGGCTAAATTAAGTCCTCCCTGGCCCTCTTTGAAGGATAACCTTGAAGACAGCCTTGAAGAGAATGCTTTGCTGTATGTCTCTGTGTGTGAGTGTGTGTGTATGAAGGTTATTAGAATAATCTACTTAGCAGATAAACAAATGTTTGGAATTACATGGAGTCATTTAAGCCTCAAAGCAAAATCATTCCAGCGCCTTTGTAGGGTTATTTGACAGGAGGGTTGGGGGCAGGGAAGCTATCCTAAAATTTGCAGCAGAATCTAATCCGTTATAGTCCTCGGACCCTGGATGAAGCAGATGCCCTGCTCAGTTATCCTTTCCGCATTGCCGTTTTTGAACATACAGCCCTATTTTCCATTGTTTTGAAGACACTAGACAGCTCAGCCAGACACAAGTGTCCTCTCTGAGCGGTAGTTGCCGAGTCGGCAGCGCTGGGAGTATGTGCTTTAACAGACCTTTAGAGTATGTGCTTTAACAGACCTTTCTCCTTGGGCAGGATACAGTTGGCTCACTTCACCACCTTTCTTCCTTCCCTCCAAAGGATGCCAGGCACGCTAAATAGTGATTAAACAAAAGATTAAAATTCCATTTGTTTGTGTGTGTGTGTGTGTGTGTGTGTGTCTGAACCACTAATTGATTCTTTCAGTGGAATGTTAAGTAAAAGCATGCAGATACCAGAAGCAGTTATTTAGAGCAGCCAGTCAGAATCCATTTCCAATTTGCTGTTTAATGTGATTTCCACCATCATTCTGCCAGCCTTCTCCCTACACTCTCCCTCACCTCCCTTGCCCTGTGCTCCTTTCCAGCCTCTCTGCTTCCTGTAGCAAAAGGACATCTGGGAACAGAGGGGAAGGAAAGTAGCAGAAGATGGTTGCTGAAGGAAAATAATCACGGCTTTTATAGACAAATCTGTGAGTCTGCAGAATTAAAGAAACTTAAAATTACCTCTGGATTGAAACCCAGACATGCTTTTTTGCATAACATGAAGTGATTGCCATTGCATAAGAATTGCTGTCTTTTGAGAAGCATTGTTCATGTTTTTCTTGTTGCGAAAGGTCTGTGGCATTTGTTTCTGTTGTACAATGCCACTATTAACTAAGGACTTTCTTCTTTCCTCAAGAACAGCGAATTTCCACGTGGGCACATAACCTGCTGTTAATGAGGAAACTCTCTAAATCCTGTTACCAGCAATAGCCAGTTGAATTGGCTCAGGTGTTCAACAGGTCCTTCTGCAGGGCTCCCAGTTTTATTATTAGATTCCCATCTCTCTCCTTTTCCCCCAGACATGACCATTACATACACCAGATCATAATCCTTCTCCAAAAATAACGTATTAATAGTTGCACTCCTTTACCGAAGGGGCCTAACTTTGTGCCAGACACTGAGCTTGATGCGTTGTATAGATGAGTTCAGTTCATCCCCTCAGGTGCAGGCTAACCTGCAGGTTATTCTGATAGTTTTCCCTATTTATCAGTCAAGGAAACTGGGGTCCACCTGCCCAGGAAGTAAAACCTAAGTTTTTCCGTCTCTGGAATCAGAATGCTCTGAATCATCCAACTAGACTTCCTGCCCCATTAATGAGCCATCATTCATTCAGTCATTCACCTGATATTTACTGAGGGCCTAAGGTATTGACCTAGGAACACACAGTGAGAGCTCAAAACAGATGTGCCCCTGCCTTCAAGGAGCTCACAGTCTAACCCAGGGAGAGAACAGCCGGATCTGGTTTGGTCTTTGGGGCTGACAAACTGTGGGATTTTGGGCAAGTCTCTTCTACTCTGTTAGCTGCAGATTTCGTATCTGCAAGAGAGACAGCTGGATTTTGACAAGTGGTTTTCCACCTTTATTGTGAATCACATGGGGAATGTGTTTAAAGACATCTTCCTGGCCTCCTACGCCCAGATATGTTGATTTCATAGGTTCAGGGTGGGGTCCAGGCATTTGTATCTATAATGAGAGCTCAGGTCTCCCAAGAACCATCCTTTGAGAGAGACTGATCTGGCTATAAAGCCATTAGCATCTACAAGGGATCTGTGTTGTCATGCCTGTATCCCCAGTGCCTGGCACAGAGTAGATCTCGATAAATATTTGGCAATAGTTGGAATGATGTATCTGTGGGGCTTCCATGGGTGGATGTCAGAGACTCCTGATCAAAATTTTCATAAAGGTTTCTGGATAGGATTCTAAGGGCCCTTTGGGCTCTGAATGCTCAGTGGTTTTAGTATCAAAACCAACTCCTTTTCTGACCAAAAGCTCAGACCTATTATTGGAAATCTTTTTAAGTTGTATAGTAAAATTTGAGTCCTGTATCAAGGTGATTTGATGAGATGTCAATTTACAGTAGATTCTTAAAATCCTAAAGGAGTTGGTACCCACATTGATGTGTAAACTCTGAAAGTGCTCCCGATAACACAGTTTGTGACTTTTCTTGGTTGATCTGAAAGTACCTTTTGGGCAGGTAGTGCTGTCTCTATTTTCCAGGTAGGAAAATCGAGGTGCCTGTGACTCTTGTAGCTTGTCCAAGGCCACACTACAAGGGCTCTCTCCACTAAAACCCAGCGTGGGAGTCAAAGAACATAGCTCTTATTCTCTGGCCTGCTTATGTGGCTTATGTGGGTAGCTTGGCCTCTTTGGACATCAGTTTCCCCACCTGTAAGATGGGAGACAGGTGGACTGATTGTTTCTGAGCAGCTGCGTAGCTTGGTTATTTGAGGAGCCCCCCTAGTGACATGTTTAGACATGCAGAAGTCCCTATGGCAGCAAGCTCCGAAGTCCTCTTAGTTTAGGGAGGAAATAAGAATGACTGAGACCACCCAAAACAGGCCACCTCTGCAGATCATTCCAGAGGGACATGCGTCATTAAGGCAAAGGCAGTGAGGTGGTAGGAGCTGTTAAGTGTGAAACTCCCAGAACTTTGGAATCTTAATTCTCTACCCTGTTGGTTCAGCAATTCACTGTTCATTCAAGGGAGTTTACCTCTATGCGGTCACAACTGTGGGGTTCAACCCCGTGCCCTGTTCCCAGCAGTGTGAGAAGACTTTCACAAACATATGGAGGAAACAGTGTCCTTTCTGGACTCCTAGACTCTCGAAATGTCCTTGTAAAGGTCGCCTCACCCTTGCTGCTCAAAGTGTTTTTCGCACATCAGCAGCATCAGCCATCCCCGGGAGCTTTTCAGAAATGCAGAGTCTTAGGCCCAGCCCCAGACCTCCTATGTCAGAATCCATGTTTAACAAGATCCCCACGTGATTGTACTGCACAGGAAAGTTCGAGAAGCGCTAGCCCTAACCCCGCACTTGAGTCCCCTCCTTCACATCCTGATGAACAGGCGAGCATCCTATTCCTGGCCTCCTCTATCTTCTTCCAAGTGCCCCTGTTTCACCCTAATACCAGTCCAACTTTTAGAATTTCTTCTCTATCTTAAACTAATCCCTCAGTCATTCAGTAATTTCTGCCCTTGGCACTCACGCTAGCCTCAGGGCCTCAGAGAACAAGACAGATGCTCCTGTGTCCCCCACGGCTTCCCATCTCCCAGTCCTCCTACAACACAGTTTCTAATCTTCCTCATACATACCTGTATGTGGCAGCCTGTTGCAAACTCCCTGGGGCCAGGAAAGTAAGACAGATGAGAGATGAGAGCCAGGTGAAATGCAGTAAGGAATGGCGGGGGACTGTGGCAAAGTGGAGAGCCATGTGCTGGCCCAGCTCGGTCAGAACACTGACGTGTCTTTTGAGTTTTCAGGAGAAGCCAATGAATCTTGATAAAACAATAAGAAATCCCTCCATTTTTTTCATGCTGGCAGTTAAAAAAAAAAAAGATCCTCAGAAGCCAGCAGATTGTGTTTGCCAGTGATCACATCTAAGGTTTTTGTGACCATTGATGATGAATATCTGCCCAGCTTGGATACAATAGCCCAGGTGTAGCCTGACCAGCACAGAGGAGGCAGGATTATGGGCTCCTTCGTTCTAGACCAGTAGTTCTCAAACGGGAGTGTGCATCACAATCTCTTGGAGGACTTATTAAAACCCAGATTGCCAGGCCCCACCCCCAGAGTTGCTGCTGCTACTTCCTGGGCAGGGCTCGGGAATCTGCATTTCTAACAAGTTCCCAACCGGTGTGGATGCTCCTGGTTCACGTTTTGAGAACCACTTTAGATTGGTTCCTTCCATTAAGGCAGCCGCGCTTTGCAGAACCTCTTTAGGTCCACCAGTGACCTAACGTCGTCAGTGGAAGTTCCCAGTCTTTGGGTAGCAGAAGAGGGAGAAGGAATTGGGAGGGAGGGCTGGAGGAAAGATTGCTAACCAGCTCTTGACCGACCAATCCTGACATCTAGAGGTAGAATACTTACTTCGGGTAGGTCCCTGACCCATTCCAAGATTCAGTTTCCCTGTCTGTGAAATAGGGCAGTGTCCTCAGCTCAGTTTCCAAGTATATGTGTTCACTTGTTTGGAGACTTGATTGTCAGTTTGTTTTTAGCAGAGGTCCTTTTAAAAATGAAATCCCACATAGAACTCCAGTATAAAAAACAGACAGATGCATTGCGGGTCTGATTGAAGGAGGGGAGTCAAGCTCTTACTCTCAGCCTCCACCTTCCCAAGGCAGCACTGAAGGGTCTCCCGTAGAAATGTAGCTCACCACAGTTGACACCTGCTGAAGGAACTTCCAGCTCAGCTCCTGTGATTTCTAAGCCCCCGAGAACTGTTTGCAGGCACGTGGCCTTTGTTTTTGCAGTTTTCTTTCCCTCTCTGACCACAACATCTGGCAGGCCCACTTTCAGAGTTTTCTTCTTGCAACTCAGAGGGGTCTGTAGGAGAGGGAATGCCAAGGATTGTCATTATCATTAGAGCCGTTGTGGAAAATCTGCTAACGCGAGAATCAGCCGGAGCCTTAATAAACAGGCGTGGGGATGATTTTATTCCAGTGGCTTCTTGTTAGTGCTAATGTTCCAGCACACCACGCATTCAGGGCCTAGTTAATTATATAGGAAATAGGACTAGTGGATTCTGCATGCCACAGTGACGAGAACAGGTGTCTGGGGTTTTTAATGGGCAAGGTGAGGTGGAAAGCTGTTCTCATGTAGGTGAACACAGGTATTTAAACAGCCGTGTGGAGCAGTGTTACCTTGGGAAGACTCTTACTGAGCCCTGGGGCCAAGTCCTTAGACTCGACTCTTGGCGTGGGAAAGCATCTGACACCTTCTGATGACCCCAGACACTGGAATGCGGCCTCCTTTAATTAGGAGAACTGCTTCCTAATTGGCCCACCAGCATGGGCTCACCTTCCGGAACACAAAATAAATGCCTTCCTCTCCCAGCCCCCGGCTACTGTATATTCCTGTTTTCTTTCAGCCATCTAAGTGCTTGTTCAGACCTTCCACACACATTTGACAACTGTTCCCCCTCTTTGGGACTGGGCCTTCTTTGGGACTGCAGAGATGACCAAGACCCGACTTCTCTTCCTGTGCTCTGTGCTCCTCAGGCCCAGCCCAGCCCTACCGTGCTCCACCTGCACCTGGAAGGCTATGCCCAGGCCATGTGCTCTGCCTGCCTCTCATTTCGCTTATCTGAAGCCCAATCCAAAGGCACCCATGTCCATAAAACCTTCCCCAGTTCTCCCAGGCAGAAGCGAAGTCCTCTAGCACTTTCTCCAGACCTCTCACCCAAAATTCACTGCTTCTGCCCTGTCTAGTATGGAGCCACTAGCCACCTATGGCTCTTGAGCACTTGGAAAGAGGCTGAACTGAGATGAACACAAGTGTGAAATACACACACTGGATTTTGAAGACTTAGTCCAAAAAAAAGAAAGAATGTAGAATACCTCAACACTTTTTTCCACTGTGTGTTGAAATGATACTACTTTAGATGGAGTATATGGAGCTAAATGAAATATATTATCAAAACTCACTTCACCTTTTTTTTTTAATTTGGTTGTGCCGGGTCTTGGTTGCGGCACGTGGGGTCTTTAGTTTCTTCATGCGGGATCTAGTTCCCTGACCAGGAATCAAGCCCGGGCCCCCTGCATTGGGAGCACGCAGTCTTAACCACTGGACCACCAGGGAAGTCCCTCACTTCACCTGTTTTTAAAAAAATTTTTAGGGCTTCCCTGGTGGCGCAGTGGTTGAGAATCTGCCTGCTGATGCAGGGGACACAGGTTTGTGCCCCGGTCCGGGAGGATCCCACATGCCGCGGAGCGGCTGGGCCCGTGAGCCATGGCCGCTGAGCCTGCGCGTCCGGAGCCTGTGCTGCGCCACGGGAGAGGCCACAACAGTGAGAGGCCCGCATACCGCCAAAAAAAAAAAATTTTTTTTTAAATGTGAATACTAGAAAATGTAAAGTTACATATGCAGCTCACCTAGGTGGCTCATGTTATATTTCTGTTGGACAGCATCACACCTCCCTCTTTCTCTCTTCCATGAAAGGAATGTCTGTCCATCTGTTTTCTCTGCCACGGGTTTGTAAGTTCCAGGAGGATGGACACTGTGTGTCATCTTTCTGAACTTTGCACACCTGGCTGGCACGGAGCAGGACTAACAAAGCTATACTGAGGATATTAATAAATGAACCAATGATGACAGACATTCAATCAATACTGAAAGCTCCCTTAGGCAGTGTAATTTCTGGGTCTCTGTTATTAAACTTATTTCCCCTTTTCTTCTATTTCACAGTTTTTGTCTTTTTTTAAGGGCTCACACAATCAGCAAAAGAAGACCTTTTTCTTGGGAGATGGGCAGAAGCTGAAGGACTGGCACGACAAAGAAGCCATCAAGAGGGATGCTCAGCGTGTAGGTACGAGAGCAGAGCATCCTTGGGCAGTCCCCTGGAGAGTGTTCGCGCACGCGCATGTGTATGTGTGTGCGCGAATGTGTGTGTTTAACGGGGGTATCTGGACCTCCTGTTGACTCCCTGTCCGTTTGCCGTCATCCTTCCCCTGGTTCTTGGGATCCCCCACTTCACCTGTTAGCTGACCCCTTTCTCCACTCACACCACCAGATCCACTGCCTTCGCGACTTTGCCCGCTACCTCTATGGTGATAGAAAATGTCTCCCTCCTCGAAGATATTTTACCACTAAAATGAGGAGCAGTAATCATAAGAGCCAACACTTATTGAACGCATATGGTGAACAAGGCCCAAGGTCCACACTTTTGTTGGTGAAACGCCTCACCAACCTTTGTAGCGCATTTGATGAGACGGGACCTGGAGCTCAGAGAGGTGGGGTAATTTGCCTATAGTCACACAGTGAGAAAGAGGCAGGCTTGGGACTTGAACTCAGGTCTAGAGGGCTGAGTTGATCCCTACCCAGCACCATAGCCACAAGGCTGAATGAATCTAGTGGGCTTCAGCTGAAGTTTTCTTTGCCTAATTAGCCTTTGGAACTGTTCCTGTTACGCTGCAGAGTTGGGAAGGGGTGGGGTGACTCGCCACATAATTTCTGTGGCGAGTCATCTCGAGAGAGCCTGGGCTAGGAGCCAGGAGAGCAGCTCAGATACCACCTACCAGCCATGTGACCATCAGATAAATTCCATCTCCTGGAGCCTCGGTTTCCCCCTCTGTCAGCGGGGCTCATGCTTCGTACTTTGATAACCTCAGGGTGTTGTTGTGAAGGTGACAAGCAAAGTACAATTTACAATACTGGAAAGCACCGTAGAAATATAAGGGATTGTATTTTATTCATTTTCATCTCAGGGGTACCCACCACTGTTGATTTTTTTTTTTTTTTTAAGTTATACTATGACAAAACCAGATGACAGTAAGGCTCTGAATAGAGCTGATGTAACAACTGATGGTCAGGGAAAGCAAAGACAGGACATGCATTTTTCTATATGCCAGTGATTTAAAATGAAGGGGATTTAAAATGTTTTAAAATTTTTAAAAAATTTTAAACATGATTTAAAATGTTTCCTTAAGAAAGGAAACTTTTGAAAAGAGCTAATTTTCCAGGCATTTATACCGGAATTATTGGAACATTGGGCTAACTAGCCAGAAAATAGTAAGCAGTGGCGACATTATTGAGAGTAATAATAACCAGCATGTGTTGAGCACTCACTGTGTGCCAGGCATCTTGCCCTGCATTCCCTCCTTAATCATCACATTGAACCTTCTCATCCCAGGGAATACAAAAGGCAAAACTGAAGACGTAGAAAGGCTGAAGGCGCTCCTGAGATGACACAGCTGGGAGCAGCAGGGCGGGCTTCAAACTCCACTCTGCGCAGCTCCAAGGCCTGAACTCTGAGTCACTCCCCTGCACTGCCTTCCCGAAGCTTCCCTCCCCGCCCGAACAGATGCTTCTGCTCTTCTTTTTCTGCCTGTTGCATTTGTGTCCCTTGCAGGATCTGTGCTGGGCACTGGCCAGCAGTGTCTTATCACAGAGCAATGCAAGTTACAGGTGGCGGAGTCCTCTCTCTCGTTGGGCTGGATTGCAGTAGACACCACCCCTGGGCTCCCCTCTTTGCTTGCACCTTCTCATCAAGCTGATGTCAACATTTACTTTGCAAAGTAAATGGGGTGTTGCTCCAGAAGATGAGGTGATGTTGAATCAGCTGACTTTTATTACCCTTTCTTCCAGACCCTTGCCAATGGCAGATGCTTGGGCTATTATTGCAGGGGTTGGGGGACATCCCCACGTACCATCTGCACCCTGGGAACCCAGAGAGTAATTTCCTAGAGCATCAGGGACTCTTTCCCCAGATGGATTGTAAAGAGAGAGGAAAACTGGTGCTGGATCCACCCAAATCCATTGCTCAAAACAACACTTTTCAGGCAATCCAGGCCTAGGCTAGGCAAATCTTAATTTGTTTGCTGGCTTAAAAAAAATCAAAACATCTTTTATCATTTGTGGCAATTTTGATTTATATATAAAGCTTGCCTTGCCTGGAGAGTAATCATAGTATTTCCTCACATGGTTAATAGGGTTCATAGTTTACAGAAAGCTTTCATGTATGCAACCTCTCATTTGACTTTCTCAGCGTGGTGTGGGTACCAGACAGGAACAAGCTACAGTTCAGAGAGGTAGTACTGGCCCGAGGTTGATCAGCTTATAGGCAAGTGACCTGGCCTCCCGTCCAGGTGATCAGACTTCAGGGTCAGGGATGTTTGGGGCTCCTGGCAGAGTGGGGGAAGCATGGGCTTTGGAGCCCAGAGACCTGGTTTTATAGCCTTTCTGCGTCCTGGTTTATCTGCCTATAGAATGAGGGCTCGTATGCCTACCCTGACAACTTTGCTGGGGACATTTCATGAGAACAGGTCTGAAGTGAATGATACGCCCATGGCTGAGTCTCATTCCCCTCACCTCTTTAGCCCTGCAAAATCTGGAGGAACACTGTATATCAAGTGTAAAGTTCTATCTTGGTGATTTAACCATATTTTTCATCTTCCCTTCCCCACTCCATTTAATTGGCAACACTGACTTTGCTCTCTGCTCCTAGGAAACGGAGAACAAGGGAGGCCCTTCCCCATGACCGATGCTGAAAGAGTGGATCAGGCATACCGAGAAAATGGATTTAACATTTACGTCAGTGATAAAATCTCCCTGAATCGCTCTCTCCCTGATATTCGGCACCCAAAGTGAGTGTAACATCTCTCATCTTCTGGGATCTAAGGATTTTGCCCTGGGCTCTTGTTGAGAATTAATTAAAGAAAAAGGTACATAAAGCACTGCTGGAGGAGATTTCCTCCTGTTACCCAGGGCCTTCGTGCACAGGCTCGTGTGATCAGATTCTCCTAGAATTTAGAACTGGTGTGGCCGAGGGACAATATTGTCTCTCCAAAAGAGCTGGTCTCCTTCCTCTTTTCAACCAGCGGAAACCATGACCTCTGTATTTCCTTTTTTGACTCTAGCCCACAGGGAAGTCCAGACCTCAATTTGCAAGACAGTTGCAGCAGCCATTTCAACCCTCCCTTTCTCCACCTTCTTTGTGTGACATTTTTATTTTTTTAATCTTTATTTTAGCTATCCTGTGCACCTGTACATCTATATGTTGGTTATAAGCTATCTCACCTCACTTTGAGAGAGGACATATCATAATGATTATAAAGATAACAGTGGCAGCTAACATTCTTTGAAGAGGTCGCGTGTGTCAGGCACTTCATTTGCATTGTCTCAGGTCCTTGTGATGTAGGTCCTGTGATGATGCCCATTTTTATAGATGAGGAAACTGAGGCTTAGAGGGGTATTATAACTCATGTAGGGCCACACTAAGAAGCTGAGCCAGTTCTTGAGCTGCAGTTCAACCAAAAACTATACTCTGGATCTTAAGCCATCCTGCCTCCCCTTTTTAATAGGAGTACTGTAGTAGTCATGGTGATTTTCTAGCAGAGGGGTATCTCTTAAAGCTGCTGTGCATTAGAATCACCTGGAGGGCTGTTTGTTCGAACACAGGAGCTTGAGCCTCACGCCAATAATCCCTGATTCAGTAGATCTGGGTCGGGGCCCAAGAACTTCATTACAAGTAAGCCCCCGCATGATGTTTTTGGGGTCACACTTTGGGAACCACTGCAAGCAGAAGATTTCAAAATTGTTTCTTCACGAAGGCAGTACTGAGTAGAAGTGGAGCATAAACTGTTTCGCTCAGGGACTAAGAAATTAGAAGCCGGGAAAAGATAATAACAGCTAACACTTATTAGGTACTTACTGTATGCCAAGCATTATTCTAAGCCAGCTGTTCTCAGAGTGTGGTTCCCAGGCCAGCAACAGCAGCATCACCTAAGGGCTTGTTAGACATGCAAACTGCTGGATCTCAGCCCAGGTCTACTGAATCAAAAGCTCTGCACAGGGGCCTGGCCGTCCGTGTTTTAACAAGCCCTCCAGGGGATTCCGATGCAAAGCTGAAGTTTTATATATACATTCTTTTTTAATATTCTTTTCCATTATGGTTTATCACAGGATATTAAATAGAGTTTCCTGTGCTCTACAGTAGGACCTTGTTGTTTATCCATTCTAAATGTAATAGTTTGCATCTACCAGCCCCAGAACCAAGGGTACTTTAAGTACATTAATTCAGCCAAACCTTCCAAAAACCCTATGAGATAGGTACCTTTATTATCACCATTTTACAGATAAGGAATTGAGGCCAAAAAAAAAAAAAGTTAAATAGTTACCGTGAGATGATACAGCTGGTAAGAGGTGGCGCTAGAATTTACATGCAGGGAGTCTGACCTAGAATCCCCAAGTCATAAGGTCTTTCCACCTATAAGGACTCAGTTGGTAGAATGTAATAATAAAGAATCTCGATAGCATGTGTGGCTACTTACAAAATGCTTTCTGCCCGCTTACATCTTTCAGTTCCTGTAATAGTACTTTGAGGTTGGCGTTTTTATTATCATCTCCACTTTGTAGATGAGGAAAGCACACAGCTAGGAATCCCCAGCTGGAAGGTGTGCTGCTTGCCCAGGACGGGGCCCAGTTCGCAAGGATTTCTTGCAGCGAGGGGAGGGAGCCAGGGCCTTGCAGGGCTTGCTCGGGCGTTTGCTCTTCGTTTCATGGTCTTCACTGTCAAGCCCGGGATTTTTTTCACCTAAGTCTGAGAATGTAGTTCAGATATTACTGATGTTGTTGGATTCAGAACCGTGACCCGACTCTGAGGGTCAGAAACTCAATTTATATGTTTAGCCCCTCGCAGAGTTCAGAATTCTGCACTAATTTCATCTTTCTAAGTCTGGGAAAGAAGTTTCATCTGGGAGCATTATTCTCTTACCTCAGCTACTGCTCTGTGGTTCTGTAGGTTCTCAACTCTGGCTATACCTGGGGTGATTTTAAAAAAATACAAAAACCGGGGCCCTACCCCAGCCACTGGAGTCTGAATCTCTGGAGGGATAGCCTGGGTCTGAGGATCTTCTGAAATCTCAGAACGTGATTCTCGCATATAGCCAGGGTTGAGAACTGCTGGTGTGAAATAAGGAATATTTTTACAGTGAGAGAGAGATGCTTTCATCCATTCATTCATCTGTTCATCCAGTAAATGTATATTCATGGTCTTCTGTGTACCAAGCCCTGTGCTGAATACCAGGAACACAATGATAAATGAGCCATTATTGCTGCTTTGGGCAAGAGCAGGGGGTGGATGGTAGGAGCAGGTCATTACCCCACAGGTGAGAACCAGTGAGGGAGTAGGCACAGGGTGCTTTGGAACCCCAGGGGACACCCCCACCCGACACCAGCCTCTGCGGGAGAGGACTAAGCAAGACGGTGCTTTGCCTTAACAACTAAAGGGGCGAGTCTCCCAGCTGTTAGAGGGAGAGCGAGGGGCGGGGAACAAACCCTTTTGTCTCCCAGTGCAGTGCTCTCTCCCGACAGCCCAGAAGAAGAAAGGTCTTCATAATCAAGGAAGGCGTCCTTGGACCCACAGATAGGTCTGTGAATAGAATTCAGGAGGGTCTGTAAACTTGGATGAGAACAACATTGCATTTTTCTTTTCATGAACCTCTCACTGAAATCTGGTGTTCCCTTCAGTTATGACTGTAGACAACGAAGCACCTATGATATCTTCACCAAAAGAAATCATTTACTTTCCCATCACTTTACAGATATCTTGAAATGTCACAGATACTCATCACTGCTTTGGAATGAAGGTAGTTTTTAGAATTTCCACTAGATCTTGTCATTTAATGTGTTAATGAAGAAGCACATTTATGACTCTATTTCAAATTCTTTTATTATTTTGATAACAGTATTTCAGTCTAACTGGTTTCCTTTACAAGCTCATCTATTTTATTTTATTCATTGTACACACTGTTCTGAGAAGTGACGATAGGCTTCACCAACCTGGCAGAGAGGTTCAGGGTTTGGGTTTAAGGGGAGGAGGCCCAGTTCTGGGTGGATGTGAATTGAGCCTAAGGCTCTCCTGTATTACCAGCCCACCCACCCAACCAGTATCCAAGTTATGGCAAAAGATGTCGCTAAATCCAACGCTCCTGACACCCACCCTTTTTTAGAATCCCGTTGTGGAAGCTGACTTTTTTTTTTAACGGTAAAGATGAATTTTATAAAATCATTAAGCTGCTTTACTTTACAATTTGACGGAAGGGGCTACAGTGGAATTTTGCAGAGCTAAGAAAATTGTTTACCTTGCTCTGATAAGAAGCAGTTTAACATGAACATCTATAAACATCCATTTCACATTTGCCGTAGTTTGTTGTTCATTTTTTCATATGAAAGTTTTGGTTTTTTGCTTTAAGTCTTGAATATGTATTCGTTAAGACTCATTTAAGCACTAGGGCACTGCTAAATTCCCTGATTTAAAATATCCATTTCTGATTACATAACAAGACCTCAAATATTTGGCACCTATACAACTGGCACCTTTCAACAAATGGAATTCTAGGCAGAAGTTAAGAACAGCTATTGAGAAAAGCCAAAGACACTGAGTTCAGAGAAATTTCCTGGTTGGGCAGGTCTCTGTAAAAGCAAAGTGTTCTGGGATTGATTGAAAAGAAAAGCATGCAACTAAGCACACTCCATCCTGTAGGGTCACAGGGCAAATCAGCATTGAAGCTGAGCTGAAGAGGAGAAGGAGAGCAGTGATGAGCAGGCAAGAGGAAGGGCAGCAGGAGGAAGAAAAAATATCAACAGGAAAGGAGGGAAAGGAGGGTTAAGGCATGATTGGTATAAGATAGACCAGTGTGAAGAACAGGAAAGGAAACATCAAGAAGGGAAAGAAGAAAGCAGAAGGACAATGGTGTGAAAAAGAGGAAATAAAAATATGAAAGATCCAAACCAAGGAAAAATGGAATCTTATCCAGAATATCCTATTATAATACCTGAAAGTTAAGAATCAACTCTATTTAATCTGTATTAGTCCACATTGGCAAATAGCAGCACTTATTATCTTTTTAAAAAATTTATTTATTTATTTATTTATGGCTGTGTTGGGTCTTCGTTTCTGTGCGAGGGCTTTCTCTAGTTGTGGCAAGCGGGGGCCACTCTTCATCGTGGTGCGCGGGCCTCTCTCTATCGCGGCCTCTCCCGTTGCGGAACACAGGCTCCAGACGCGCAGGCTCAGTAGTTGTGGCTCACAAGCTTAGTTGCTCCGCGGCATGTGGGATCTTCCCAGACCAGGGCTCGAACCCGTGTCCCCTGCATTGGCAGGCAGATTCTCAACCACTGCGCCACCAGGGAAGCCCCCAGCACGTATTTTGATAAGATAAAAACTCAAATTGCTTACTCAATTGCAAGAAACTGTCTCACATGGCTTATCCCATTGGGAAGCTGACTTTTCCTAAATGAGTTGACAGATGTCTTGAAGAGCTTTTCTTTTTTTCCAGGGAAAGTGGGGTGGGAGAATCTTTCCTGCAGTTTGACAGCAGAAATGTGTGAAGAAGTTAGAGCAGTCAAGCCACTCAGTCCCTCCTGTTGCTTTCAGCTTAAACAGCTTCTCTGGCAGGAGCTGAGGTTTATATTTGCCTTCTACTCCTTCAAACTGAATTTTGGCAGCAGCCTGTCAAGGACAGGACCAAGGGGCTGTTTGTTTGTGCCAGCTGCATTTGCTTCCTCCAGAAGCTGCACCGGGGAGCGTGCAGCCACGGAGAGTGGAGACTAGGTGGTCCGGCCCCACTTGCTGGGTTTGCATGTGGGAGGTGGCCAGCTGGCTCTGAGCAGGCCTGCCCTTGGCCCCTCCTGCCAAGGGAACAGGAACAAGGATGGCTGGTGGGCTGGCCCACTTTTCTTCTCCCCAGGAGCCCTGCTGGGCTGCGTGGCAGCCACACATGGAGGCCCCCTCCAGGGCACAGAGCTGGTAGAAGCGGAGTCCCAACTGCTGGAAGTTGCCTGGGTCTAAAAGTTCCTGGGCACACCCCTCCGTTGGATGATCAGCTTCTTCCGTGCAAAGATTATCCATGGTGGGGGTGAAAGCAGCCTACAATCCTGACCTGCTTTCTCCAGTCCATGAATATAGCTTTCAGTAATGAATGAACCTGAATGGCATCTTTGTCACAAGAAAAGGCCCGAGTCTACCAGATTCTTGGTTCCATGTTCCTTCTTGATTTTTCCTTTTTGTTAAATTAACACGGTTACTTTATGGTATGTGCTCAATTTCCTCAAAAGAATTTATAAGCTCATATTATTATAATAGGCCTGGATTCTGTTGAGTGCCTTTACATCCCCACAGGCTACAAAAGCAGCAAGGGATCTTCATTCTCAAAGAATGAAGATCACTGGAAATAGTAACTATGTAGGTAAATACATATAATTTTTTCTTACTGTTTAAATCTTTCAAAAAGATATCTGACTGTGTAACCCAAAATAATAACATATCCTTGCGTTTAAAGCATAGATAAAAGTAAAATATATCCCACCATAAAGGTTAGAGGGGAGAAATGTAACACAGTAAGGTTCTCCTACTTACGAAGTGGTATAATGTCATTTGAAATTAGACTTTAAAAGTTAAAAGTATATAAAAGTATGGGCTTCCCTGGTGGCGCAGTGGTTGAGAGTCCGCCTGCCGATACAGGGGATGCGGGTTCGTGCCCCAGTCCGGGAGGGTCCCACGTACCGCGGAGCGGCTGGGCCCGTGAGCCATGGCCACTGAGCCTGCGTGTCTGGAGCCTGTGCTCCGCAACGGGAGAGGCCACAACAGTGAGAGGCCCACGTACTGCAAAAAAAAATAAAAATAATAAAAATAAAAATAAATAAAAGTATATACTATAAACCCTAAAAGGAGCACTCAAATGACAAAACAAAGAGTTGTAGCTAATAAGCCAACAAAGGAGATAAAATGGAATCATGAAAAATATTCGGTTAATCCAAGAGAAGGCAGAAAAGGAGGGAACAAAGAACAAAGATCAGAAAGGAGAAGTTGAAAGCAAGTACCAAGATGATGGACTTTAACCTAACCATATCAATAATCACATTAAATAATCACAATAATTACTTTAGTGGAAAAGCAGCTTGTCCGATTAGTTAAGAAAGCAAGATCCAACTACATACTGCCTGCAAGAAACACACTTTAAAGATAAAGATACAAATAAATTAGAAGTGAAAGGATAGAAAAGATCTTCTGTGCTAACATTAGTCAAAAGAAAACTGGAGTGACTATATATTAATATCAGTCAAATAGATTTCAGGACAAAGACAATTACCAGGGATAAAGAAGGTCATTTCATGATAAAGGGATCATTCATCAAGAGGACATAGCAATCTTAAATGGTTAAGCAACTAATAAGAGAGTTTTAAAATACATGAAGCAAAAGCTCATAGAACTGCAAGGAGAAATAGACATAGCCACAATTATGAAATTTCAACACCTCTCTCTCTCTCAATAATTGATACAACAAGTAGACAGAAAATCAGCAAGGATATAGTAGAGTTGAACAGCACTGTCAACCAGTGTGACCCAGTTGACATTTGTGGAACACTTCACTCAGTAACAGCAGAATATACAATCTTTTCAAGTGCGTACATAACATTTACCAAGATAAACTATATTCTGGGCCAGAAAACAAGTCTCCATAAATTTAAAAGGATTCAGGTGATACAAATTATGTTCTCTGACCACAGTGGAATTAAATTTAGAAACCAATAGTAGAATAGTGTCTTAAAATTTCCAGATGTTTGGGAACTATGTAACTCAGGAATAACAGATGGGTCAAAGAAGAAATCAAAAGGAAAACTAGAAAGTATTTTGAACAGAATGATAATGGAAATAGAATATGTCAGAATTTGTGGGATGTCACTAAAGCAGCATGTAAGGGGAAATTTTGTAGCATTAAATGCCTATATTGGAAAAGAAGAATGGTCTTAAATTAATGACATCAGCGTCTACTTTAAAAAACTAGAAAGAGTAAGTTAATCCAAAATAAACAGAAGAAAGGAAATTTTTAAAAAGATCAAAGCAGAGATCAGTGAAATAGAGAATAGAAAACCAATAGAGAAAAATCAATGAACCCAAAAGCTGGTCTTTGAGGTAGTCAATTAAATTGATGTCTTAGCAGCCTGATAAAGAAAAAAAAGAGAGAAGACACAAATTATCAATATCAAGAATGAGAGAGGTGACATAACCACAGATTCTATTACTGTTGAGAATAATAAAATAATATTCTGAACAACTTTATTCCTATAAATTCAACAACTTAGATGAAATGACAAATTCCTTAAAAGATACAAACTCCCAAAACTTACTCAAGAAGAAATGATTCATTTAAATAGCCCTGTATCTAGTAAAGAAATTGAAATTATATTAAGAAACTTCCCACAAAGAAAACTCTGGGCCCAAATAGATTCCTTGGTGAATTCTACAAAAATTTAGGAAATAATACAAATTCTACACAACTCTTCCAAAAAGTTAAAGAGGATGGAGTATATTCCAACTCATTGTGAAGAAGCCAGCATTACCCCGATACCAAAACCAGACAAAGACAACACAAAAAAGAAGATTACAGGCCAATATCTCTGATGAACAGAGATGCAAAAATCCTCAACAAAATATTAGCAAACCAAATTCAGCAATATGTCAGAAAGATCATACAACTGTGATCAAGTGGAATTTATTCCAGGGATTCAAGGATGGTTCAACATCCACAAATCAGTCAACGTGATACACACCACATTAATAAAATGAAGGATAAAAACCATATGTTCATCTCAGTAGATACAGAAAAAGCATTTGGTAACATTCAACACCCATTTATGATAAAAGCTCTCAATACAGTGGGTGTAGAAGAGACGTATCTCAACATAATAAAGGTCATATGTGACAAACACACAACTAATATCATACTCAGTAATGAAAAGTTAAAAGCTATCTCTAAAATCGGGAACTAGACAAGGATACCCCTTCTCACCACTCTTATTCAACATAGTATTGAAATCCTAGATAGAGCAATTAGGCAAGAAAAAGAAATTAAAGGCATCCAAAATGGAAAGGAAGAAGTAAAATGGTCACTGTTTGTAAATGACATGATTTTATATACAGAAAACCCTAAAGACTCCACCAAAAACCTATTAGAAATAATAGAATCCAGTTGGAAATGGATTTGTTATCGTGGTTTGCTAAGCATTGCAGTATCCACAACATCCGGATAAAAGGGTAGGGAATCAGGAAGAGGGAGAGCACTGAAGGGGAATCGCTCCCTGGACCCAGAAGAGCTAGAGGCTGAGAACCTATTGAGGGACCACCACCTTCCTCCCATGGTAGTGTGGCCTTGGTGTTGCTGGGGGTTGAGAACCAGGAAAGCCTGATGTTTATAAATATCTGCAGAAACAGACAGGGAATCTTCTGGAATGGTGATGAAAGCTCAAGCAGGAAAGGCCTGGGATGTAAAAGAATTGAGTTTTTCTGGCCCAGAAGGCATCACCAGTTGTGCATTCATGGGACCCCAGGGGACCAAAGGAAGCTGTTGGCAGAGCTGCTGTCTGTGTTCTTGGGCTCCTGCTGCATGGACACCTCATGAATGTATTCAGAGCTAATTAAATCAGGAATTTAAGGCAACCGTGTATGTGCGTTAAGGGCTCCTTTCTCATTCCTCCATCCCCGATCTGTTGCCCACCAAAATGCAGCCTCCTCCTACTCATTTATACTAAAATGATCAAATGTCAGTCCCTGCCTTGAAGAGATCTCAAGCCTATTAGTCAGTTGAAAGTTTCTCTGCAAGTCATTCACTCATTAATTAAGCAAATACTTATTGGGTGCCTACCATGTGTATTTATTACTTCCTAGCCTACTAGTGTAGGCTAGTCCCTGGGAAAACAGCAATGAACAAAATGGGCAAAATTTCCTTCCCTCCTAGAGCTTACATTCTACTGGGCTGGGGAGGTCATAAACAAACAAATTAATATATTTATTTTCCAGTGATGTAGGGAAAGAAAGAAGCAAAGTAAGAAGTAGAAAAAGTGATGGGAGAGGCTTCCCTGGCAGTCCAGTGATTAAGACTCCGTACTTCCACTGTAGGGGGGCGCAGGTTCGATCCCTGGTTGGGGAACTAAGATCCCGCATGCCGTGGGGCACGGCCAAAAAAAAGAAAAGTGATGGGAATAAGGTGTATTTTATTTCAGTGGTCAGGGAATGCTTCGCTGATAAGATGACATGTGAACAGAGAAATGAAGAAGTGAGGGGCCTAACAAGGCAGTTAACTGGGGGAAGAGCCCTGCAGGCAGAGGAAACAAGTACAAAGGCCCTGAGACCATCATGCTTGGCTGTGGTACCCAGTGAGCCAGGAGGAGAGATGAGAAGCAAGGCTGGAGGAGTGTCAGGGTCATGGTGGGGCTTTGGCTTTTACCAAAGTGAGTAAGATGGGAATCCCTGGAGGGTTTTGAGCAGAGAGCGCCATGATCCCGATTTTCACTTTCGAAGGATCCCTTTGGTTGCTATGTTAGAATAGACTGAGGTCGCCAAGGGTAGAGACAGGGAGAATAGTTAGGGGTATATTACAGACTCAGACCACGGTGGGAGTAGAGATTACCAGTGGCCACATTCTAGATATACTTTGAAGATGGAGACTACAGAATTTACTTACAGACAGTATAGATATGAGGAAAAGAAAGGAGTCAAGGATAACGCCAAGGTTTTTGGCCAGAGCGACTGGGGAGATGGGGTTGCCATTACAGAAACGAAGACTTTGGGAAGAGCAGGCTTGGGGGAAATCAAGATTTGTATTTCAGTCAAGGTTAAGATGTTCTAAAAACATCCAAACGATGATGTCAAGTAGGCAGTTGAATAAATGATGCCATTTGTGTTGTGAAAAATGGAAATGGTGGTGGGATCCTTTTTTGATTATATTATACATTATATTGTGGTTTTAATTAACTCACTTTCCTTGAATAGCAAAAAATGTCTGAGGCATAACAGACAGTAAATCTAAAAATGACCCAGGATCAGCTGTGGTCTGTGGTGTGGTGTGCAGGATGATAGTTTGTGTGCCACATTCAGGTCAACGTGAGGGCGGTGCACACCTTCTGCCATCTACAATGGGAGTGAATGGCTGGAGTCTGTGCCCACCCATCTCCCACCCCCCACCCCCACCCCCACAGTGCCAGGAGGTATGTCAGACCCTCTGTACAACAGTGACAGGCTTGGAAGATACATTTAGTATGTATTAGCAGTTCTTACCCTTTTTATCTTGATTTGAATGGTGAAGTAAGCTCACTTGACACTTCTGTAATGGAGTGCTTGAGTGTAAGATTAGCGCCCCAGAGATCCTCAGGGTGAGAGAGATCCAGACTCCCTAGTTTGGCAGGTTGTTAGCAAGGCAGTTGTGTAGGGAGGGGCAGGGGGCAGAAGGAGGCTGTAGCCTGAATGATTTGTGAGCTGGGAAAGGAAAAAGTCCAGGTTTCTTTGTAGCATCACTGATTCTACAGGAAACTTCAATCGGCTCTCCTCCGAAATTAAATTTCTCTCTTCTGAGCAACAGTGTTTCTTCTAAGACAGCAGTTATTGATCCATCAGACCTAATATTGGGATTTAAAGGTGCTCATAAGCCTTAAAATGAAATGGCAGCCAATCAACTTTCTCAAATTGACTCCTTTTCTTGTAATTTTTAAAACAGATTTCAGTGAATTCAGCCTTTTGGTGAAATTACAGAGATAAATGGCTTATACATAAAAATGGCTGCCTGTCAACTGAAAATCAAACGGGCATGTATCCCATATGATTTATGCTGGGTGAAAAGCACTCGACATCCACATGAGCTGTTGTGTGGTTTGTGTTCTTTTATCATTTCTGCGAACAGATACGTTTTCTAAGTCTTCTTGAAATGGGTGCTGTGTTCTCCATGAATAATAACAACACCTGCCATTTATCTAGTGCTTGTGTGCCAGGCATCGTGCTGAGCACTACACAGCCTCAGCTCACTTGTTCCCACTTTGAGGTTTGGTGTGACGACGTTTTTCTTTCCTTTATGTCTCAACATCATCTTCTCATTTACAAAAACTCTGTCACAACTCTTTTGTGGTTCTGGCCTCTCTGAAATCGTTTGTGTCTAACGGGGATTACTAGCTCCATTTTACAGATGCATACACTAAACCTCAGGGAAGCTGAGTTCTTTGCTCCAGTTCACACAGCCTGTAGAAGGCAAAGGAGACTCACCCCTGGACCCCAGCCTGTGTTCCTTCTGCTGCATCACACAAGACCGAGACCCATTCCTCACAGGGAAGGAAGCAGACATTTTTACATTCGGATCCTTTGTGCATGAAGGTTCTTGGGCCAGATGTAGCGAGCAGGGTTGGCTAGATAAATGGACACAGCCCAGACACTGCTTGAGTTGCCTTTCACTCCCGCTGCTGAAGGTAACATATGCTTGTCCAGGAGCAGATAAATCGCCCTCAGTAAAATTGGTTACAGAGATGAGTTTGATTTCTAAGTGGTATTGCCCTCGAAAGGATTTAAGGAAAAAGAGAATAATGACTGGAAGATAAAGACAATTATCAATTCTCTCCCTTCATTAAGATGGTATCACGGGCAGAATGATGATAAGAAAAGCGAAGCAGCTCAGCTTAGGAGCAATGTGACATAGACTAGAACATAACTCCCTCCCGATTGTAAGCCTCCTTCTCCACACCTTTTTGGGGGACAAAATCAATAGTGCCCCCACCCAGCCAGCCACCTGCCACCCTGAATCTGCCCAGGTAGTGAATGGTATCAGTTTAGCATTCTGTAGACTTTGCCTTTGTTTATGCAACATATGGAGACATAGCAAGAGGTTTGGGGTTTTTTGGTTTGGGGTTTTTTCCCCCCACAAAAATGTGGTCATACTATATGTATTATATGTATAATGTGTATGTATTATTATATGTATTATATGTATAAGTATATTATACATACTATATGTATTTTTTGCTTATATTATGGTCACTTTTCTAAGACATTTCTAATAGCTGTATAATATTACACAGGAATCTCATAAATTCACCCATTGCTCTGTTGACAGGCATACAGGTGGTTTCCATTCTGGAAACACTGGCAAAAACATCCTTGAACATGTTTCTTTACATTTTAGTTTCTTCTTTTCTCCTCTTGTCATGAATCATGAAGAATCTTGATATTAAAGCCCATTTCCTCCTAACCTTGTTGGCCTGGCATCTGGCATCTAACAGGAGGTGTGGTCCTTATGGTGGTTATTTCATGCTGATAATTCCAGACCTCTTGACCTCACCTACCGTATTGATTAACCAGAGTTCCTCCTTCCTGCTGTCAGCCTGTGTTTAAAGTTTGATCACATGGAACACTTTGCATGTTACGTCTGCAGAAGGACCAGTTTTATCATGTGGGACAGCCATGTGAAGAAACTGTTGGATTTTGCTGTGTGCTTTAAAAATTTTTGCTGTTGTTGTTGTGGTTTTTACACCTGTCTCAAAACTGGATATGATCTGAGCAAAGGGCTTTCCGAAATGTGAGTTCAAAGGGAGAGGCAAAGACTGCACAAACCAAGATCCTTTAAATACTGCTCGTACCTGAAGTCTCTGGTACAGGTTAGGGGGCACAAAACGGGATGAACTGGTGGTGCAGAGGTGCATAATTAATACTAATACACTTTGTTATTCTCTTAACTGCCTGTTGAGAGGAGGGAAGAGCAGGTGGGTGCAGCAAAGCCTCCCCTAAATGGAAAAGGACCTTCAAAAAGATGTCAGCCTCAGCACATGTTGTCACACTAATTTTCCGGCTCCTCTGGTTCCAGCCAGACTGTGTTAAAGAGAAACCCACGCCTGTCTCATCCCCCACAGAGCGGGAGAGAAGGGCTGGGGAGCTGAGCCTCAGCTGTAGAGAAAAGGCTTGCTGTCGGGTATGTCAGGAGAGGGCCCAAACCTGCATCTGGAGGGATGATGAGGGTGAAGGGCAGGAGTTTTTCACACTCTGCCCACTAAGATCCAGTTTCTTCCTTTTGTTCCAGAGCCTGGAGCTATTTATAACTTCCACTAAGCTTCTTGGGGGCTCCAGAGCCCATAAGACATAGTCTTCCTGAGAATGTTGTATTATAAGGAATTGTCCTTTATACAAAATACAGAGGGGAGAATTTCAGAATTTTGAACTTAAACCATTTGCTGGAAAATGACCTACACCGTGGCCTCGGGGAGGTGGAAACTCACATGTCTGAGCCAGGTGCTATACCAGGTACATTCACATATGGTATGTCATTTATTCCTTGGGACAGCCTTAATAGGAAAGAGTTATATCCCCGTTTTACCCACATGGAACCTGAGGCTTAGGGAGGCTGTGACCTTCCCCAAGTGACACACATCTAAGTGACAAAGGTGAGATTTGAATCCGGATCTGAGGGTCTCTTCAGCTCATGTCCCTTCCCTTACCACAGTTTCCACCTTGGAAAGTACCCTTACTGAAGCCCCTTGCCCTTTCCTGGGATGGCCATCCCTGATTCCAAGAGGATTGAAATCAGGAACATTCTCTTTGCTGTGAGTTCTCCTCCACATTTACCTGTCTGCAAGGCTGGAGCTAGCTGCTTCTCCCTCCCTGTGGCTGTTTTAATTGTCCATTCTCACCTAGTTCTCCTGTCATCCTCCTGGTGTTACCATCCCCACTTCACAGATGAGGAAACTGAGTCTCAGCAAAGGATGGAAAGCTGCCCCAGGTCTCACAGCTGCAGAGTAGTACAGTCGGGATTTGAACCCAGGCCCAGAGCACTCTTGCTCCCTTAGGCACATACGATATTGGGTGTGTTCATGGACTTGCACTTCTTTTTTAAAAAAATATCTATTTATTTATTTTGGCTGCACTGGGTCTTAGTTGCGGCATGCAGGCTCCTTAGTTGAGGCATGCAGACTCTTAGTTGCAGCATGCGGGCTGTTTAGTTGTGGCATGCAGACCTTTAGTTGCAGCATGCGAACTCTTAGTTGCAGTATGCATGCGGGATCTAGCTCCCCCGACCAGGGATCGAACCCGGGCCCCCTGCATTGAAGCAGGGAGTCTTATCCACTAGACCACAAGGGAAGTCCCTGGACTTGCATTTCAGTTTGGTCTGTGGATAGTGTCCCATGTTAGGGAATTAAATTTTTTTTTTATGTTCCCTTCAAAATGACTGGATTGTTCTTTTTCAAGGTTGACTTGGAGAGAAAATTTTTGAAATGCTTCCCTTTGATTTTGACTTCTTTTCTTTCTTATTCTAGTGCTCCAGCATTAAGCCCTGAGGGTACATGTTAAGGGCCAGTATATTCGATTCATCTTTATGCCCAAGGGCTCAGGATCCTTTAGGGAATATTCAACTGGGGGCTGCTCAATCCCCAGTGAGTCCTCCTACTGCCTCCCACCCCTCACCTCAGCCCTCAGCCCAGGCCACTTTCTCCTAGTCAGTGAATGATCAAAGTTCTCTTCCTGCAGCATGAGAGAGGCTGCCCCCTTCAGGTCAGAGGGAGCACCTGGGAAGTTTCTGCCTCAGTCCTTCAAAAGCCATCCTTAGTTCGAAAACAGATTCATGTGACTGATGGGGCTTAGAGATGATCCAGTTATATCAGCAAAATCCTTAATAGTTACAAGTGACAGAAACCTAACTCAAACTGACTGAAGAAAAGACAATGTATTGACTCACATAACTGAAAAGGCCAGGAGTAGACAATGGCTTCTGCCAGAGCTGGATCCAGGTCCCTAAGTGATGCCAGCAGGAACCTCTCTCTCCAACTCTTGGCTCTGTTTTCTGTTCTGCTAACTTCATTTTAAGATAGGAAACAGTCTGTATGGTGGCCCCAGGCGGATCAGACTTCTATCCTCCCACGTTCATTTTCAGCAGAAAAGAGCTTCCCTCTCTCCCAGCTGTCTCAGCCAAGATTTACTCTGATTTACGGGTGCCCATCCCTGAACCAACCACGGGGGCTGTGGAGCTGCGATGCTCTGGCTGAGCCAGGCTCTCTTGCCCACCCTCAAGGCAAGGCAAGGACCTCCGCCAAACCCTGTGAAATTGAGGGCTGGGAGATTCCCCAAGGAGAATCAGGATGCTCTTACCAAAAGAAGGAGAAGGAATACAGAGCAGGCACGCCAGACTTGCCCTTTGTCCAGCTCCCTTATCGACATAAGGGGAACCCGGGGTCCAGCAAGAAGATGGGACTTGGAATGTTGTATGGCAGAGCAGAAACCAGAAGCCAGGATTTCAGACTCCTACCTAGTTCCCTCAGTTTTTGTTTTTTTATCTATTCATTCTTCTTTTTGCTTGTATAATTAATAGTACGTTACCTCTATAAAAATATTTATGTATACAGGACAGGTGGGTTTCATCCAGGCTCCAGCTCTTACCAGCTGTTTGACCTAAGGCAAGTTATTTGACCTCTCTGCCTTGTTTGCTCCTCATTGTAATGGGAGTAAGATAGTCCCTACCTCATAAGAGCATTGTGACAATTAAATGACTTAATGCATAGAAAGTGCTTAGAAAGTGCTTATTATGCCCAACATAGTAGAAATCCTTAACAGATATATTCTGTTATAATCATTGTCATCTTCCAGCTTATTTTTTAACTGCTATCACTACTCTGTAGTTCGAATTTTTCATCATTTATTTAATCTTTCCCCATTGATGAACATTCACTCTGTTTCTACTCTTTTCCCCACTTCAAAGTGTGTCAGGAAGCACCCCTGACCGTGCCTCTTGGTCCTCACGCCATGAACATCTAACTCAACTCTGTCCTGTTGAGGTTGGGACCTCATCAGACTGTGAACCAGATAACAAGGGAAGTGCTTGGGCAAGCGGTGGGATGTTTTGCACTCAGCTCCTAGTCGTAAGGTTTGAAATACCACAGTTGCCTCTTCCTTTATGGTGTCTCCTGGGGCCAGAAATACTGAGCCAGGGGGGCACCAAGGTTGATGTCATGTGATGGAAATGTCATGGTGTCCCTGCTTTGACCTTCTGTGAGGGCATCGCTCTGCCCGTTCCTGCCCCCGCAAGGCCCCTTCTAAGTGTCTCTGGAGCCCACTCTGTATCTGGGGACCCATGGAGACTGGGAGGCCATCAAGTCAGTGTGCCATGTGCCGTGTTGTAGAAACAAATATTTGTTCATAGAAGAGCTTGGAGGAAGACATACCCTAAATGTTTCACGGAGGTCAGCCTCCGGTGTCAAGATGTTGAAGTCATTAGCGGTTGTCTTTTAGCCTTTCTGTGTTTTCCAGCCTTTCATAGTGAGCAATTAACCACTTTTGTCATCAAGAAAAATATGATAAGCATTATTTTAAGTAAATACTCTCTAGATTTGAGGCTTGGATCCAAGTCACTTTCCACTAGGGGCTCCATTTCCTCATGTGGAGAATGGGGTTAGCACTCCCAGGTTTGTCTCCCTCCCAGGGGTTGGTGCAGCTTAGAAAAAAGGGGGAGTGTGCTATAAACCATCAGGCACGATGAACTGGGGAAGGAGGAGGTTATTATTGTCTGGTCGTAGCCAAACCCAGCCTCTTTGCATTGGGAGCAGTGCCCCAGTCGCCCTGTCCCGGAGACCACACTCTGAGGCATCGGGCAAAGGGATGCTTCGTGTTTATCACACATACAAGGACTGAGCATACTCTGCTGTCCAGTGTTGAGATCTTAAGACACAACAGGCAGACAGGTCTTAAAGGTGACAGCTAAGATGGGGGTGTCACTGGGGTGGGTGGTGGCCTTCCCTCTTCCTCCCTGCCACCCCCAGGCCTCCTCTGCTGCGATCTGAGGCCTAATAGGAGGAGGAGAAATGGGGCTTTTCACACGGTCTCCCAACAGGGAGGTGGCCTGTGGGCGAGTCTGTGGAGCCAAGTTTCCTGCTGGATACTGGAGAGATTCATTTCAGCATGGCACGCAATTTTTTATTTGAACCAGTAGCCTAATCTGGGACCAAACTAATGACTAGTGCCTGTGGCAAAAGTCGAAGTGCCATTTTGTGTTTATTTAGTAAATAAATGAGTGGACGGTTAGAGGAGGGAGAAAAAGAGTAGACCCTCCTCGCCTCCCCAGAAGCACATGATCAAGGCTGAGCCTTTTATTTAAGTTCTGAATAATTTTTAAATCCAGGACTGGGTTAATCTAGAAGTGAATTTAGTCTGTTGTCGCATCGTCTGCTTCCCTTAGTACATGATGGTGTTTGTGTATCTAGCGGCAGGCTGTGGGCCCCAGCTCTGGGGTTCAAGAGAGCCAGGGCTCTCTGTGCCGTAATAGCGCTGTTGTATTTCACCCCATGGACTCCAGGCAATTTATTACAGCTAACCCCCTCTCCAACCCTGCCGCAACGAGTGAGCCTCCTGCAAAATTGGATGGAAGGCAGGAACTCTTGTAGAAAACGAGATATTACCTGTCTTTCTTGGCCACAGAGGACGCAGCCAAATTAAGGGAAAGGGATTTTTGAGAGGAGGTGCTTTCGTTCATTTGTGAAGGTCGACATAATGAAGTTGGAAAGGCTCCCCCAGAAGACTGGCTGAAATGATCAAGGGGGTTAGAGAGGTGGGGGAAGGGGCGGAGGAGGGCCCGGAGGTGGGGCCTGGATAAAAGCAGCCCAGCCAGATGCAGGAGCAAGAGGGGACGTGAAAGAAGGGGAAAGAGAGAGACTGACCTGTCTGCCCATCAATACTGGACTGCCAGAATTAGGGGCACCCTGTCCGTGCAGCTGTAACTGGGCTCACAGCCAGACACCATGGGTTCATTCCTGCCTTGTCCCACGCCCCAGCTTCCCTTGGTGCCGCTAGCAGAGGTAGAATTTAAAGCTAAGGAGACCGTGGACCCTGACCGTTTTTTTCCTCCCAGCATTTCTTTCTGAAAATTGTCAAAGAAAACTTGAATGAATTGCACACAGAACACTCATCGAGATTCCCACCATCGAGATTCTGCAATTAACATTCCTCTAATGATTTTATCACATATATTATATATTTTTAAATATTTAATTTTATATATTATTTTTGGCTGTATTGGGTGTTCGTTGCTGCGCACGGTCTTTCTCTAGTTGCCGCGAGCAGGGGCTACTCTTAGTTGCGTTGTGCAGGCTTCTCATTGTGGTGGCTTCTCTTGTTGCAGAGCACAGACTCTAGGCACGCGGGCTGCAGTAGTTGTGGCACGTGGGCTTAGCAGTTGTGGCACACGGGCTTAGTTGCTCTGCACATGTGGGATCTTCTCAGACCAGGGCTCGAACCTGTGTCCCTTGCATTGGCAGGCAGATTCTTAACCACTGCGTCACCAGGGAAGTCCCAAGGTAGGCAGTTTTGTTATTCCCTCTTGGCCTGCCTGGTCCTCAGCTCCCCTTTTCTGGGCCCTGGGAAAATCCCTAATATCTCTGTTGAAGTATACCCCAAAGATGGAAAGAAATGAAGAACAAAAGGAATCTTAAATTTTCTGTCATCATATTGTTAGAAATAATATTAGTATTGCTTTTCTGAAACTGTTATATATTATAGGAAAAAAACAAGCAACTGTTAATGTTAAGAACCTAGATTTTTAGCAAAAGAGTTAGAATATGTAAAACCAGACAAAAACCTAACAAGAAGAGAAAACTACAGGCCAATATCCCTTATGAATATAGCTGCAAAAATCCTCAGCAAAATACTAGCAAACCAAATTCGGCAACATATAAGGAGGATTATACACCATGACCAAATAGGATTTATCCCAGGAATGCAAGGTTGGTTCAATATATGAAAATCAATCAATGTAGTACATTATATTAATAGGATAAAGAACAAAACCCATATGATTATATCAGTAGATGCAGAAAAAGCATTTGACAAGATCCAACACTTCATGATAAAAACATTCAACAAACTGAGAATAGAAGGGAGTTCCCTCAACCTGATAAAGAGCATTGATGAAAAACGCACATTAACATTATATTTAATGGTGAAAGATTGATAGCTTTCCTTTCTAAGGTCAGGAGCAAAACAAGGATGTCTGCTCTTGCCACTTCTATTCAACATTATACTGGAGTTTCTAGACAGTTAGACAAGAAGAAGAAATAAACGGCATCTAGATTCAAAAGAAAGAAGTAAAACTATCTCTATTTGCAGATGACGCTGTCTTGTGTATAGAAAATCCTAAGGAATCCACACCAAAAAAATGTTATTAGAACTAATAAGTTCAGCAAGGTTGCAAGACACAGGCTCAATATAAAAAATCTATTATATCTCTGTACACCAGCAAGGAACAATATGAAAATGAAATACATATTTACTAGTCACTTCTCCAAGGAAGATATACAAATAGCCTATAAGCACATGAAAATAAGCTCAACATCATTCATCATTAGGAATATGCAAACCAAACTGTAATAAGATACCACTTCACACCCACTAGAATGGCTATAATCAAAAAGATGGACAATAACAAGAGTTGGTGAGCATGTGGAGATATTGGAACCCTCATACATAGTTGGTGGGAATGTAAAATGGTGCTGTCACTTTGGAAACAGTTGGCAGTTCCTTAAAAAGTTAAACATGGGGGCTTCCCTGGTGGGGCAGTGGTTGAGAGTCCGCCTGCTGATGCAGGAGACACAGGTTTGTGCCCCAGTCCAGGAAGATCCCACATGCCGCGGAGCGGCTAGGCCCATGAGCCATGGCCGCTGAGCCTGCGCGTCCGGAGCCTTTGCTCCGCAACAGGAGAGGCCACAACAGTGAGAGGCCTGCGTACCGTAAAAAAAAAAAAAAAAGTTAAACATGGAGTTACTTTATGACCTGCAATTCTACTCCTTGATATATACCCAAGAGAATTGAAAACATATGTCTACCCCAAAACTTGTACGTGAATTTTCACAGCAGCATTATTCATAATAGCCAAAAGGTAGAAACAACCCAAATGTCCATCAGTTGATGAATGAATAAATAAAATGTGTTGTATTTGTACAGTGGAATATTATTCAGCCATGAAAAGGGATGAGGTACTGATGCATGCTACAACATGAATGAACCTTGAAAATATTATGCTTAAGTGAAAGAACCCAGACACAAAGGCCACATGTTATATGATTCCATTTGTATAAAATGTCTAGGATAGGAAAATCCATGGGAACAGAAAAGAAATTAGTGATTTCCAGGGACTGGGGGCAGTGGATAATGGGTAGGGACTGGGGGCAATGGATAATGGGTAGTGACTGCTAATAGATATAAAGTTTCTTTTGGGGGGTGATGAAAATGTTCTGGAATTAGATAGTGGTGATGGTTGTACAACTTTGTGGATATATTAAAAATGACTGAGTTATACACTTTACAAGGGTGAATTTTATGTTGAATTTTATGATATGTGAATTATATCTCAATAAAAAAGAGATACAATATAAAATTAAGGTTTAGTAAAACTCTGTAATTTTATGTTTATGAAATTGTATATATATGAAATTTTAGCATAAACTCATATCTATTAAAATATATTTGTATTGCTGACCACCATAAAGGCATAGAAGCCATAACCAACATAATAGTAATGAATGCACTTAGTGCCCATATTGCAGCATCTAAATGGTTATATTGATAATATTAAAGAGCCAGGGTTCCTTGGCAGAATGGTTGATTCCAGGTTAGAGCAGGAAACATACAAGTTGAGCCTGGAGAATCTTTTGATACCTTTTGTCAGAAAACAAAGAAGCTGTCAGTACTCTGACCATGTGCAAAGGACTAGGAGCCAACTTGAGAAGACCGCCTTGGGCTAAAAATAGGCTTATTTGGGGCTTCCCTGGTGGCGCAGTGGTTGAGAGTCCGCCTGCCGATGCAGGGGACACGGGTTCGTGCCCCGGTCCGGGAAGATCCCACATGCCGCGGAGCGGCTGGGCCCGTGAGCCGTGGCCGCTGAGCCTGCGCGTCCGGAGCCTGTGCTCCGCAGTGGGAGAGGCCACAGCAGTGAGAGGCCCGTGTACCACCAAAAAAAAAAAAAAAAAAAAAAAAAAAAAAGGCTTATTTGGAAACCAAGAAGAATAATACTAGCATTGAATTGAAACATATTAATTATGTTAAAATTTATGAGTTCATAATGAAAACAAATAATTGGCCATCTTTGGAGGATGCTAGGGAACCAGGTCCTTCTGAAAATCGGTAAATTAAGAATCAAGAACCTAGCCTATCTTTCCTATACTTCAGTGTAGCCAAATAGTTGACATGGTAAAGTTTTTCTCCATGGAAGTATTCCAGCTAGTAAAGAAAGAATGATAGAATTAGAAATCACCATTTTGCAAACCCCTGATGAAATAAAGGATATAGATGCAAATCATCTTTGGCCACCAACATCACAAAAGGAAAGACAACTGGACATTATGTGTTTCCCAAGGAATGCTCACACCAGCACCTGTGAAGAGGTTGCCAGAATACCTCATCGAATTAGGTGAAGCCTCTAGATCTAACTACCAGTTTACAGGAGGCAAAGTGGGGCAAACAGAGGAACATGTTGAGAGACACCACATCAACGCAGACACCACATCAACTATAGAACAAATGACCCAGTTTCTTAAACAAATGGTAAGGGGAAAAGAGACCTAGGAGATGCATCAGCTAAAAGCAGTAATGTGGGCCTTGTCTTGATGCAGATTTAAACAAACCAGACACAAAAACATCAGGGAAGTTTGAACACCAACTAAATATTTGCTGATACTAAGTAACTATGTTAATTCTCTGGGGTATTACCATGATATTAAAGGCCCACAGGAACAGGGTCTTCTGCCCCCAAGCTTACCATGGGGCTGGTGGAAAGCAAAGGAGAAAATGTGCCCTCTGCCCACATAGCCCAGGGAGGGAGAGAAGAGGGGCCAAGCCAGTGAAGCCCAGTTTATTCTTCCAGGTTTAAGGACACATGGTTTCTCCTCCATAGCGAGGAATGTGCAAGGGGTGGGGAGAGAGACAAGAGTGTTACCAAAGGACTATCTTCTACATGGAATCATGAGGATGGACAACCATGTTCCTATCACAGTTGAGGCATAAACAAGTTAGTGCATGTAAAGCACCAAACCCCGGTGCTGCTCTGTCACTGTTGGGGGTTGTTGTTCTGTAACTGCTCGTGTACAAAGCTGGGTGGGGGGGTCGTGTGTGTGTGTATATCCCTGTGCACTCTGTGTGCAGGGATTAGAGGCAGGACTTTGGGATGCCAAGTAGAAGAAAGTTGTGAAGTGACCGTGATGTCCCCAGTTTTCACTCATTTCCTGAAGCCTGGAGAGGAAGTAGGAATTGCAGTTAACTGAACCACATGCATGAGTTCTCCTGGTAGCATGAGAGCTGAACCTGTCCTCTCCCTGTCCCCCCGTGTCTCCCTCCAGCTGCAACAGCAAACGCTACCTGGAGACGCTCCCCAACACCAGCATCATCATCCCCTTCCACAACGAGGGCTGGTCCTCCCTCCTCCGCACCGTTCACAGCGTGCTGAACCGCTCGCCCCCGGAGCTGATTGCCGAGATTGTCCTGGTGGATGACTTCAGTGACCGAGGTAGGGCCCATTTCACCCAGCTTCCCACCCTCCATACTCCGTTCAGTGACTTGCTAAAGGGGTGGTAGGTTTTCCCATCTTCAGCAGCGCCAGCATGTGGGCCACCATGTACTGATACTTGAGGCCATGAACCTGGCACTGAACACAAGTTATCTTACTTAGTCCTCACAACGACCCATGAAATAGGTTCTGTTTTTATCCCATTTGTATCAACGTAGAAGTGCATTAAACTGCAAATAATAGAGAACTTTAAATAATAGCTCAAACAAGTAAGGGGTTTATTCATTTATTCATTCATTTGATAATGAGATCCAGGATTGGTACAGCTGCTCGAGTCTATCATTGGAGAACCAGACTTCTTCTCTTTTCCCACTTCCTCATCCTCATGGTTACAAAATGGCTGCTGTACCTCTGAGGTCTACCTTCCAGGCAGGAAGAAGGAGGAAGGGCAAAGAGAACAAAGCCTCTTCCTTGGAAGACTTTGCCTTCTTATTCAGGAAAGTCTCCCCAGAGACTTTTGGCCAGAACTCTGACATTTGGGCATCCATATCTGCAAGGGTGGCTGGAAACGTGAGTGTTCTGATTTTTGGCCTCTTTAGTAGAAATAGGAAAAGAAGTGGATTAGAGAAGGTATCAGGACAGCCCACCTACAGTATCTGCCACACCACTTTACAGATGCAGAAACTGAGGCTCAGAGAGGTTAAGTGACTTGGTCTTGGTCACACAGCTCTTAGATGGTGATGTGGTGACCAAGTCACATCTGTCTGACCCCACGCACATGATCTTAACCACTAGACCACACTGCAGAGCCTCTTCGCTATGGGCCTCACCCATGGGTTTAAGAGACACAGAGGTGGAGGCACAAATGAAATCCAAGAAGAATTTGCCCTCCAGCCAATGGTCTCGAGCTTATTCTTTGTATCAGAGCTTTCACCACTTGCAGGAAAATCCAGAGAAGCCCTTTCCTCTCTCACTTTCTTGTAGAGGCACTAATAAGTAGTGAAGAGAGGGAATCTAAGTACACTCCAGAACAATCGAAGCTGAGCTGCTTGCTGCCCCGTTTTAGTACTACACCCCACTTACGCGGCGGGGGGTGTGTGTACACACACATACATACACACATATTTTGAACTCAGTTCCTAACGTCTCTAGTTCTCCCCGTAACTCTTTTTTTTTTAATTATTTTATTTATTTATTTTTGGCTGCATTGGGTCTTCGTTGCTGCGCGCAGGCTTTCTCTAGTTGCAGTGAGCGGGGGTTACTCTTCGTTGCGGTGTGCGGGCTTCTCATTGCAGTGGCTTCTCTTGTTATGGAGCACGGGCTCTGGGTGCCCGGGCTTGCAGTAACTGTGGCTCGCAGGCTGTAGAGCGCAGGCTCAGTAGTTGTGGCGCACGGGCTTAGTTGCTCCGCGGCATGTGGGACCTTCCTGGAACAGGGCTCGAACCCGTGTCCCCTGCATTGGCAGGCGGATTCTTAACCACTGCACCACCAGGGAAGCCCTCTCCCCGAACTCTTGACATACACTCATTGTCATGGGACCCTTTACTTTTCCTTCTTTGCTCTTATCACATCAGTATTAAAATATAAATAAGTGTAACATGTGAGCATTGTGTGTGTAAACATTAGCCTGTCGTATGTTTCCTCTACCAGATTCCACATTCTGAGAGCTGGGACCACCCCATCAGTCTTGTTCACTACATATCCTCAACTCCTTAGGCATATAGTAGGTGCTTAATACATGTTTGACAACTAAATGATCAGAGCTCGTTTCCTCTGTTCCCTTAGTACTTCCGCCATGGTTACAATAGCATCCATTATATGAGATTTATTTGTGTCCCTGAAGTGAGGTCTGTGAAGTCACCTGTGGGTGTGTCTCCTTGTGTCTGTAGCACCATTCTTTAGCAATAGTTACCTCTTTGATCCTGGCCCTGTCACTTATTAGCTCTGTGACCTTGACCCAGTCACTTAATCTCTCTGTGCTTCAGTTCCCTCATCTGTAAAAGGGAATCTACCTCTTAATATGACTATTAAGTGGGTTAATACATGTCAAATAGTTAGGACAGTACAATGCACAAAGTGAACATTAGAAATAAACATTTAAGCTTGGTATTATCATTATTACTATTAACATTATTTACGGCTAGTTTGTTGGAGGGGGTGTCAGGGATAAATGTACAGACATGGAGGTATGGTCTCCCTCTTTCCGTGGGTGAAAGGGCTTTGCAAATTGTAAAGCACTAAAAAAATGTGCTATTGTCCCACCTTCCGCCTAAACTGTCTCCCCATCCATTCACCATTCCGGGGACCATTTCTATGTGCCAGGCCCATACATTATCTCATTTATTCTTGACGACAGCCTCTGAGGGAGGCCCTGGGGTCTCTGCGTCTCCGACGAGGAGTTGGGGTCAGGTGACTGGCCCAGACTCACACAGCCAGTGAGCAGAACACCCAGACCCGTGGACTCAGAGCCCCAGACCCGTGCTCTACCGTTGCCTTTCCTGCCTTTCGTCCTTTACCCCTCCTCCTCTCCCAACCTCATCCTTCCCCCAGTTTGGGCCTGCCACCCCCAGGCCACGGGCTCTCAGCCAGGTGGTGAAAATGAATATAAATGAGCACATTGCTTAAGTCATTAACTGACGTCTGTTTACTGTGCTGCGCAGACACAGCCCCTGCTGCTCGGGGTGAGCGCCTGAGCCTTCCCTCAGGTTCTTGAGAGCCACAGCCGTGCGGATTGCCCTCTGCACTTTGCTCCCCTTCTTCGTGTACCAGCCGCCGCAGGGCCCTCTGTTCTGGAGCACGCCAGGCTCCATCCGGCCTTGGGGTCTTCTCGTGTTCTTCCCTCGGCCAGGACATCCTGGAAGCGCCGGGCTCCTCTTCATCTTCACTTCGGTCCCCCGCCCCTGCCGCTGTGCTCCCTTCTCCACGTAGGGTCACAGGGCTGTTTGCTGACCTGTTCATTATCAGGCTTCCTCATTAGACCATTTGTGGTTAATAAATGTTTGTGAATTAGTGAATGAATGAATGAGGGGGGGCAGAGAAGAAGGGGAAATATATGGCAGCTACGGCTGTATCCGCACACGGGGAAAAGCATCACTCGCAACAGGGTCGTCTTCAGTCCGCGAGATAGATGTGGCTGTGGAAGACACAGAGGTTCCTTTGGTGACTGGCGCTGGCCCACGTCTTTGGGTTTCAGGTTCAGGTCCCTGTCGCCTGTTTTCTGAAGCGTGGGACAGACCCATAACACTTGGCAGGATCCATCTCTGAGCATCACAAGGCATTAGTCCTCCAGAGGGAGAGTGAACCCGGCATCATCCAGATGAGAAACAGCAGCTCTACTTGTTGGGTTAGAAAAGAGTTTCAAGGTCATCCAAGGCTACTGGCTTTGAACATGTGCCTCTGAGCAGTAGGGGGCCCGGGAATGCGTCAGGGAGCACTGTGAGGGCTGTGAAGAACCTCACAGGTGCAGGTGGGGTTCACATACCTCTCCTGGCATGGTCTATATTTGGTTTCTGGAAAATTGTTCCCTAAGAGGAACTCCACTGCTTAAAAATGTGTGAAAATTGGAGATGTAACAGCCTACTCATTGTACAGATGGGAAACCTGAGTCCTGGAGCAGTGGACAAGCTTAACTAAGAGCGCATGGCCAGCTGGTTGCAGAGAAGAGACAAGAATCCCCTCTCTGCACTCCCAGTACAGCCTGTCCCCTCGTCTTAGCTGTTAATGTGAAACATCTGCAGAAGCACATTACTGTTTTCTACCCCCCAGGATGCTTCTCAATACATCATTTTCCATGGTACTAAAGAGCAAACTTCTTGCTAAAGAGAGCTCATTATCAAACACAACCAATCCTGGACCACAATGGTTTATGCTCCAATATCCCAATTTCCTCAGTGTTGTACTCAGTGATGAAAATAACGTGATTCCCCCTCCCCCAATAAAAAAAGACTGTAACAGTCTTGAGAAAGAAAAGGTAAATTATATAAGAATGACATTCACCAAGTAACATCTGTTTCTCCAGAGAGCAAAAACATTAACCCAATGCAGTACCGTCCCCAAACCCTAATAAGATAGAGAAGAGAATGAATACTGTCCCATTTCACAGACAGGAATGAGAACTGAGGCCCCTGACTGTTGCCCTTTTTTCTCAGTGAATCGGGCATGGAATGCAGAGGAGAACTCTTACCTCTTGCCCCTCAGTCCTGCCTGCACATTAGCTGTCAGATTTTGCAACCTGCGTTCTTCAGAGAAGCAATCACTCTTCTTGTTTCAGGAAGAAATTCTCAAGGCAGCTTTGGAAGAAAAACTTAGCAGTGATTGTTTTAAAAATGAGATTTGAGAGAAACAACTTCAGAATTCTAGAGAGGCCTGTCTCAAGTACGGCAAATATGGGCCACCGTGAAAGACGGATTCCTCTGGGCCACGTGAGCAGAGGCAGTTCTCAGAGTTGAAATTCATAGATGCTAACTACAGGCTTGATTGGCGCTGCCTGGAAGAAGGCATTTTGCTCTGAAATGAGCCTCTTCTAGGATCCTCAGGGCAACTAATTTTAATTTGGCTGAGGGTCGAGACCTCGGGTAGGAGACAAAATTGGAGCAGATGAATTCTTGAAATTAGATCCAGAGCTTTGTGCAGGCAGCACTGGGGACTAGAGTGAAGGCAAACGTTGGCCCCGGAATAATCCTGGCCCTGCTTGCAAATAGAGCACTGCGGAGTTTTCCAGGGGCCTCCAAAAGCTCTTCAAATGTGGGGGCTTGGCTTGAGGATGAGGAGGACATAGAGGTGTTTTTGCACTAGTGGGAGAAAGGTGAGCGTGTAGGGTGGCAGACCTGCCTCCAGATTACACTGCCCAGATAGATCTTTATTAGGAAAATCAAGAGGGGTCTTTGTTCATTCGTTTCTTTCTATTCTCCTTCCCCTCCCCATTTCCAAACAATATTGGTTTTCCAAAAATAATAGGATATGTAGACCTGGATGGGATTATTGTCTTTGGATGAACTGTGGGCCACCTGGAATGATGAAGTGCAGAAACGAAAGGCTATGATATGATCTCACTGACATCATTTCCCCCAACGCAGCTCCCCATCAGCAAACAAAAAAAACATACACATGGAAGGGTTCCCTGAAAGGAGGTTCTTAAGCAAGCAAGCGTTTGTGGAGCTATCAACAGATTGTTGGCAGTGATTGGTGCTGGAGGGAGTATGGACATTGCAGGGCCCATTAGTACACATGGTAGAGGCTCTCACCATTGAGACCAAGGTCCCAGCTCTTCCTTCTATGATGGGCTTATTAACTCTGACCTGCACTGTCACACCATGCCAGTCCTGGAGACACGTCAAGGAGATCCGTTTGCCCTGGCCTGATTTGCATTGCAACGTACCACTCTTGACACGAGCCCATCAGCATCTATTCCTCGTTTCTTGTCATCTCTCTCGAAGCCTTAGTTTGCTTCCAGGACCACCACAACTGTTGGGATTGCCATTCCCCACTTTCACCATTTTGTTTGGGTTCTCTTCACCTTGAGTTTTGTGCTGCTGATTTTGTTTTTCTCTACATTTGTCCTGATTTCATTCATATTCATGAAATGACTCTGTGCCTGTCGCTGCAGCAGGTGCTGGGGCTACAACGGGAATAAAATAGACTTCTCTTCTAAGGCTCACATCCAGCAGGGCAGACATACAAGGTAAGGGGCAATCATAAGACCATGGAGTATGTGCCCCTTGGTGGAGGTCCAGGTGCTGTCAAGCACGGATAAGATCAGGGAAGACTTCCCAGAAAAAATTGCAGCTGAACTCGATCCTAAGGATAAGCAGATACTTCTCCTTGGGGTAGAGAAGGGAGAAGAATGTTCCAGGCAGAGGGACCGTCATGAGCACAGGCTAGGAGTCAAGACGGAAATGTGGAAAGCGCAGAAAGAGCCATCCATAACCTCATCACCTGGGGGCAATTACGGTTAACATTTAGGGTTCTCCCCTTTCCCAGTGTGTTTTTTTTTTTTTAATAGGCCTTATTTTTTAGAGCAGTTTCAGGTTCATAGCAAAATTAAGCTGAAAGCACAGAGAGTTCCCATCCACCCCTCCACCCCCTGCACATATCCCCCCACACCCACTCCCTCATCAGTGTCCTGCACCTGCATCAGAGGGGTACATTTGTTACAATGGATGAACCTACAGCAACCCATCATTATCGCCCAAAATCCATAGTTTATATTAAGGTGCACTCTTGGTGTTATATATTCTGTGGGTTTGGACAAATGTATAATGACATGTGTCTACCATTATAGCATCATATGGAGTAGTTTACTGCCCTAAGAATCCTCTGTGCTCTGCCTATGCATCTCTCCCTCCCTCCTAACCCCTGGCACCCACTAACCTTTTTACTGTCTCAGTAGTTTTGCCTTTTCTAGAATGTCTAATAAAATTGGAATCAGACAGCATGCAGTCTTTTCAGATCAGCTTCTTTCGCTTAGTAATATGCATTTAATGTTCCACCATGTCTTTTTATAACTTGTAGCTCATTTCTTTTTAGTGCTGAATACTATTCCATTGTCTGAATGCACCACCATTTATTTATCCATTCACCTACTGAAGGGCATCCTGGTAGCTTCCAAGTTTGGGCAATTATGAATAAAGCTGCTCTAAACATCAACGTACAGGTTTTTGTGTGGACGTAAGTCTTCAGCTCACTTAGGTAAATACCAAGGAAGGTGGCAGTTGCTGGATCATATGATAAGAGTATGTTTACTTGTGCAAGAAACTGCTAAACTGTCTTCCAAAGTGACTATGCCATTGTGCATTCCCACCAGCAATGAATGAGAGTTCCTGTTGCGCCACATCCTTGTCAGCATTTGGTGTTGTCAGCATTTTGGATTTTTGCCCTTGAAATAGGTGTGTAGTGGTTTCTCATTGTTGTTTGGATTTGCACTTCCCCGTGACATTTGCTGTTGAGCATCTCATCTGCCATCTGAACATGTTCTTTGGTTCCCAGTGTCTGTTCATTTCCATTTTCTCTTTCATACCCTCCCAATCCCCCTCTAGTTGCAGGCCAACTGAAGTAACTCATGTCAACAGTCTGGTGTGTGTCCTTCTAGACCACTCTGCCTCATAACACTAACGTGTAGTAACAAGAGCTAATACTTACTGAGCATTTGTGCTCAGTGCATTTACCCATTCGTCACCTCAGCACTGTTGTGGCTTCTGTCATTCCCAGTATGAAAACCACTGGACTCAATGATCTCAAACCTCCTTTTTCTACTTAATAAAGGTAATATTTTATCCCCATTTTACAGATGAGAAAACTGAGATACAGAGGGGTTAAGTAAATGGCCAGTCTACTTAGAACAACGAGGCAGAACTTTGATTCAAAACCATGCATTCTGATTCTAGAACTTTTGCCCCTAACCTTTACATGTTTTTTTCTCCCCTTTTAATGGGATCATACTGTATATACTGCTCTTCTTTTTTTCCCCTGTTAATGTATCACAGACATCCCTCAGGTCAGTAGGTATAGTGCTAACTCATCTGTTATTTACTAGCTAGACAATAATCCATAATGTGAATCAACATTTAGACCCTTTACATTACGCTTTGTGTAGTGGACATCCAGTTATATTTAACTTTGTATCCAGGCTTCTTCCACTAAGTTTTCTACAGTCACTTCATTATAAAATGACTATCACATCTCTCCTCCTCTGAGTCAATTGTGAGATAGAGACAGGATTCACATGACTCCAGAATATTAGGTGTATTGTTGGAGGGGCTGATCCAGAGAGCACAACACGGATCTGTCCCTACCACTTTGCTCCTGAACTGACTGATGCAGGAACAGGCTGAGCAGCGAGGAGCTGTGGGCCTCCCTGGCAGGGCAGAGCCTGTACCGGTGAGTTCACCACAGCAGGGAAAGCATAAATTAGCAGGCCGTGTGGGCAGCATGAGCATTCATACTTTGGCCTGCCCTGTGTCCCCTCTCCTGGCCACCCCAGAAATGAAATATTGTTCCTTCTTTGGAACTGTGAAGGCAGGGGAAACAGTTCCATCTTACAGATGACAAAACTGAGGCTCTGAGAGATCGATGGGGGGTGTCCTAAAGTGCTTACCTGCCCTTAGAGGAGTCTCCTCCTGGTGAGTCACCCCATTTGATGGGAGGGATCCATCTTCCCCATGATGGGTTCCGTAACCTTAAGAATCACACTTCCTGTGTATCAGCCCAGTCTCTAGGGTGTCTTACCACTAAGAAAATCCACAGGTTTCTTGATTCTCTTCTCCTTTCGTATAACATCCTGAATGCTTCTCCCCTCAGACTCCAAAGGAGAGAACTGCTAAGAAGATTAAAGCTGTTACAGAATATCAATTAGTTTATAATGGGGGAAATCTATAAACCTTTTGGTGGCTATCTGGCAAGAACACAGCATGCAAGAGTCGATATGCTTATGGTATATTTTGTGCATCTTAAAAAAAAAAAACCCAGGATTTTGTGAATCAAGCACTATATAAATGATTTACTGGGATAGCAAAAAAAAAAAAAAATCAAATAAGTCGCTCAGATTGCATCTGAAGCATCAAAAGCTCTGATGCTTGGGAAGGAATCGTTTCTGTAGTGGAAAATAGCTGCATTATATTCTTAGAAAGGTGATGCTTCTATACAGTAGGCGAGCCTTCTGTATTTTAAAAACTTGGTGCAGCAAAACTCTGCTAAATTGCTGATACTCTCCTGATTTTCTTGTGAGGATTAAAGTCTAACCTTTTCTACTGTTTTAGTGTTCCCTTAAAAACTAAATGGGGGGAAGCAAAACCCAATGAAGCAGGTGACTGGAGGTCTTTGGAATAAGGTCCCCAGGGAGAGGGCCACAGAGCTGCCCCCCTTCTGTCATAGTCTTTCTTCAGAAAGCTCCTGGGCCTTTCTGCCAGCTTAGGTCTGACGTGAATTGCTATTTACTCAGGCCCTAGAGGGAAATGAGATTTGAGGCTGAAATAAAAGAAGGAGGTCCCTTAGTATCTCACTTGAGCGAGTGCAAACCATCCAAGTCCTGTTCCTATCCTTCTTTTAGCTCAGTAAGTGGGGAGCTGAAGGAGCTGGTTTTGTCTGCCTCATAGAGGGGAAGAAGCAGTAATAGCAATAACAATAATGCTGTGTAACACCTAGATAGCACTACCATGTGCCAGACACCGTTGTAAGCAATTTAAACATATTATACTTAGTTTTATTGGGAGCCTCTTAGCCAACATTTGCCTAATGGGAAAATGCACATTTAGTAGAAAATTCAAACCCAAGTACAAGGAATTCACCTCCTCTCCATATCCCACCCCCTAAATAAAACAACTTTTAGGTAAAAACAACAACAAAACTGCTAGGTAAAGATAGGAAATACTCAGTCATGACATCTGATATACATCCATACGTCTAAGGAAGTATGTTCTGCTGTTTTCATTCACAATCAGTGTAACTGGACAGGGCTGGTACCCAGCTCAAGTTCAGCTGCTTGCCGCTCAAAAGGCCAATACTCAGGAGACAAGTGTTGGCAGGAAATGAAAAGTCTCTTTATTCAGGGGCCAGCAACCTGGGAAGATGGTGGACTAATGTCCTAAGACCATCTCCAACTTGCCGGTTAGGAGATAAAGATTTTGAAGGCAGTGTGAAGGAGGGGACTGCAGGGTGCACGATCAGCTCATACACAATTCTTGGATGCGTTGGCATCAAGATGAAGCTTCAAGCCTCACCCCTGTTCTGCTTTCACCCGGTCTGAGGTCTCTGTGCTTGTGGTCAGCAGTTTTCTGGTGGAGGTCTGCTTGCTGTAAAAACAACTTAGGAATGTGTGTCAGGCCTTTATCTGTATCTTTCAGGGACCTGGGAGTTCAGTGACTCTGGGGCTGATTTATAGTCTCAATTGTTACCAGTTTCCCAGACCAACAAGTATTGTTAGTTTCTACATCTTCACATTTCGTAATCATTAACTCCTGAGCCAGCCTTTTGAGACTCAGGTGGGGGGCCTGGGAGACTAAAGCTTTTCTACAAAGAAGAGGCAGGTGAAGGACATGGAGGTGTGTCAGGGAGTCTGTCCTGGGAAGGCCCCATAGGGTCCTGCTTGGTTACATAAATATTAGCCAGCTCCTCTAAATAATATTGGTTCTAGCAGGTTAACGAAGCACATTGGCCAAAAAGTAGGCATCAGCTCTAACCTACTAACCAACACCAGACCCATGGGCAGCTGTGAAATGACTCATTGGCAAAAGATATCAATACTTCAGGAATTCTTCCCAATTTCCTTGCAAAACTTCCAGTCCCGGAAAGGTTCAGTCACGTCTTTATCAGGCAGCCACAGCTCCAGAGCCAATTTTGGTTTGATTTGAATCCAGAGGCACCTTCAGATCTGTAAACACCGGAGGCTTAAAATGTTACCAGTTTTCATAGCCAAAAACAGGCAATGCTTGACAGTTCTGAAGATCAGGAAGGCCAGATCCAGACATTTATACATCTCTTATTCATTGAAAAAGTTAAAAGGAGAAGCCCTGTTAATCAATATAGTGTTCGTGGGCATTGAAGTTTTCATTTCTCTTTTCTCTCTTTTTATTCTCCTGCTTTCCTATCTGAAATAGAAAAATCTCATGAAAATGTAATTCTTGCATCATTGTACAGAACAAAGAAACAGGCATGTGAAGACCATAGTAACACTCTTTCCTCTTGTACTATTTAGGGACGTTGGGTCCCGTAATGTATTAACAGATGCAGACTGCCTTTTTCAACCTTTGGGATCCTTGTATACACTCAGGTCCTTCTCCTGAAAGACCAAACTACTCATTCCTCCCAGAATGATAAAAATATGTATATTTATTTGTTAGCTTCATGAATGCAGACCTCTTCAGAGATGCCCACATTGTTTATGGGCAACCGGGAATCTCAAAATAACCAATAACTCCCACCGTCTACTGTGCCAATTAACGAATGGGATTTATTGGGCATTGCTAATAATATGTAGTGAGGGTGAAAACAGGTGGAATTGTAAGGCTGTTTTCTGCCCAGTCTTCTCAGAAACTTTTAATTTTTCTTTTCTGTGTGCTGTCAGAATATATGGTCTGGAATATTCTAAATAATAACGGCACTCCAGTCTCCGTTAACGGAAAGCTCAAACTAACAATTACCTTCCCAGAAACCTCCACAGCAGCCAGCAGATCTGTTTTAACCAGGCAGGAGGAAAGACCAGCCCTGACCTTTCCCAGAAAACATGTTTCTGCTTCCGTATGACAGAAGAAGCAATCAGTACTTTTAACTCATGAGTGAATGAAGATGACCTGTAAATAGACCTTCCTCCCGAGCAGAGTTGACTCTCAGCATTCTTTGTCATAGACGCAGAACCCTATCGCCCCCATCTCCCACCCTTTCCAGCTGAAGGAAGACAGGGTGGCATAGTCAGTTTGGTGGACTGCTCCTCACCTACCACTCATTCCTTGTGATCTTGAAGGGACAGCCGGTCAGTAATACCACCCAGCCATGAAGGAGGCTCCAGCCCACCTGGCCAGTGCTGTCCCAACCCCATGGCCACGGTGATTCATCCAGGGCTCCAGCCTGTGATGCCAGCTGAGCCTGACCTAACTCCAGGCCAGTTCCGCCCCTGTCCTTGCCCCTCCCATGAGCCAATACACCGTCCTCTTGGGTAAATTCATTGCGGGTGGGTTTCCGTCACTCCCAACCCACAAGCCATAAATACCATCCTCCCTTTCACGGGTCAGGTGAAGATTAAGTGAGGTAATGCACTAGAGGTATGGCGCAGGGCCCAGCCCACGGTCGGCATTCAGTAACGGTCGGCATTCAGTAACGGTGCTCACCGGTGACGCTGTTGTGGTCATGGGGGTTATCATGACTGTCCACAGGGCGGTGAGCGCTCAGCTACCCCATCTACCTCAAGAGTCTCGTTACAGGGATTAGATGAAACTAGAAATGTGAAAGAGCCTAAAGAGCTGAAAAGTGCCATAAAGACATAGAGGAGGATGCTGATTTCCACAGAAGGCAAGAACCCTGAGGAGAACCCTCCAGTCAGGTGGCCAAGGAGAAAGTGACCTCAAAGGCAGGCAGTCCACGCTGGGAGTGTGTCCCACACGGTCTCCGGTTCCAGCTTAGTTCACGTAGGGCTTCTTAACTCTTATCCCTATCAGCACCAACTGAGGAGCTTGTTAAATTGCAGCTTACCAGGGCCCACTCACAGAGATTCCGATTCGGTGGTTCTGGGGTGGGCCCCAAGAATCTGCATTCTCAACAGGCATCTCAGATTACTTTGATAGAGTTGAAATGCTGCTCAGACTTGGAAAACACTGGATTATAGGAATAGAAGACCGTATATCACAAATAAATGCTTTGTGATACAGTTGGATGGTGATATCTCTGGATGTAGACCCTGGATTACCTTAAGTGCAAAACTGCATGGCCCTTATCGGAGGAGCTAAGTTAAGATGCCTTCAGCCTCAGTCAGACCCCTGTTTTTCAGGATGCTTTGTCATAAATAATTGCCTCACTGTAACAGGCCTGTGCGGATTTATGGTCCCACATTGAATTTCAACCGCTCTTCATTAATCCTGGTGACCTCACTTAAATTATTAAACAGTCATACTCCAGTTTCGAGGGCACTAATTACATCCTTGAGAGGCTGGTATTATCTGGATGATCACATGCACTCAGCCAACACTAGACTGTTTTCTCCCCACTCATCAGAATTTTATACTTTTTCAGGATTTTGTTAGTTGCTGAGTGTGTGTGTTTCATATGACAGGATCTCACTGCTGAGGAGTTATGAAATATTAGAGCAGGGGTTCTCAAATTCTGGTGCACATAAGGATCACCTGGAAAGTATGTTTAACATGCAGATTCCCGGGCTCCACCCCAGCCTGAGTCCAGGTTCTGTTGTCTGGGTGGAGGCTGGGAATCTGCATTATAACCAGCTCTCTGGGGATTCTGATCCAGGCAGTCCTGGGAGCACTATAAGGAAACTGAAGCCCAGAGAGGGGAAAACTCTCATTCACAGCCCCGCAGGAGAGCCACAACCTACATCTCTGGCCTGTTGTAAGGACCAGATGAGATAATAGATGGGAAGGCACTTCGGAGAGTGTTCGGCCCTCTGTCAGTACGAGGAGGCACTATTGTTTTCAAGCTGGAACGCTTGGCACTTTCTCTCTAAATTACCATAATCACCTGTTTGAGGCCCCAACCAAGCCCATAACTCTCAATTCACCAGACGTGGAATAAATTCCTCCTGAAATGTCCAATAAAATGTTTTTTGATGTGAGAATGTGCTTGGGTCCCTTCCTGGTCCTCAGTCAGAAGCACCCTGCCTTCTCCACTGGTGTCCTGTCTATTCTGGGGTAGACCAACATCTCCAATTTGGGGGTACCTGGCTTAAAAGCCCTGCTTTCCAGCACATGGGTTTTGATCTTTCCTGGTCCATTTAAAACTTACCAGTGAACATTTTTGCCCCCAAAAGCGCTTTCTCCATATGAGCTCACCTCTAACCACTTTCATGGCCTTAGAAATAGAAAGACTCAAGTCGAGACAGCCGGATTTGGGTTCTTTCAGCTCAGGGTACTCACCTGCTTATGTGTGCTGGAGTGACCCGTAAGGCCAGGTCAGTAATTCTGAGAGCTACCTCTGTGCACCTGTTCCACGTCTGTCCTGCTGTGTCATGATTAACTGGACAGCTCTTAGGAAAGCGTTTCCTCATATTGAATTATACTTCTCCTCGCCACACCCATCACCGGAGTCTCCCTCTGCCCTGATCTTCCCATGACTCCCTCCAGGTTTCTGAAGACCCTGTTTGTATCCCTACCCACAACTGCCTCCCACTGCAAAATAAATTCCTAAAAAAATGTGGTAGAGTGAGTTCAAGAACAGGCACTCCGGTTCTATTCACATTTCAACCTTTATTTTTAAATATTTCTTCCACACTCCCGTGGATCCTATCTCTCAGCAAGCTCTCCACATGTAAAACCTTGAGTTCAGGCTTTGCAAGTTACCCACACACACAGTCTATTTTTAAATCTGGAAGAAATCAAGGCTTTCCACTGATGGAAGAGAGGTTAGTGTTCCCAGGCAGCACGACTTCAGAGTTCAAGGAGTCTCTGCCCTGCTTTCTGGCATCTTCACCCAGCCTCTACATTTTAGAGCGGAGGAAGGGAGGCCCACTGGGTACTTCAGTCAGGTGACTGGTTCATGGCCAATCAGGGAGCGCCTGTGGCTGGTGGGGTGCAGTCCCCACAGCTGTCCGGCGCCTCCAGAGGTCAGGCACACAATCACAGCCCTCGGTCCAGACTGTTCCCAGTCAGCAAGACCATCCATTTTGCTCAAAGGGCAAGGCTGCAGCAGCAGGTATAGACACCTGGTTTGTCCTTTTGTTTTCCTTCACTGACTTAATATGTGAGCCAAAGCTCATCCTTGAATACATTTCAGTCCCAACTAGTGCAGTCAAATATCCACCCCATTTTAACATTTTAGCTAATTGCTAACACAGCATATACACTGCACTCTTTCAACAAGACTGGACAACAGTTTTAGTCATCTAACAAAGGCATTTTCCCTTTTGACAATTTCTTTGGATGCTCGCCAGGGTCTATAGCTGACTTAATTACCCAAGCCCACCTTGGCAGTACCAGGAACCAACTTTTATGGCCACCAACTCCCCTGTAGATACAGCGTAAAATTATGCATGTGCAAACTATTTTTGAAAAAACTAGATGTAAAACTTTAAGTTGTTTGGGCTTTGAATCCTTGGGTTCTAAGCACCCTAGGTTTAGAGTCAGACAGTAGGGTGACATTGAACTAGTACTCAACCTCTCTGTGCATCAATGAGTAAAACTGGGCTACTTCCTTAAACAGTTGTGCAGATTAATTGAGATATTGCTCATGGAGGGCTTAGAACAGTGGCTGGCTCAGGGTAACCGTGGGTTGACCATACCATAAGCATTAACCTGGATGCCATAATATTCCTTGATTATGAAACTCTGTTGTGTTCATCTGTTCCTTCTTTTTCCTTCATCCCCCTTTGTATCTGCAGCTTATGGACCCCAAAACTTAAACTTCATTATTAGTAATAATAATGTATGAGAACAATAGTAGATGCCAGTCTTCATTAACACTTAATATGAGCCAGGAAGTGCTAATTCATGATCTCACTGAGTCCTAGGAGATTGGCATTATTGTCCTGATATTACAGATGATAAGACTGAGAGTTAGAAAGATTCAGTTCACACAGCAAGCAAATGGCAGAGTCAGGGTCCAAACTCAAGTTTATTTGGATCCAGAATACTATGCTATTATGTATTATTTCATCTATGACGGTAGGAATAGCATGGAAGGATTTTATGCTTTATATTTTCCTATTTTATTTCTTATAGATTCATTCATTCTTGACTCCTTGATTTTGAAAATCAGGGGGCAGGTTGACCTGGGATGGAATATCCACCTATCAGGAAAATGTATGAAAAACTAGACATTTTTCTGCCTGAATTCCCACATTTGATTTGCTGAGGAATTTTCCTCCTCTAAAGCAAAGTGTGATTTTCTTTCCCTTCAACCTTCATGCCACTGGAAAATTTTAAATTATTCAACACATTGAAGGTTTATTATCTACTGCAAGGCTGTAATGTAATTGCAAGGTATCATTTAAAGAGCTGTCTGTCTGTATGAACCACCTTGTTCTGAATACCTCCTGCTCCTGCATAGAGCGAGAAGATGTGTGTCTATCTATCAGTGGTGGTTTATAACTGCCTTAGATCAACCGTATTATTCTTTCTCCACGGCCCAAGCCCCCATATAAATGTCTGGTGATGCACGGAGCATTGAAATCATTTGTGTATCATCAGTGGTTTATTTCTCTTCTGTCATTTGCATCTTCATGGACAGCCATGTGTTTGAGGGATTTCATTTTCGTTACAGACTTTGATCACATTACCCGTGTGTAATACCAATTTGGATATTAACCACCCCAATTAGGGAATGCTCTTTCAAATATTTTATCACCCCCAAGTCGTGCTATTCATACCATGTTTGTCACGAAGATATAAATGCCAACTCTTGTCTTATTCTTGATTTTGACACCTGTTTCCATATAGAGAGGTAGCCTTTCCCAGTGTTAATCATCAGTGACAAGAGAAAATATCTTGGTGTGGGCGTGGGTGGGGAAGATACATCATTTTTTCCTTCATAAATGTCTCATCAATTCAGTGGCATTATGGAGTAAAAAGTTCATCAAGTGACTTTTCCAGGTATTGATATGGAACAAATAGACCAGCTTTGGTTCCATCCCTGCCAGTAAATAGCTTTGTGACCTTGAGCAAATTGCATTTCTCTTTGGGCTTCAGTGTCTGCATCTATAAAGTATGGATGACTTCTCACATCCTGTCAAGCTTTAAATCCTAGAACTTTAGGATGACTTTCCTCACTTCTTCCTTAGATTTTAAAGTTAGAATTTGATGCCTTATAGTTGTCTTAATGAGTATCAGTTATTAGATACAGCATTTCCCTTAAGAACAGCTGAGGTCTGGAAAAGTATTTGCCCTTGCACAAAATGACCCAATGGCTCTGCTTTCAGAAACCCAGGTTTGGTATTTATATGTTTTTCTAAATCTTCTTCCTTGTTGCGTGACTCTTAGGTGATTTTTACTTCTTGTCACTTCCAGTGTGTCTGTCCCTAGGAGTCTTTCCCCCTTCTAATTTGCTATTTCAAATCAGCTTTGGAATCAGAAATCCAGTTATTAAAGTTATTAGAATTTTATCTAAAATGGGGGGTAAATAGGTCCTATGTGGATGACTCAAAGCTCTCGCCTAAGCCATGATCGTGGGCGCCATGTTTAGTGGCCTCACAGAGGGCCACTTAAATTCACATTTAATTCTAAATGGGAATAATCAGGGAGGGCTTCCTAGAGGAGGTATCATTGCCTAATGAAGGGGGTTCCTGGTCTAAGGGAACAGCATAAGCAAAAGCACAGGGGCAAGATGGTCTGTCAGCAATAGATTGATAGTAGTGATTATGGGGAGACTGCCCTTTGAGTGAACAACTGTGCTTCTCTGCTGAGCTGGGAGCTCAATATTTCCCATTCCCTACTGGGACATAATCTGACAAAGGGGTCCATTCCCTACTGGGACATAATCTGACAAAGGGGTCCACACAGGAAATACAATCCGGGAGATTGTAATTTAAATTCTGAAATATCAGAATTTCCAGACATTTAAGAACCAGCATGTCAGTGTTTCTGGGTCAGTGGGAACAGAATGTTTGAAACCAGAGCTGGTGCAAATTATGCAGGATCTCAGGTCACCATGATCATCAATTATAAAAGAACCATAAGTCATAGTCCCTCCTGAATCCCTAGAGCTGTGCTAATACAGTAGCCACTAGACTACTATTTAAATTTAAATTAATTAAAATTCAGTAAAAGTAAAAATTCAGTTTTTCAGCCGCACAAGACACATTTCAGGTGTTCAACAGCCTCACGTGACTAGTGGCTGCCACGTAGGACAGCACAGACACAACATCACAGAAAATTCTATCGGATAGTGCCCCTCTAGACAGCCGTGTGTGAAAGAACAGTTAATATTCACCCCCACAGAGCAGGAGGTGGAGGAGGGGAGGGTGGAAGGTGGAGCTTCGTATAAAATGTCAGGATTTGCCCCGTTCTTCAGCATGGCCAGGGCTGGTGCAGGATCCTGGGTCCACAGTCCACAGCTCAAAAGTCCACTGTAACCCATGCAGGGGAAGCTGGTGGGAGTGTAAGCTGACAGTGTGAATCAAAACTCCTTAAAAACATCCTTTGGGCTTCCCTGGTGGCACAGTGGTTAAGAATCCGCCTGCCAATGCGGGGGACATGGGCTCAAGCCCTGGTCTGGGAGGATCCCACATGCTGCGGAGCAACTAAGCCCGTGCACCACAGCTACTGAGCCTGCGCTCTAGAGCCACGAACCACAACTACTGAGCTCGCATGCCACAACTACTGAAGTCTGTGCGCCTAGAGCCTGTGCTCTGCAACAAGAGAAGCCACCGCAATGCGAAGCCCGCGTGCTGCAATGAAGAGTAGCCCCCGTTCACCGCAACTAGAGAAAGCCCGCATGCAGCAACGAAGACCCAACGCAGCCAAGAATAAGTAAATAAATTTATTTAAAAAAAAATCCTTTGATCTAGCGGTTCCATCTCTAGAAGTTTTTCTGAGGAAACAATCAAAGATGTGCAAGTAGATGTATGGACCTGTATGTTCACTGTAGTGTTATTCATATAGCAAAACCGTATGGGACTAGCCAGTAGTGTGCTGGGAAAAGATAACCAGCTGGGGTGGAGGTGGGGAGCCCTAATTTTTGTAGCATTTGCTGATTTCTGTGGTGTGAAAACTCCTCCTGTAGCTGATTTCAAGTTACCAAAATAACATAGAGTTGAGAATATTTACACTTGCGTCTCATGAGCCTGTACAGCCCACTTCAGCGCCCCACTGGCAAATAGCCTAAATGTCTGAGAAGAGGCAGCTGATTAAATAAATCATGGTAGAAAATGCTTTGAAGCCACTGAAATCAATGGTTCTCAAATTGGAGTGATCATCAGAATCACCAGGAGGGCTTGTTGAAACCTCGTTGGCTGGGCCCCCTGTTTAGGGTTTCTGTTCAGTAGGTCAACGTCTGGCTGAGAATTTGTACTTCTAGCAAGTTCCCGAGGAAGACTGATCCCGATGGCCCTCAATCCACACTTGGAGAACTACTGTTGCAGAAGAAAATTTGATGACATGGTTGTTACCAAAAAGATCCATTTTGTAAATAAAAATTTTGTGAGTGTATATGTATGTATAGTAATAATTATAATAATAATAATAGCTACATTTATCGAGTTCTTAGAATGTGATGAGCACTGTGCTAAGCATTTAACATGCATGATCTTGTTTAATCCTATTATCTTATTTAACTGTTCTACAAAGAAAGTTACATTAATGTTATCCCCATTTTATGTACAAGGAAACAGGCTGAGAGAAGTAAGGAGTCTTCTCTGGGGTCACACATCTGGTGGGAGGTGGGACTGGAGTTTGAACCTGAAGCTGACCTTCAGGTCTGCCCTTGGACCACTCCAGTACGCTGCCTTGTGTACACTCGCTCGTGGTTCACCTGTGGCTACACGACACTGAAACATCACCCAATTCCTGTGGTTATTTCTAGACAACGGCATCACAGGAGATTTCTGTGTTTTCCTCTGCACTTTCATGTTTTCCAGATTGTCTACAGTGCAGTATTTTTGTAGTCAGGAAAAATATCCCACTTAGTAAACAAATAAGAAAGGCCATTGTACCCATGGTTTACTGTGTATACACCTTGCCCTTGGCATCCTTTGGGCTGGGCATTTCAATTTCTCTTTAGCCCAAGGTCCTTCTTGGCGCTGCTCAGCCACCAGCATCTGTTTACCACTTTAGAGTTTACAAAGTTTGCACTTGGGGTAGCTTGCCTGATCCTCACAGCAAGTCTATGGGTTAAGACATCTGACTGCTTCCATTTTAAAGATGAGACAGCTGAACCTTAATAAAGTGAAGTGACTTGTCCAAGGTTACACGTCTAAATAGAATAGTTTTCCCTTCAGTTATGTCTCGTTTATTTTCTGGTTCCCACTGCAAGTTCACGGTGCAATTTAGTAGTTCCCATTTACTGAACACTTACTTTATGTTAGGCATTTCACTTACAGGACTGCACTAGCTTCCCAACAACCCTGGAAGGAAGATATTATTAGCACATTTTTAGGGATGTAATGGAGACTCAGAGAGGCTAAGTGCTGTGCACAAGGATACACAGGCAGTTTTATGGCTCCCAAGCCCATTGATTCATTTGGAGAACATTTGTAAAACAGCTGCCATCTAACTTGCTCAGCAGATGCCTGAATTTCTGAGACCAGCCGTTCCTGGCCTGAATCTGTACCCAGCACGCGCACCTGGCAGGGCTCACAGTGGGAAGGCTTGCTCTGCCAGCCCTGGGCTCAGACCACTCTTAAGCACCCTGAACTCAACGCAGCAGCTCTGGTAGGAACAACTCTGGGTGCTGACAGCCCCTCCCCAGGTGGACACAAAGTTCCCTCTATAGGGGTGTTCACCTAAGGAGACTGGCCTTCGATTGAGTGCTTTCTGTGTGCCACGCTCAGTGTTAAGTGGTTTGCACTCACTTCTCCATAATTTTTCACAGCAGGCCTATGAGGTGGGGATAGTGTGATCCCCATTTCGCAAGTGCAAACCCTGAGGCTGAGAGAGGGGGGAGTGACTTGCCCAAGATCACACAGCTGGTAAGTGTAGAGCTGGGAGCTTCTCTGGGCTGGGCGGGCCCCTGGTCCTTACCACTGCTTTCCGCCATGATGCTGCCTGCCCCCAGAGGCCTTGTCTGTCATTCAGGCAGCAGAATGGAATTGGCCTTGGACCTGTCACTGACACATGTCATTTTTTTTCAGTTATGCCAATTACACGTCTGTTTGTGCAGACACTTGTTTAGTGGCACGTAATGCTATGAAGCCTTGTCCATGGCTGGTGTCCATTGGGTAAAGCCCGAGTTGAATGGCAGAGACACCAGCAGGTGTGTGAATGATGGATTGGCCACCAAGTACGGTGATGGGGAGCTCTGAGCCCTGCCAAGTGCCTGAACACGTCACGTCAGCCACCACAGCTGCACTCTCATTATTTTCTGGATATGTCAAGGGGCCAAACTTCCATAGCAGCTTAAGAAATTGTGTTCACAATTTTGGGTTGAAGAAGCCTTTGATCACACCGAGGTTTTAGGACATAGTTATAGCGGGGAAGAAATTTCACAGGGCCCCCCAGTGCAGGCAGGCAAAAAAGTAAACTTTTTTAAAAGAACGGAATTTTCTTTTGTCATAAGCTCGGCGTCATATGAAGAGTGATGCTTGGATCCAGGGACCCTCACCGGCTCTGACCCGCCCCCTCCTGTCTGGTAACTGCCCAGTCAGTCCCCAAACCCAGGCTTGGGTTTAGCTCTGGGGAGCGGGTGAGGGCTGTGAGGACTCACTCAGCACATGTTCTTCCAAAGGTATCATTTCTGTGCCAGGACCCTGGTTTTGCCAAGAATTCTTGTTTTCCGATGTTGGTTATGGCCTCTGTCTCCAGGGGTGGTGTGGGCCATGGTGGTTTTAGTTTTGCTTTGTTTGGGGAAGGGGAGGTGGTGATGGTGAAGAGAGCGAAGCAGCAGTTGAGAGTAAAAAGGGGTAGCAGTGACCTTTTTTAGATATTATATAATCCTACCACACATGATTTAACCATTAACCAAATCCCGGGCCAAGGTTCTCATGGGAGAAGCACTTTCCACCCCACCCAGAGGAGTGGAACCAAGTTGCCGAAAGGCCTTTTCTCACTTCCCACCCTCCACCTGCTCCCTGGAGGGAACCTGGCTGCGGGGGATCGCGGTGGCCCTAGGCTGCGGTGAGCAGTGTCCCTCGGGCGCGCTGGCTGGAAGGGAGAGCTGGAGATCACTGAGCCAGGCCATCTGTGCCTCTCCATGGCTCCACGGTCTCCGCTGGGTCCCTGCTGCAAGCCAGATCTCCAGTGGGACTTTAGGGATATCCTGATAAACCACATGACATGGTCCCTACCCTGAGGAGCTGGGGTCTAGAGGCAGATGAAGTCTGTGCTGCCAGCAGAGAATGGGCAGTAGGTAGTGGGAGTTCAGAGTGTAAGAGTACCTTCTTCCCGCTCACCTTGTCCTCCTAGCAAACTGTTCACCCTTCAGGACCAAGCTCTGTGAGCCGATCTCTTCCCCCATCTCCCATCCTCAGACAAGACAGGGAGGGTCCTTACCTCCTGAATCACTCAGCTGTCACACAGCACCTACCCCAGTGTTTATATGTCTCCCTTACTCCCTGAGGACGTGGACCACGTCTTAGTTACCTCTGCGTCCCTGGTACCCTGTGCAATGCCAGGCACCTAGCGACATGGTGAAATGTCTGTGGAATTAACAGATAACGAGAGCGCCCTTGAGTATTTGAATCAAAACCCACCAGTGCTCTCTGTCTCCTCTCATTCTCTTCTCTTGTATTGGGACACCATGGGTTGGGATGTATGATAAGGTGTGTTGCACACAAGTCATTTTGTTATTGACAACTCTTAAAGCACTGATGTTTGTGAGTGACGTACTTTTATTTTACAAAGTAAAGCAAATATATGGTTATTCTTTGCCTTACTTAGCCACTGTCCTCTAGAAAACAGAACCTAAGCTATGGATAAGGTGTTGCAAGCCCAAGGCAGTGAGAGTAAGGATAAAGGGAGGAAATGGGGCAAGAAAGGAGAGGCCATTACAGCAGAGGCTTCCACTGCACAGTGACCTCCAGCATCAGCGGGTGTGCTCTCCCTAGGGGGACCTCTCCCATGGGTTGCAAACAAGGAGCAACATCTTGGTGGAGTCTATGGATGAAAGGGAAGGGGGGGTTATTTTTCTGCTTGGCTGTCTCTCATCTCCTGTTTCCTATGGGGCCAAATTCAAACTAACTTCTAGCCCCTTGGCAGCTCTTCAGAAAGCCAGATTCTACTCCCTGCTTTGATTTACGAGGTTCGTCTAAGTCGCCATGTGACCTGATGTGGATGGGGCGGGGGATTGGGAGAGAGTGTGAAAGAGAGAAGGAGGGGAGGGGAGACAGCTAGGGACCTCTGAGAAAGCACACAGCTTTGCGTCCAGTGTATCCCTATAATAATGGCACTCACACATCTGTCACCCCCATGCTTTCCTGAGTGGGAGAACAAATGGTGGCATCACAGCCCTTGAGAGCTCCGGCCGTGGGTATCGTGCCTGACCCTGGGTGTATCCATGTGGTCCTGTCACTTCATGAACGTCGTCAGTCATGAGTGTTATCATTTCAACTTCAAGTCCATCTGATAACCTGGGCATTGTTTTGGCTTGTCTCATTCTCGTCTCCCCAACCAGAGTGTCGAGTTGTTGTGGTGCTGTCAGTGGATCGTGCTGAATTAGGACGTGTGCGTGATAGACGTAGGGCACTCCTTTGAGATGTACTGAGCACATGCTCTCTGTCTGGCACCCTGTATGGCTGGGCTGGGACAGAGGCGGGCTGGGGGCTGCAGGTCAGGGTCACATGTCTGCCCTCACAGGGCAAGATCCGACATGGCCAGGAGAGCGAGGCCCAGAGCCCAACCTACCTGTCAAACCTCACACCCCCCAGGACCCCCCCTCTCTCCTCATCATCACTTCCTTTCTGCCTCCTCCAATTCCTCCTCACCTTCCAAGTCCAGGGTGATCAGGTCCTGCCGCCTCCAAGAAGGCTTCTCTGATGCTCTAGCCCAGGCTGGATTCCCCTCCCCGGGGTCCTGAAGCTTGCATGCCGAGCCTTCAGGATGGACCCTCAGTGTCTGGTCCTTCCTGTTCCAGGCCTGGCACCTGCCCCTCCAGCTGGAGAGTGAGCCCCTGAAGGACAAGGGCACAATGGGGGTGGGTCTGCCAGAAACCTTGTTGGCTATATGAGCACCTGCTTAAAAATGATGTGTTTGAGGCTGCAGCTGCTGTTGAATGTCCAAGAGTTGATTTGGGGGTATCCTGACTTTTCTTTTTAAGCGAGAATCTCTGATCCATTCACTCCTCTCCCAGCATGAATAAGTTGGTTTGCTCCCATTTTGCAGATGAGGTCACTGAAATGCAGAGGGTAAGCGACAAACAGGTCACGTTGACTCCAGACACCATCCCCCATTTCCGCTCTCATTGTAATCCAGCAATGTTGGCTACATGGGAGTAGCCACATTTTAGAGATGAGGAAATTGAGGCCCAGAAAGGATAAATGTGTGGTCTGAGGTCACACAGCAAGTTCAAGGCCAGACTCACTCAGGCCCAGAACTGGGTCCACACTAAGGTCCACCCTGCCTCTCAGCCCCTTCCCCTTCCTCCCGTCACAGACCCAGGGCCGCCTTCAGGCGTTCAGCTGCAGGACTGAGGGAGACCTTGTCTCCCGAAAGCCTCTGTTCTGATGTTTAGAACAGGAATGGACTCTGAATTCATTTCATCTTTTAGCGGAAGCATAAAGGTGTCTCCAGCTAAGAAGATTACGTCTGCATTTATAAGACTTGCTGAGTGTGCCAACCCCTTCGCTCACACGTGCTGGAGACCCCGCAGCTGTGCACATCTCTGGGATGATGCCAGTGTTCGGTGTGGAGACGCCCCCAGATTGCCCAGATTGTCCCTTGAGATTTGTGCCTTCCCATCTGCACGTGAGAGGAAATACATGGGGAACCCTTGAAACGTGAAGTACCTGATGCTTCTTTTAGGGAGAGCAGGGAGATCAGGCAGGCAGGAATGGTGTGAGCGTTCACGGATGAGGGGGAGAAAGGGTCTGGGAGGGGAGTCCAGGGCATGGGGCCGAGGGAGGGAGCCCAGCCTGTGGGGAAACAAGTCCTCAGGCCCGACTGTCACTGACTCACTAGTCACCCAGCGAGCCCTGCCCCTCTCTGGGTCATAGTTTCACCCCCTGTAAAGTGAGGAGAATGGCCTGTATCTATGATTTTCCAAATTTTTTTCTTTCTTCAATAATGAAACTTTTTTTAAATTACATAAGTTTCAGGTGTACAGCGTTCTAGTTCCGCGTCTATATGCACGACAGAGTAATCTCCACCGCAGGTCTAGTTACCACAGAAAACTTTTTTCAAAAGAAATTTTACCCAAGAGCCTGATGTGAACATGTTTTTAATTAGAAAGTTTTTAATTGAAAATTTTAAAATGTTTTAACTATATTAATTAAAATCATTTAAAGTATGGCTTCTCCCCCATGGAGGTGGGAGGAGAACCTGGGTTCAACTCTAGGGCCCACAAGTGAAAACCTTTGACCTCTGTGGTTCCCCAGCCATGGGGTCTCTAGGGAGGAAGGGCCGGCAGGGGTGGTCCCAGATCAAGAGGCGCTTCAGAGGCTGAACTCACAAGGGCCTCGGGTTCCAAGGCACCCCTTGTTGTGCCTGAGACCAGTGTTTCTGAAGCTGGGGTTCAGTGGATCCAAGAGTTAGGCAGGTTTTATTTAATTTCCTTTTTCCTTTTGATTTTTAATCTTTTAAACTATTATTTTAGCAACTGTAGAGTCACCTTGCCGGGAAAATTCACACTTGGAAGTCAGAAACCTTGGTTTCCTTGGTTAGTATTTCTCAGATAAATCCTTGGGTTATGTTTATGGAAGAGGTCTCCGTAATATTTTTCTTTTAAGAGGTATTGTTCATCACTTAAATTTGAGAAACCTTGGCTCAGTTCATGCCAGAAAAACTGCCGAGTGAGCACATTTTGACCAGGAAGAGGGCTTGGTGTAAGAGAGTGGCCCAAGGAGGACAGGATGCAAAGGTGATTGCAATATAAGGGTAAGCACAGGAGAGCAAAGGCTGCAAATCGGTGTGTACATCTGGGCCTGTTCCTATGCAATATAAAAACCAAGCAAAACGTATGTAACCATATGTTTTTTCCCCCAGTGCTTGGAAGTGTATAGATCCAAGTGGTAATAGTGGCCTGGGTGGTGGAATTACCTGTGGTTTTTATTCTCTCTCTTTTCTGATCCGTTAAACTCCTTTGGTCTTTAGAGAACCCCATTTGGTAAATTACTGCTCCTTAGCTCTAGGTCATAAACTTCTAGCTTTGAAGAGTTTATGTTCCTTTCAAGGTGCTGGATACAGCCCCATAGACCTGCTTGTTTGACCTTCAAAATAATTTTTTAAACCTGATTGAATTGAGAATATTTAGAAGTTAGGAGAATTCCACTAAAAGTCTGGTACTCCGGTTCTCCTGTATCACCTCTGGGCCCACATTCCCATGTGACCCCAGCCGGGTTTGTGGGTTTCCATCTGGTCCATGTCACACACATCCCTCAGCTGCCTGGCCCTAGAAGCACGTGGGCCCCCTCTTGTCTCCATCCTGGGGCCCTTTAAGCATTCCATAGGGTCTGCTCCCACTGTGAGCTGAGGTGGGGACTTCCGTGGGGCCCAGGGTGCTCCAGAATTTAGGATTTAGGGGCAGTGACTGGGTTGGAAGAGAAGGTTTTGAGACCCTTTTGTACAGTGCTTTACATAAGGTAAACGGGGGACTAAAACAGTGTTTGGGGGAGCTTCCTCTGATTATATCCTCAGTAAGTACTGAATATTAGACCAAAAGCATCAGTGAGGTGTTGGTACCTCTACCTAGCAGTTCATCTTTCTGAAAAGGCCAAATGGAAAACAGTCTTTACCATTTTTCTCCTGAGATGAAACTCACAGAACCCTGGGAAGGAGTTGGGTTTAGGACGATCAGGTGCGCTCTGGCCTTGATAAAATAGAAAAAATGGAATTTGAAGTGTTGTGTGTGTGGAGGGGGTGTCTTTAGAAGATGTAAATTGGGGAAGTGGGGTTTCCTTGGGGTCTCCAAAGTAGAAGCTCTTTTTCCTGGCTTTTGGTGTAACCACAGTAATAATAACTATGGCTGACAGTGTTACTACTCAGTCTGTCCTAGACCCAGGGCTTGCTGAGCACTCGTATATGTGATCTCGTTTCATCCTAACACCGTAAGAGAGAAGGTTATATATTATCCCCACTTCTCAGATGAGGAAACGGAGGCTTAGAGAAATTTAAGTGACTTGGCACTGGTCTGTAGAAGAGCAAGACATTCAAGTCTGCCTGGTTTGGAGCCTGGCTCTTAACCACTGTGCTCTATGTACTCCCACTCCCATCTGTGTGTCCCCTTTCATTTTCACGACTGCCAGTAATGATGATGTTCCCATTCTCTGCATCTTTAAGCACCTTCTTATGTAAACAGTCCTGCCTGGCCAGCAGGAAAAGGGTTACTATCCCCGTGTAACAAAAAAGTGAGGAAAGCGACCTTTGTGGGGTCCCACAGCTAGTCCTAATTCTAATTCCTCAGAGCATTCCCAGGACACTGTCCCCTTTGATGGTGGCCATGCCCTCCCCAACAGTCCCGGTCCTTCAGAACTTGTTTCCACAAGCCTCTGCCTCATTGGATGTGCAGTCATCAGAGTTGAGTTCCCCCGGCTTTGTTTTCTGCCTGTGTGTATGAGCCTTGCCACCAAAGCCTTATTAATCATTCGGAGTTGAAGGTTACCAAGAAGAATATGCCAGAGCGTGACAGGCCATTAGTATTTGTGTTGTAAGGAAACCAGTAATCATCTTAATTGGTGCACACTTCGGAGCAGAGCCGGGCTCTGTTCTGAAGGCTTGTCTCCTCCTTCATATACCACTAACGCATCAAAAGCCACGGAAACACGCCTCCCTAACTACTGCTGTCCCCAGAGGCAGCTTTCACCCCTGAAGTTCTGGGCCGGCCAGGTTAGACAACCTTCTTCAGTCAGACCAGCTGAGCGGCAGTGTCTGACCCTAGGAAAGATTTATGAAGTCGGTGGGGCAGCCCCGCCTCTGGGGAATTCAGGCCCAGCCCCGTGGTTTGGTTGGTGACCAGATTTACCTCCTAAGACGCAGGTCTCCCCAGAGGCCAGGAGCAGCCCGCGGAGGGAGAGCTTAGTCCCCCTCCCCTGTTCTGTTCTTCCCAGCGGTTATTCAGTAACCGACACCCCCCCTTCACCCAAGTCCTAACAAGGTTCTGGGTTGTTTTGTTTTTCTTTTCTTTTCCTTTCTTTTTTTGAATATTTACTTCCCTTTAAAAAAATATGCAAGTCCTCTCCTTCCTCACCTCTCTCACCAGAGACTCTCGGAGGAGCAGGGCCTGGCCCACTCTTTGAGATCATGTCTTTTATGTATCACCCTCAAAAAAGATGTTGTCCAGCCCCATTTTATCTAATCTGTATTATGAAAACAGAAGCTATTTTTCTAAATTATTTTATTATATCCAATATGCCACTTAAAATATACCCTCTCTCCTCTCTCCTCCCTCCACCCCACCCTCCTTCCCAAGAGTCTCACCGTTCTAAACAGGAACTGCTGGGGGGACAAAAATTGGGAATTCCACTTTGGAGGGAAATTTGGAAGTACCCCAAAAGTTTTAATGTGCACATCCTATAATGCAGGAATTCCATTTTTCGGTGTCTGTCCTAGAGAAATAGTCACCACGTCTGTACCACGAGGCACATACAAGGATGCTCACTGTAGCACTGTTTGTAATAGCACCAAATTAGAAACAACCTAAGTGCCCATCAGTAGAGGAAGGATCATAAACTGTGATGTATCACTCACTAATATGCAATATGAGGCAGCTATTAAAAACAAGGCACGGGATCCAAATGACATAAACAGAACTCTAACATGTACTATAAAGTGTAAAAAAAAGCAAGCTGCAGAACCGTTTATTTATAAATGCACACACAAACAAAAGCAATACTTTATGTTTTCAATGTGTATGCATATGTTTGAGTAAACATATTAGAAAAAGGCATGGAAGGACATACTCCAAACCGCTAACAGCCATTACCTGTGAGGCAGGGAAGTGAAGTAGGATCAAGGGTCATAGCAAAAGAAACTAAAGAAACTTTACCCTCTTGTATCTGTAGTTTGGGGGGTTTTTTTTAGCAAGGAGAATATGTGTATTATTTCTCATTTAATTAAAAAATAATACTGTCTTAAAGGAAAGAAAGTGGTTGACCCAGCAATTTATTTCCTGCAAGGTTCAAGAGATTTTAGCATGTTCCCTTTCCAGGGTTCGGGGGAGGGGCGGGGTGGGAGGAGGGTTTATGTCTTCAGCCTTTATAAGCTAAATTTTTGTTTCTTAGCAAAGCCTCTATTTGATACTCATACATACTTAAGAAATATCCCTTTCAATTGAAAGAAATCATGCATTACTTCTTCACTGTTTACTAACAAGATTTTTCACTGGAGAAGACAGTGGACTCTATAGTTATCTGGATATACTTGACTGTCTAAGGCTCTGTTTCCTTTGCGTGGTTTCTTTCTACCTAGAATGTCTTTCCCCACCTCACCACCCTAATGATTCCTTTGAAACTCTGCTTGGGAGACCTCCACTCCCCTTGGTCCCCTCCCCAACATTAATCCAGTCCACGGTGCTGCTGCTAATCTTTGCACATGTTTCCACTATTAAAGGAAGGCACGGTGGTTAGGAGCACATGCTCTGGAGTCACACGGACCTGGATTCAAGTCCCTGCTCTGCCACTTACTAGCAGTATATAAGATCCTCAACTCTCCAAGCCTCAGTTTTCTCATCTGTAAAATGGAGATGACAGTCCCACCTTGTAGGATTGCTGTGGGTGTTAAATGAGATAATACTTGTAGGATGTTTGGCACCATATCTTGTACAGAATCACTCTCACTGTGTGTCAGCTGTTGATGTTATGCTTGTAGCAAAAATATCTTCCTTGATAGACCTGGGGCCTGAGCTGGGTTGTCTTGGCTTCTGATCTGCTCACGCCCTCCCTGGCAGATAATGGAGGCTCAGTTAAATGTTATTTTGTGCTGAACTGTGCAATAAGGAATATGGAGGAATGGTGTTCCGGACCACAGGGATTTTCTACTAAGAGGACGCGGAAGCCCCAACAGACGTAAAATATTAAAAGAGGCCACCAAGACAGTGGGTTAATTGGTGATATTTAATTTATTTTCACATATCTGATTTGCAGAATGAGCACGTATTGTACACTTTTTTAAATGTGCTCCCGTGCCTAGAGGAAGGCAGTGGTGACCCACAGGAACCGGGCCACCGGTGGGGGAGAGGCAGGCCTGTGACAGACCCAGATAGAAAAGGCACTGAGGAGCCAGGGGCTGTTGCTGTCATGCCGCAGACCATACCACCTGGCTCCTGGGGGATGCCAGATGTCCATGGCTTTGCAACCCAGACGGCCGTCTGGGTCTCTGCATGGGAACAAGATGCCTCACCAGGGCTGAGAGCCTCTCACCACAGCAGTCCTAGGCCAGTGCTTTCTCTTTGGACTTAAGCTTATGATATCCCAGATATGGGCAGCTCCTTCTGTTCTGCCCAGCAGTAAGCGTTAGAGGGGTGTGTGTGTGTGTGTGTGTGTGTGTGTGTGTGTGTGTGTGTGTGTGTATTTGAGCACAGGTTAACAAATCACATACGTGCATCAAGCAGCTCATACACAACCAGAGGACTGGAAAAATCTGTCCAGTGCTGCTCTGGATTCAGAATAGACAAAACCCCCAGCCCATGTTGCCTCATACATACCCACCCTGTAGAGTTCCCTTGAAGGCAGCATTCCATGTGTTTTCTAGCCCTTGACACACTAAAAAAAATACAACAGTGATGTTTAGAGAATTCGTATGAAAAATTTAATGAATAAAATCATATTGTATCTAATATTAGGTTCAAGCAACTTTGCCAGTGGTTCATTTTGAGAGTCTGGGTTTAAATGAAATAAGATTGACTATGAGCTCGTCATTGTTGAAACTGGGTAATGGATACAAAGAGAGAGTTCATTAGATTTTTGTGGATATTTTTGTATATGTTTGAAATTTGCCAGAAATAAATTGGTTGATTTTTTTTTCCCTGAGGTTCAGATTCTCCTTTGAGAACATGTTTTACTTTAATTTGTACTTTTTAAAAGGATTGTTGTTGGTGAGAAATAAATTCTTAATGAGACCTTTACTGATTTGAGGGTAAAATCAAGATTATCTTCTGTACTAGGGACATACAAGTCAATGAATTGATTAAAAATATCTAGTTCAATTTAAACAACAACAGCAACATTGAAAGTACAAGTTACTCCACTGGGGCAGGGAGACAACTACAGGGGCAGATAAGATAGGCTAGAGCTTATGGAAAGAAAACCACATTCTCTCCATGCTGATTACTAAATGCATCTCAGAAGGAGCCACCGGGTTAAAGGATTAGGTCCTCAGAGCTGGATCTTCACCAGTCTTAGAGGCTGTTGTATGGACAGGCAGGTTGTATTAACAGGTATGTCATCTTGGAACCGTAGAATTGCACAGTCCCAGGGCTGGAGGGGGCCTTCAAGGCCATGCCATCTTTCTCCAACGTTTGAGTCTTTTCTACGGTTTGCATTATAAGTTCAGCCTCTGAATTCTTCCAGTTATGGACAGCTCACTGTCTTATGAGCTATCTCATTCCTTTACTGGACAGCTCTTATTATTAGAAATCTCTTTCCTTACTTTGAGCTGAACTCGCTCTCTGCAAACTTTTTCTTCTGGATCGAGTCCTTTCTTCTGAAGGCAGACAGCATAGTGTCAGAGACAGGACATGAGCTACAGAGGCAGAGAGCCTGGTCTTCTAGTCTACCAGTTGTTGACTTTGGGCAAAGTACTCCATCTCTCCCAACCTTAGTCTCCGTGTCAGGCAAAATGGCGCTGTTCCCCTCACCTGGGTTAATTGGTAGATCAAGAGAGATAGTAGGAAAAAGGTCATGATAGATCTACATGTACTGATATAGAGAGACGACTATGACATGTTGTTAAATGGGGGGAAAAAAATCAGGTTTCAGAAGAAATAGATAAATAAGCACAAAAACACTGGAAAATTGGGTGAGCAGTACACCAAACTATTAAGAATGGCCGTCTCTAGTGGATGAGACCAGAGTGGTTTTTCACTCAGATGTTACCTTCCTCCATGATGGTTAAAAAAACTTTTTTTTACAACAAATGCATCATATTTAGGATCACAAAAAATTAGTAAAGACTTCTCCATTTTAGAAGGAAAAAGATAAAACATTCAGAACACTTTACATCCAAAAATGAAGTCTACCTGTATCAGTTGCGGTGTTTCTTTCCCTGCGGTCAGTCTGAATGGTTGAGGCATGCCCTAAGATTCTGTGCAAGTGTCCACCTACAGGAAACGGCCTTAAACACTAACCATTGTTAATGACTGCTTTAGGTTCTGCCCCCACCTGCCTCAGGGCCTTTGCATTTGCTGCTCCCTCTATAGCACCTTGTAATCAGTTTGTGTTATACTTAAGGATGGTCACATCTGAAACACAGCCATCTCACAAACAGACTTGGATATGATGGGCAAAGATATACCCTTTCATTAAGTGGGGAGTGATATTTGAGTGGGAATTTCATGAGTGGTTAGTTCACTGATAAACATCAGCTGTGAAGTTGACTTTTGCTTCCTGATGCTACCTCCTATGCTTAGAGACTCACAAGTGAATACCTAGATGGCAGTGCCCCCTGAACATGCTTGATGTCTTCCCTTGGATGACATGTTGAGCCATATCATGGTGACAGGGATTTTAAAAAATAAAAGCAGCAAATGACAAGGAAAATATATCAAGCCAGGATCACTCACCAGACATCTGTTAGCACCTGCCACATGGCAGGTGCTGTGAGGGATGGGAAAATAAATCACACTCAATCCTGCCCTCAAGAAGCTTGCTGCTAGGCAGAGAGACACAAGTCCTAAACCCGAACGTGCATGGAAAGCAGAGCACGTGCTACACTCAGTGGCATCAGGAGAGCATCGTTCGCACGATTGCTGATTCAGGAGCACTTTGAGCTGATCCTGGAGGGAAGCATAGGATTCCATGGGACAGAGAAGCAGAGAAGGATGCTCTGAGCTGTGAGATTTGCAAGAGTAAAGGAACAAAGGCAAGAAAATTAGTCAAGTGGTGTCTGCAGAGAGAGGATTGGGTGCAGAGTTGAGATGGGAGATGGATCTGGAAAGGTGAGCTCAGGATGTTGCTGGGAGGCCTGAAATGTCACCACATGACATCAGTAGACCTGTGTTGTAGCAACAGTGTGGATGGGAGGAGAGGTAAGGGATTAGAGGCCAAGATGACCTCTGTGCCCAGCTTAGTTCCTGATGTGGAAGTTTCTGTGAATAGCTGAAGATACCGTGGTTCCTCCTCCGGTGCTAACCAGTTAGGAAGCAGAGAGGGAAGAGGCCCGGATGAGGTCTCAGGACTCCAAAAAGCAGAGGTTTCCAGAGGTTGGGTTGGGATTTGGGGGATAGGGAGCAGTAGTTAGAGAGGGTGGTAAGGAAAGCTTTCTCTTCCCCAGCACTGAGCAGGAAAATCTCCCCCAGGGGAATACTTTTGCCCTTTAACAAATATGAAACTGACAGGCTGACACTGTTGTTAAAGTGGAGAACTTTTTTTTCTTTTTTAATAACACCTTAAACGATAGGCATGGAAGCCGGCATCCTAAATTAAACACATGTTGCTCTCCAGCACCTGACAACCTGACATAATTTAAGAGCAGCTACCAAGAACACAAAACGGGAATTGCCCGTGAATCTGCTCCCCTGGATGGGCTCCAACTGGGCGAAAAAGTGGGGATGGCCAAGTCCAAGGGACCCAGCCTTGTCTTCTCATTTGTAGCTGATTGGTAGGGAGTGGCTTTCAGAAAACAGGGGACGTTGTAATTAGCTTGATGGTGGTAGTTTCTGGTATGTTTTTGTTTGTCATCTGATTATTAAACAGATTTATGGCCCTACCCACCCACTGAAAAGGGACCAATGCATTTAGTTGAAATTAAAAGTGGAGATAAGGCTGCCTGTTTAGATAATAGCATCTCTTTTTTAATAGATTACTCATCTTCGGTGAAAGAGGGGAGAGGAGTTAATTTGTGTGATGAAGTGCTTTCTATTTCTGGGAGCTGGCTGGTGGATGTGATTGCTTGAGGAAGGAGTGTAATTCATTCTTGAAATCACCAAAAGCATGTTCAGGCCAAATACCTGTGCCCTGAGGAGTGGGGTAACGTGATACCAAGGAACAGAGGGGCTTGTGGTTTCAAAGCAACTGTTTGGGGAAGGTGTACAGTTTGTCTCTATGTTGGAGGTCAAATTCCCATTCATTCTCAGAAAAGTGCCAGAGAAATACAGGCAGATCTCGGAGGTACTACAGGTTCAGAAGTGAGACACATGGGGGCTTCCCTGGTGGCGCAGTGGTTGAGAACCTGCCTGCCAATGCAGCGGACGCGGGTTCGAGCCCTGGTCTGGGAGAATCCCAAGTGCCGCGGAGCAACCGGGCCTGTGAGCCACAATTACTGAGCCTGCGCGTCTGGAGCCTGTGCTCCTCAATAAGAGAGGCCGCGATAGTGAGAGGCCCGCGCACCGCGATGAAGAGTGGCCCCCACTTGCCACAACTAGAGAAAGCCCTCGCACAGAAACGAAGACCCAACACAGCCATAAACAAATTAATTAATTTAAAAAAAAAAGTGAGACACATGATTTTTTTTGGTTTCCCAGTGCATGTAAAAGTTATGTTTACACTACACTGCAATCTAATAGGTGTACAATAGCAGTGTGTCTAAAGAAAACAATGTACATACCTTAATTTCAAAAGTACATTATTGCTTAAAAATGCTAACCGTCATCTGAGCCTTCAGTGAGTCATAGTAGTAACATCACTGTTCATAGATCACAGTAAAAAATATGAAAAATGAAAAAGTTTGAAATACTGCAAGAATTACCAAAATGTGACAGAGAGACACGAAGTGAGCTGTTGAAAAAACGGCGCCGACAGACTTGCTTGACGTAGAGTTGCCACAAACCTTCAATTTTGTAAAAAACGCAGTATCTGCGAAGCTCAGTAAAGTGAAATGCAATAAAACGAGGTTTGCCTGTAAACCTAACAAGTTAATCTAAGCCATCAGACCAAGAGGCCACTGATTGTAAGGAATGGTGAAAAGAGACACATTAGGGCTTGGATTCAGAGAAACCACCACTAGTTGTGTGATCATGGGCGGTGACAGACCCTTCTTGAGTCTCAGTTTCTACATCTGTAAAATAGGGTTACCCCTCATACGGTGGCAGTGAAAGATGTGTGTGGGATGAGCCAGCCAAGTACCTGGGACAGCTCCTGGTGCCTAGTACAGTTTGTACTAGTCTGCTGCCTCCTTGGCTTCTGGCTTCTGCTCAGGGACTCACTCTGTTTCCACTCTGGATGGAGAGCACCCGGAAGAGTCCATGTGCACAAAACTGGAGGGCTTTAGACTTTACTGAACACTTGATGGAAGCGGCAGAGGAGGGGTTTACATCACGTATGCGTTTTGCTCTGACTTTTCCCGCCACACAACGCCCAGCCTACTGGTTCCCCTCTCCTCCTCCCAAAGGTTCCCCCCAGAAATCCATTTTGTTACTGGAACGTGCCCACGTGCATTTCACCCAACTTCTCCTCCCCTCTTGCCCACTACCACTCGGAGCAGCTTACACACACGCCTCCCCAAAGTGAATTCTCTCCCCTCCCCAGGTAGGCCACGGTGCTGACTTTTCTAGGAACACATGTATGTCAAGGGAAGATTTGCTTGGGGGGGTTGGCACGCCACCAGGAGTTATCCAGTGTTTTAGGAAATTACATCAACAGCAGTGCTGCTCATGGTACCTGAGTTGCCAACCCACTTACCTGTGCTGGTCTGTAAGGTGAACCAATATGTGTTCAGTATATGACACCTGTAAGTACAAGTATTTGGCTACTTCTTTATCTTCTTGTAGCAATTCCAAGCATTTACGTATTGAAGAACATGTTACTTTATTATTTCTTCTTTATATCACAGTTGGGGCATTATATAGAATTTTCCCCAACTGGGTGTTAAGCACCTTGTATTATTTATGAATTTTATTTTAAGATATTAAAGGGGACCATACAGAACAACTGTCACATAAAGGGACATTGACTAGGATAAGGTTGAAACCCCTGAATCAGAAGATGAGTCAGCCAGATGTTGGTGCTCTGTTGGCTTTTGGTAAAGGGTTTAGGCCCAGTTCCCTTAAATCTGCTGTATCCTTGATCTTTTCCAGCTGCTTGAGACAACAGGCCCATAGATGCAAAAGCCCCCATACACATAACTTCCTGGCAGCTCTTAGGGTGAAAGGAAAGACACCTAAAATATGCTCTCTGAAGTTTCTGGTAGAAGAAAAGTGGCCATTTGGGAGTGATGACTTTCTCTACCCATGTGGTGTTCCAGAGATCTCAAATCAACACACAGGAATTCTAGTAATGACCTATCAAGGTAAGCAGTGCAATTACAATCTTGCTTATAGAACTGGACCCTGGCTACATTTTTGTACATTCTCAGAAGCCCAATAACAATAACAATTAACAACAATGGAGTGTTGTGCAAAGAGCACTAGCCTTGGGTCAGGGGCCATGGCCAAGGACCTCAGGGTCAAGTGGGGCATCTTTTTCTAATGGTGTAGGTTCCAGACTGTGCCCTAGGTCAGGGTTTTTCACAGTGTAGTAGACTCATTGCAATGTCATGAAATCAGTTTCTGGGGTCATGACCAGCTTTTTAACAAAAGTGAAATACAAGAGGATAGAATAGAAAAAACATATCTGGGTGCATCACACCTTGTATTTCATGTGTACCAGCTCATGATGTAAAATGTACTTCTGTTTATGGGTCATAGTCAAAAGATTTGAAGGCACTGTTCCCTGACATAGGGAATCAGAATCTCCGAGGCTGCCCAGGTAAGTGTGTGAAAACCAGTTCCCCTAGGGATTCTTAGGGCTGTGGTTTGAGAAGCCTTGCTGTGAGCCTCTCAGGAAGTGCATTCGTTTGTCAGATCTTTTCTCACTTGAAGGTGAGAGGAGGGTCCTGGTGGGAGGTGAAGGGGAGTCCAGGCCAGATGGGGACCACTGTGAGTCTGAGGAGGAGGATGAGAGGGCACCCATCCCCTTCGCAGTTTTGCTATAGGGTCAGGAAATTGTTCTGGATTCCTTGGAGAGCTTTAGTGTTTCTGTTATTCTAGCAGGAAACATGGGATTCTGTTTCTAATCACTTAGAGATCCTAAAACAGTCATCCCTTAGTATCCATGGGAAGATTGGTTCGAGCACCATCACCACCACCCCCTGCCCTTACAGATACCAAAATCCCTGGATGCTCAAGTCCCTTATATAAAATGGCGTAGTACTTGCATATAACCTACGCTCATCCGAACGCTTTAAATCGTCTCTGGATTACTTATAATACCTAATACGATGTAATGCTATTGTAACTAGTTGCCACAACACAGCAAATTCAAGTTTTGCTTTTTGGAGCATTCTGGATTTTTTTTCTGAAGATTTTCAATCCGTGGTTGGTTGTATCCCCAGGTGCAGAACCCTCAGGTGCAGGGGGCAGCTGTATGATCACAACTGCCTAGGTTTATTTCTCTGAGGTCACCGTCTGCATTACGTTGGACCAGTGTCCCTCAAATGTTTACACGCTTCAGAATCACTTGGAGAGCTCATTAAATTCCAGATCGACAGCCCCACTCCTCTGATTCGGTCGGTCTGGAGTGAGGCCTAAGAATTGGCATTTCTCTTAAGTTCCCAGATGATGCTGTTGCAACTGGTCTGGGGATCACACTTTGAAAACCACCCTGTTAGATCAACAGAAAGGAATGTGCCCGGCAGAGTTCCTGACACACAGCAGGAGTGCAGTAAATGTTTTCTTGATTAAACTGAAATGAATTCTCCCTGGCAGAAAGACGTTCACTAAGGGATGGTTGGTTCGCTACTTTCAGCAGTGCAAGAAATGGGTCCTTGATAGTGAATTGTATGCTTTTTAAATGGGTAAATTGTATGGTATGTGAATTATATCTCAATAAAGCTATTATCAAGAAGCGGGGGAGGAGGGGAAGAGGGAAGGGAAAAAAGAAAGAAATGGTTGTTTTTTCAAAAACACACATCAAAAGTGTCTGTTAATGCCTTAGAATGTGTTATAAGAGGACCCGTGTCAAAGGAGAATGTAAACTGCCTTCTAGCTGAATTCAGAGGCCCCTTTCCTCCTGGGACTCTGGGCCAGAAAAAGGATGTCTCTCCTGAAGGGCTCGTCTGCTTTCCTTTCCCAAACAATAAATGATGCCTAAATGCCTGTACGTTTCCCCTGCCAAAACCCCATCCTGGTGCAAACATAGCTTTCCTTCCTGACCTCTCTTAAATTTTCCTGCTATTTATATTTACCTGTCTGCAAGTTTTCCAAGCAAGTGAAAGCCCTGGACACCCCAAGGGGTAGGAGATAGAGTTGAGGTTGTGGGATTGGAAACTGGTACCCACCTGGCAGAATGGAGAGACCAGGGACTTCGAGGGGTGGTGTAGTTTCATGGTTAATAATGCCCGCTTTGGCATCAGAAGCACCTGGTCTGATTCCTGGCTGTTACCTCCTAGCCGTCTGAACATAGATTGGCATAGAACTTTTCTAGGCCTCAGTTTCCCCTTGTCTAAGATAGTTCACACTGCCTGCCTTAGAGAGTTGTTGTAAGAATGAAACGAGACAATGTGTGTAGGTAACAGTGCTTAACACTGGGCCTAGGCACACGGTAAGCACCCAGCAGAAACCATGACACTGACGGTGACGATAAAGATAAGAGGGTCTACCTTATGTTAACAACTGTCCTTTGGCTAGAAGCACCTGAGTATCAAAATAGGACAAAGGGTTTTGCCTGCTGTTGTGAACCCTGCCCATCTCCAAATGGATTGGCAGTGCCTTAGAATACAGTGGCTAAGACTTACAAGTGAATAAATCAATCCTGGAAACAGATGAGCTATGACACTTTAATAGCCAGAAGCCCAGCGGAGCTGAGACGTGACAAGACCCAGAACACCTAGAAGTCCCAGAAGCCAGCCCAGGCGTGTGGAAGGCAGCCTTTCCCGCTGCGACCTCTGCACCATTGACAACACCCCCGAGGCCAGAGAACCAACAGGGATTGGTCTGGTTTGTGACTTGTTCCTTACTTCCCCCCTCCCCTTCTTCCCCCTCTCTCTCCTTCCCCTCTCCTTCCCCCTCCTCCTCTTCCCTTGGGGTCCCATCCACGGGGCCCTCTCCCATATGCTTGGTGTCCTGCCAGCTCTGGCGACACACAGAGCTCCTTTATTTTTGGTGCCCCTCAGCAGGAGTCTGTGCAAGGCTCAGACTCTGGACTCTACTTGGGAATTAATTTGATTACACACAGCAGTAGAGCAGAGATTCTTGAACAGACTGAACTGGATTTGAGTCCTGTCTTCACCACTTACCTGGCTGGCTGTGTAACCTTGGACCAGAAACGTCTTCTGAACTTGACTTCCCTCATCTTGCAGTGAGGATGATGAGCCGTGACCTGCTTCCTTCACAGGGAAATCTCATCAAATCAAATCAAATGAAACGATGGAGGAGGAAGGCGTGTGGATTCAGTGGGGATTTGCAGACGCCCCTGGCCCCCCACTAGGCACGAAGGCTACACTGGCAAGCAGAGCAGTTACAGAGCTCTCCCTCCTACAGCCTAGAGTGGAGGGAAGCAAACTGAGTCAGTTCATGGGTATGGAACCGTGATCCAAGCTGAGCGGCATGAAGGGCAAGGTCCAGGGCTTCTGTGGCCATCTGCCCTAGGGACCTGCTGTGGTCTGGGAGGTCAGGAAAGGCTTTAGTGAGGAGTCAGAGGTGTGAACCAAGATCTGAAGGCTGAGCAGGAGTTAACTGGGGGGATATGTGAAGAGGCTTATACCTCAGCAGTCCAGATAGAAGGGCCGGCTTGGATACAGACACTGAGGCAGAAGGGGTGGGTCGTCATGGGGCCTTTGGACGCCTGAAAGAAGATGACACGGAGTGGGCAGGAAGGAAGGGAAGGGCAAGATGAGGCTGAAGAGGGGGCAGGACCCACTATACACAGCTTGTCATCCTTGGGAAGGATTTTGGACCTTCTTCCGAGAGCCACGGAAACCGTGGAAAGGTTTTAAGCAAGAGAGGGTGCCACGGTGCAGTCCTCTTCTCTTCCAAGAGGCCCCCTGGACTGCTGCGTGCAGACTGAAGAGAGACAGAGTGGATGCGGGGACAGCAGTCATGGCTCTTTTGGTTGGCCACAGACCACAGTGGTCCAGACAAGAGACAGCAGTGGCCAGAACCGGGGCCATGTTCTTGCTGTGTCACTGTTTCAGTGCCAGTGTATGAGAACCTCTCTTCTGTCTCAGTGTCCTCAGGCTGCTGCAACGAGGCACCACAAACCAATGGATTAAAACAACAGAAGTTTAATCCCTCACAGTCCTGGAGCCTAGAAGTCTGAGATCAGGGTGTCGGCAGGGCCATGCTCTCTCTGCAGGTTCTAGGAAAGGATCCCTCCTCGCCTCTCCCTAGCAATGCTTGGTGTTTCTTGGCGTGTAGAAGCATCACTCCAGTCTCTGCCTCTGTGGTCAGTGGCTTCTCCTTGTGCATCTAAATTTCTTCTTCTTATAAAGAATACCAGCCATTGGATTAGGGCCCACCCTAAATCAGTATGACCTCATCTCAACTTGATTACAGCTGTAAAGATGCTATTTCCAAGTAAAACCACATTCCTAGGTACTAGGACTTCAGCATACCTTTTGGGGAGGACACAGTTCAACTCTCAGCAACTCCTCTGAGTGCAACTCCTGGTGCACAGCCCACCAGAGAGAACCATCCTCCGAGTCCTAAGTGCCCTTCAGAGCAGACAGGAGGGAAAGGCTCCATTAAACACAGGAACCAGGGAGGCTGCAGTTCCCGGGGAAGTATGTGCATTTTCAGGTGGGATATACAAGGAGGACCAAGGAAGCGCAGGCCTTGGGTTCTGGTCCTCACTCATACCTCAGTAGCTGAGAGACTTAGGGCAAGGCCTTCCCTTTCCTGAGCCTCAGTTTCCTCTCCAGTAACACCAGAACTGATGATACCTGCCCAGAATTGGTGATTGCGGGGAGTCCAATGAGATAATCAGCAAGAATTCCTGAGAAGATACTGGGTGCCCAACATTGGGATAACTCACTGGGCGTGTTCCTAGGAGAGGGACAGCTAGTCCAGAGGAAGCTGTCATATCCTTCCATGTTAACCCCCCAGGCTTCTCCCCTCTAATGGCACGATGGTTACAGGCACGAAGTCCATCAGCGCCAATACCATCCAGTGGGCAGGGGCGGGGATGAAACGGGAGAGACCAGCAGTGACAGTTCCCAAAGCTGAGTGATGGATCCTTGGGGCTTCGTTATTCTACTCTACTTTTTAAAAAATATGTGTGAAATGATTCTTAATTTTTTTTAAAGAAGTTTAACAAAGAAGCCTACAGACTCTGGAGCCAGATTGCTTGAGTTTAAATCCAAGACCTGCCACTTACTGTGTAGACCTGGGCAAAGTTATTAATCCTCTCAGTGCCCCAGTTTCCTCATTAGTAAAAAAGGGATACCAACCTGCCTCGTGGAGTGTTTGTGAAGATGCGATGCATAAATGCATGTTGGGCGCTTGGATTCATGCCTGGGAGGGAGCGTGCTAAACACATGGTGACCGTTATTTACAGAAATAACGGCTCCAAACATCATCGTGTTGCTGATCCAAAGTCATCACCTTCAAGGGATCACACCCTCAGCCTTGCAGATCCTCTAACCCATGACTGCCACTCGGACACTGTTTTGGTTTGGGTTTCCTGAAGCAGATCCTGAGACAGGATTTGAGTGCAAGGAGTTAGTCTGAGAGGAGATTTCAGGAAACAGAAGCAAGAGAGTGGGGAAGTGAGAAGAGGAAGGGAAGACACCCAGGAAGGGTGCCTATGCCGGGCACCACGGCAGGCAGCCACGGTGACCCCACTGGGAGCCAGCACAGAGCACGTGCTCGGGGTTATCCCGCCTGAGGGGCGAGGGAGCCGGGGCGGTTGTGCACACACACGGCGGCCCTCAGTCGAGGTCGACCACGTGGATGCCGAGCCCCAGGCAGCGGCAGGTGCTGGCGGGTGGGAGAGGCAGGCAGGCAGAGAACAAAATGCTGAAGGGGTGTGGGCAGGGCACCCAGAATCCACCTGTGAGCACTCTGGTACGTGCTCTTTGAACACCTGCGTAGAGCCTTACCCTGATGGGGGCTCCCCTTCAGGATCAGCCTCACCGCCCCCATTGGATGGCTCTGGCTCCTCTTGAGATTAGGGATAATCAGGGCGAGAGCAAGTCTGTATTGCTGCGCCGTCAGAGCAACCCCTGCAATGGGAATGATGCGTCTGCGGCATTAGGACAGTTGCCTTCCTGCTGCTTCAGGGCAGACATCTCTCAGCCCTGGCATTTTCACGCTGAGCCAGGTTATAGCCTCAGAGTCTTTCTTAACATTGCTTTAGCTATCCATGACACACCTGTGAGCACAGGCACTTCCGTGAAGCCTGTTTGCCATCCCTGCCCTAGGGCTTATGAAGGTGGGGGGAAGTCCCGGCGTGGAAAACGCCGAGCCACAGACTCACTGTATGATTCTGGGCAAGACATTTAACTTCTGGTCCTAGCCGTCCCTCTCTGGGTAGAATGGAGGGTCTGACGGAAGTGAGGCAGAGATGGGGTTTGGTGCTCTCTTACAGTCAGGCAGGGATGGGTTTTAGACCTTGGCTCCATCATTTATGAACTGTGCTCCTTGGGCAGGTGACACCACCCGCTCTGAGCCTCATGGTGTCTTTTTGTATAAAAGGGGGCCATAGTACCCCATTTGTAGTGGTGGTGTAGGCAACAGAGATTATGTGTATGCAGTAGAGAGCTCCGTGTGTGAGCAGGGCCTCAGGAATTGTTCCCTGTCATTGTCATGATCAGAGCCGTCATCACCTTCCTCTAAAGCCCCTTCCAGCTCTAAAATTCTATGACTTTACGGACTGTCCTCATCCGAGAAGACAGCGTGGTAAAATAAGGCAACAGTCTTGGTTTTGTGTAAATGTTCTTTCTAATAAGGACAGGAGGAGCATAATTGCCCCTAAATAATTGCGCCGACTTTGCCACAGGCTGTCAAAAGGCCTTAATTGGTCCATCTGTAATGACTGCGGCCATCTGCGTTTGGGGTGATTTAGCGATGGGGCTCTGCCCGAGCAGGGCCCTCAATGATTAGAGCTGGATAGGGGCATATATCTCCCTCTGTTGGGAGTAGTGGTGTGGTATAGGAGATTATCTCATCCTCGTGTTAATGACCTACCAGTTGAACCCAGCCAAGAAGAAGCGCTGGTCACAAGACAATGACTGCGGATTTTTTTTTCTTTTCTTTAAAGATAGCGTTCCTGCCCGAACAGCATCCTATCTGGAGCGTGATCATGCCTCTTGCTATCTTGTCTCACTGCCCAAGAAAGTCTATTTTGGAAAGATTTAGTCCTTCAATTAGGGCAAATTAATTTCTGCTCTCTACAGAGCCACTGTTCCAAAGAGAAGTGGGAAAGGGCCGGAGAAGCCATATTAATCTTTGCAAGCAAGCAAGAGGCGACCTGGAGTATTTTTCAGCCTTCCAGCCTCAGGTTGTATATGGAGTTAATCTTTCCTCTGTATATCTTTTAATTGCTCCGACTTGCAAGGTGCCAGCCAACACAACACAAAACACACCTCATCTCCACTCTTTAAGTTTCTGGAGACTTTAAATCAAGTGTCTGGAGCAGTGCTTCCCCAAGTGCACCAGCACAAAAGTGATTAAGCGGTACCTAAGATGATCTCAGGTGGCCCAGAGACTTTGCATTAAGTAACATTGACTCATGGGGAGAGAATGCTTCCTCTTTTCAGCTCTCTTTCATTTCCTCTGATTACCTCAGATGGAAAGTCTCAGCTGGTTGCCCATATCTCCCTTCTTGACAAAGAGGGAGGCAGGAAGATCTGGCTAAAATCTAGTAACGTCGCTTTATTCTTATTTGTTTGGGTTTTTTAATTTATTAGCTCTTTATCACAAATGGTACCGATTTTCCATTTATAGTTTTTAACGCTTCCTTTTAAAATAAATTTTTAATTGAAAAAAAGTGAGCTGGGACTTGCCTGGTGGTCCAATGGGTAAGACTCTGCACTCCAATGCAGGGGGCCCGGTTCAATCCCAGGTTGGGGAACTAGATCCTACATGCATGCTGCAACTAAGAGGCCACATGCCACAACTAAAGATCCCTCATGCCACAACTAAGACCCAGTGCAGCCAAAATAAATAAATAAATATATTTTTTAAGTGAATTGATTTAAAAAAGAAAATCTTAAGTAAATTGTAGTGAGGTAGGCAGAAGTGGCAAAAATCGTGCCAGTAGTATATGATTATGAGAGATAGGGAAAACACAGCTAGAGAGGGGAAAGCCTCGTGTTTCTACAGAGAACCCAGCAACTTACTGGCTGTATGACCTTGGACAAGTTTCTTAGATTCTTTGAGCATCAGTTTTCTCATCTGTCAAATGGGGAGAACTGTAATGCAGAGTATGATTTTATGAATCAAGGGAGATAAAATATGCGAAGCTCCTTTGCAAGTCATAATCTGCCTTACCAGTGAAAATGGTTCATTTCCATACGGGTTAGAAAAATAAAAGGTTCAGTGGGTTCTGGATCAAGCAGTCAAGGGGCCCTGGCTCTACTGTTAATTGTTGCACCTTCCCTTCTCTGGACTTGAGCTTTCTGTCTATAAAATGAAGAGACTGAACTACTCCAGTGCTTTCCAGGCCTAGCTGTACATCAGAATTACCTGTGGGTCAAGTAAAACCAAAGATGCTGATGCTTCCTTCAATTTACCAAATCACAGTCGCCTGCGAGGATGCCCAAGCAGCTGTATTTGCAGCCAGCTCACCAGGTGATTCAGCCACAGCCCCTGAATTAGGAGGGCCCTTCCAGCTCTAACTCCTGATGGAGTGAATTCAGAGCAGAACTGTCTGACTCCTTTAACCCAGCAGGCTCGTTCATATTATTGCAAAAGCTCATTCTTTTTCATTGCTGAATAGTATTTCCACTGTATGGATATACTGCATTTTATT